>NC_140458.1:1689867-2062367 GCF_963576455.1 Neolamprologus multifasciatus | reverse complement strand
GTCCCTCAAACACGTTAGTGTGTCCATCACGAGCACTCAAACGTTTATCAGAGAAATAAAAGACTCCGTCAGACATCTGGCAGCTGTTTTTACAGTGAAGACTTGATATAAAAGCAGGTTACGTCTCAGTTTTTCATCTCGGTCTGCAGATGTGTGATCGCGCAGAGTCACTGACAGCAGTCTAGCCTCAGAGATGCTCGGCAACATCCTTCAGCTCCTCCAGGGGGACGCAGAGACGACCCCCCCAGGCCAGCCGAGAGTCCAGAGTCAGGGAGATTACATGCAGCATCACTGCCGACGCTGCATCGAACCATCCGTTCTGTTCTAGGTGAACGCCGTGGCCTCAGTTTTGGAGGCGCTGATTCTGATCCCTGCTGGTCCACACTAAACCAAAAGGATCACCTGTGGACTCTGTGGACTTCATCAGTGACATAATGAAGCACCAAAGTCCCTACATCACCTCGCTGATGCATTTATTTTTCATCTCATTTGTTCTCCCGGGGCGGCTGGATCTTTAAAAATTGCACTTATTGTGATTCTCAGTTTAATCTATCGTCCCGCTCGCTGGAGTTTTTCTACATCACTCTCTCCACTGAAACCATCCTAACAGCAGCCCTGCTGAGGAGATTTCCACAGTGGAACCACACATTGACGTTCCTGTGGTGGAAAACGGACTAATCCTTTCTTCTGGTTTATGGGCTTCAGAGGTTTAATTGCTTGTGGTTAACATGTGACCCAAACTTTGACAGGCTGATGTTTGTCAGGCGGGTGTCCTGCATGATGCTGCCATTTGGCAGTCAGAGGTCTGAGCGTCCGTGTGGGGAGCAGAGTCTTCAGTTCGCTCTCAGGCACAAAAGGTTTCATCGAGAGATGGGACGATAAGAATTTAGCGATTCAATATCCTTATCGATTATCTGCTTCTGATTCGCTCTGCTTTAGGAGTCACCACCATCAATGAGCAGCATATCAAAGACATCAGGATCAATTACATGCTGTGGTCGAACGTTTGTGCATGTTGGAAGTAGTTCTTCTCTTTGTTGTGTTGTCACTATGTATTATATATATTACACAGGACAGTTTTCTTAAGTCTCAGAGAAGAACGGCTGTAAAATGACCTGAAATGCTTTGATAATTAATCTGAAGATATCAACCTACAGACTGCAGTCCCACACAAACCCGATAATAATGACACAGACAGTGTTTTCTTATTTAGGTATGAAGGTAAATGCAACAGCACAAAGCAAAGATGAAATCAAGCACAAAGAGACTTCAAGGTGGTCACCGCAGTGACTCTACTGATAAACATGAACAGGTCGAACTGGAGGCTGAGCGCTGAGGGTCAGGCTGCTGGGTCACTGGGCTAGCTAAGCATTAGCATGCTGTCTATGCAGATGTTTACAAAGAGCTCTGTTAGCAGTACAATGCAGCTGTTTCTCCTCTGGACACGGTTTGCACTTTACCGTCACACTCTCGTCTTTTTGTGAAATAAAATATAAGTAACGTTCACGTCCACACTGTAGACTGTTTTTCTCCTTTGCACATAACTAAAACCAACTGATTGTAAGTGGAGCCAGTAAAAGGGGGAGACTAACAATTCCAAGGAACCGACCTACTGGGACTCCCAATGTCAGTTTAACTGAGGTAACATGACATGACTCAGAGTCAGACCTCATGTTAAACTGTTCAAAAGCTGGATTTCACAAACACTCAATCCTGCTGGATTATTTTCAGAAGAGCAGAGGCCAAAAATCCACAAATTTAAGTTTGCTATCTGAAAAAACCAAGGACCAGTGAAAAGCTCCTTGTCTGTGTTTGTAGTCAAATGAACCTTTGATAAAAACAGATTCACATAAAAGACAAAAAAAACTATTTTTGAATAATGAAGGAAACAAAAATATAAATATTCTTGCTGCTTGGTGTTTACTCACTTTATAGAGCTCTTCTGACACTGGTGGTTTCATATTTTTACTCCAGAAAAAAGCCAAAGAGCTTCCTGTGGCATTGATTATGCAAATGATGTATGTAGTCGATATGTTTCCAGCAGAATCAAAATGACTAACATTGTCTCCAGAGCCAAAAAGTGCAACAGTGGAACAAACGGTGATGTGTTTTATCGTTTGATAAAAGGTGGTCTCGCTCTTTTATAGGTGCTGAAAGACGTATTTTCTTTGAATTATGAAAAACTAACCTGAAATACAACATGTCAGGTCATGTCAGCAATAGATCCTCTCAACAGCTGGACATGTTTCTGCTGTTACACGACTTATCTGTCCTGTTATGATCAAATTACAAAGTGAAAAATATGGAAGCAGTTATGATTTTAATGTGAAGGATATTTAATAAAGATCCCAGCTGTTTGTCAAACACAGCTGAACACTTTGATCCTAAAATTCCCTCAGAGACTCAGAGGTGCATCCGTCACTGTAACGTCTCCAAATCGAGTCAGACTTCCTCCAGCTCGTCTCTGGTCCAGTGAGCAAAGCAAAACAAGCAGCCAGCCCGAAGCTTCAGCACAAACCATCGCACAGCTTTAATCTGATGCACAGACAGAAAGCTCTCACATACACTCTGAACTGTGATAATCATGCTTTTTTATTAATCCTTCATTGATGCTATCAGACTATCAATAAACTAAAATGTTAATTTGTGCTTCTATAAATAAGAAAACAGAGTCAAACTCACTGGTTTGCTGTATCACTATAGTTGAGTGATCATCGCTTCACCTGCATTTGCAAACATGTTTTTTAGCATCTTCATCTTCTCATCTGATAACATGATGTCATCTTAAGTTTATATATTCAGCTTTAAATATTGCTGTTACTAAATTCTCCGGTTTCTCTTTGCAGGGTAAAGATGTGTTTCTGTGTCCTCGAGCCTTTTTAAATCGAATCACTGACACATTCATAACACAGACAGTGTGTTTCTCTGGCCAACTGACCAGTGTGCTGTTGTGACAGGCTTTGTGATTGTTTAGCTGATATCTAACGAGCGTCTTCTTGGGGTCTGCTGTCAGCTGTCCTTCCACTCAGTGGCTGGAGAAGAAAAACTGGAGACTGATCATTTTAATGCTCCAGTATTTATTTATCAAACAGTACACGACTGGCTTTTCTGGTCAAGGTCATTAGAGACCACACCTTTTTAAAATATGGATCTATTTATCATCTCAGCCTGGTGTCTTTGTCACTCACAGCAGTGTCATCATGCTTGGTGAGGATCAGAGTGAGGGACCTCTCCCTTTCTTCTGTTTCATGCCGTTTGTGCACTTTCTTTCTGGGTGATCATGGAGCATCGTGTTTACCGTATGCATGATTTCATCAGACAATAATGAGGTGAGAATCCCAGCCCCACCTCCACTGGGAGAAACGTTTGCTGCTGATTACCAGAGTTCAGAAAATGGTGTTCGGGACAGCCTTGGTGTGTTCGTCGTGAAAACACGGGACACAAAACACAGATACAAACAAGGATAATTAGAACAAGACAAAGCTAGAAGACGGATCCAACAAACAGTGCCAGAGATTACATATGCACTGGTGCTCGGGGGAACGTTCGGCAGAGAGAAGAAGAAGAAAAAGCAGACAACAGAACAAGAACTGAGAATATTAGGAAATGAGGATCAGGTCTATTCTGGACAGTAAACAGACATCCGGCCAGTCACTTTTTATCCGTCACATGTTCCTCTTCCTCTTTTTTACTGCAGCCTTTGATCCCAACGTCGCCCAATAATCACCCAGAGCCTTTTAAAACAATGTCACGTAAACTCAAACTGAATTTGCTTTCGGCTCCGATGAACCCTGATATCCCATAATTCAAGAACTCCAAGAGCCGCTCACAGCTGGAAACGATGAAGATAAATTGCGGACCGTGATGAGAACGAGCAGAATCGTCTTATTTGCTCTGTTTCATTTTCTAACCGGAGAAATCAGACGCGTTTCAAAGTAAAAGTAGAGTTTCATGCACATATGGAGAGGAATTAACAGTATTAAAGACTGAAAACACAGCTCGTCCCTTCAGTTTTATTCGTCTCATTCGTCTTTTTTTTAGCAGCAGATTAATTTTAGAGATTTCAGTTCAGCCTTTTACACGAGGCTCAGTGGATGCTTGTTGCTGCTGATGCAACACAATTAGATTAGTGAAACTCAACAGCAGCATCTCTTTCTGAACACAATGGTCAGTCTGTGTTGTCTTCAGGTCTCTGGATTACTCAGGATGAAGCTCAGAGTCAGGCGAGGTTCAGAAAACTGGAGACCTGATCCCTGTGACTGGGAAAAGACTGACTGGGTGGTCAAACATCTGTAAACTACCTCCACCCAACAGCAGTTTTGTGGAGGTTTAAACTGTTACGACACAGAGACTCGCAGGACGCTGTCGCATTATATCTTCTGTGAAAGGTTGTCCTCACTTGTCTGCAGGCCGTGAACACCTTTGGGTGCTTTACATAAGACTGGTTATAAGTGCTGATGCTTTAAAGACAATTGTGGGGAAATGACTTTAAATGCAGTGAACTGGCAACTGAGGGGCTGAAAAAGGAAGTGAACACTAAAGGATGCCCATAAACTCCCAGGGTTTAAAATCCAGCTTTACAGCGAAAAATACAAACATTTATTACCTGGTGCAAATAAAACATTTAAAAAATATTTTATTATATGTCCAGTCCATTTCTGAAGTGTGCTGCAGCTGCAGTGCCCTCCCTAAGATTTCTTAAGTCTGGATTGGCTTTGGGCAGTTCTGACATCAGATGCTCAGATGCATGAAGGCTCCCTGGCAGACATTTTCAGACCATCTGAGAACATTTTGTAGTCTTCGTTTAAATAAATTACCCACAGTTCATAGAGGTGCGGGCTTCACGGGGTTAATTATTTGTCCTGAACTGTGGTGACTACACAGGTTTGGACCTAAATGCTGGCCACAGGCAAAAAGAAGTTCTAACAATGAAAGGCAAGTCTTTATTGAGGCCGATAACAAAGTCTAAAAATCAGAACCCAGCAGAAATCCAAAACACAGAAGAGCACTGAGAGCAGAACACTGGGAAGCAACAAACACTGACAATGGACAAAGAGAAGAAAAGGCTATATATACAGAGACTGGACGACAGGACACAGGTGGGGAATGAGGCACAGCTTAACACGATTAACACAGACAAGAAGCTGCAGACAGGAAGTAAAACTAAAGCAGGGGCCAGAAAACAAAGCTAGAAGAGAGACGACGTATAAAAAAGAAAGTTAAAACAGATGGTGGAATGACACAAAACTCAAAGTAGGAACCGAGGGTTAGTACGAACAGCAAGGTCATCTAAACGTGCGCCCAAACTCCACAAACACTAAACAGGAACCAGAACTCAAATAATACAACACGAACTGATGCTCAGAATCTCTGGTGTGACAATGAGATCACAGCAGGAGTGAAAGACTCCAGAAACACTCAGAAAGCTAGAATAACTGTAAAACTGTGCTTTGTATTCAGTTTAAATCAAACTCTGGTTTGTTTTCCCCCTTTGGTGCAGTTTGTTGTGCAGATCTGAGCTCAGCTGTGACACTCAGGCGCGCTCCCAAACAGCCACACGGACACCCTTAGAGGACGCCGACTCCTTCCGGCTCCAAATGATTTGCAGAAGCCGTTTGTTTATGGTGAGAACGTGATCCCGCCTCAGTGTGACGACGACCAGGTGTAAGCTGCAGGTTTGAGCTAAACGCATTCAGGCGTGCTTTGCACTCGGTACCATGGTTACGCCTAAAAACTGCTCAGATAAATATTAATGTTAGGAGTGAATTCTCCACATTATCCGTTAGTTAGTGGGGGAGGGGCCAGTTAAGAGATTTGATTGGGCATCCATGGTGCAGCATCGCTTCAAACCGGCCCATTAGTCCAAAACTGCGCCTGCCCACCGGGAAAATGCCAGGTATGCGAGATTGCATGTTCAACTCTGAGCATCATTATGTGGTTTGCAGTGACACATTCTTGGAGTTTTCTCTGTGTGAAGAGAAATCAAACCACAGGAAAAAGCTACAAATTTAAAAACTCATCAGCTGATATGCACCAGAATAACCAAACTATACACGGGAAACGCCCTAATCAAGCACGGAGGAGGCTCCGGCTCAGGAGGGTCAATCCCAACTAGGGATGGGTACCGGTATCCGATGCCATTATGGCACCAGTTCTGACATAAACGGTAGTAACCAGACCGAAAAGCAGCGCACATTCCCTGAGCTGTGATACACTTTGGATTCTAGCCAATCAATTTTATGTTTCCGAGGATAGTAGGCGGGTCCAGGTACGTACGTTCTTTTAGAGCAGAGCTACAGATTAAAATGCCCAAGGTGAAGCGGTTAAAGTCTGGCTGTACTTCACAGCAAAAGATGCAACTCAAGCAGCTGCAACAAGTGCTTTAAGCTGATACTGTGATGCTGTCAAAGGAGGTAACACCTCAAATCTGATGAAACACCTGGCGACGCATAGCGTTTTTTTAAAAGCTGAGAAATGTGCCGTATTTGATAGCTTGCTGCGAGACCTCACACCGAGCACATCTACTGCGGGTGTGGTGCCTGTATCGGACCCGGAGTTAGGCAACATCCCCCAAAAACCCGAAGAGGAGAGTCCTGGCCCCTAGCCCTGCCACTGTAGCAGAAATGATGAGGATGATGATGGCAGCAGCAGCCGTTCTTCTCTGCGTGAGTAGCTTAATGTTGTTTGTGTGTAATTTACGTGAGTAGGCTAACCACGTTATTACATTAATGCATGTAAGGTGAACTAGCAAACATCATCATAGCTACATGCAGCTGTCTTCTTGTTTGATGGCAGATACTCCCTTCACCCTGGACAAAAAGGCTAAAATGACCAAAGAAAAAGTGGAAAACAGTTGAACATGAGAGGTTTTTGGACAAAGTTTGTGTTTTTCCATTGTTTAAGCTGCTTCCAGCCAAGAGTGATACCATATATGCCCCATAGCTGCAGAAAAGGCTAACATTGTTATCTTTACAAAAAAACAGCTGAACATGAGAGGTTTTTGGACCAATTTTGTGTTTTCCATTCTTTAAGCACCGTGTTTGAGCACCGTTTAAGCACCAGAACCGTTTCGAAAGTACCGGTTTGGTACTGGTATCGGATAAAAGTTAAACGATACCCATCCCTAATCCCAACCGGCTGCAGTCTGCAAAAGTATCCTTGGGCAAGATGCTGTGAATGTGTTTGAATGTTAGAAAGCACCTTGAATGCTCAAGAAGAGTAGAAAAGTGCTATAAAAGAAGCAGCGCATTCGCCATTTACAAACATAGACCATCACTCAGGTCTGTGAGGCTGTGGTGCTTAGAGAGAGCATCGTGCTTTGGCCATAATAATGGGGTCCTCCTAAGATCTGTGTCTCAGATGCTATGGTCTGATTGATAATATCCATGGTTCAAGTTGTTTTGTGAGTTAATAACTGATACATTTTGACTTAAGGAGAAGCAAATGGACAGATGGATGTTTGGAGCTTTTGACTTGGTTCAAACTGCTGCTGTTTGAAACAATGATCACTGTGGAAGTTGTTTTACTTTGATTCATGTCCATGTTCGGTGTAACTGCTGGGGTGCTTCCTCCTATCATTCATGAAGACAAGAAAAAAACAACACCCATCCATTTCTTCAACTTCTTCTCCGAAACTGGGCGAGGGGTGGGTTACACCAGTGCTAACACACAGAAAAGACCATTCACATTCACGCCTATGACCAGTTTAGAAAAACCAGTTAAACTGACATGAACACCCAGGACACCAATCCTGGACCTTCTTGCTGTGTCTACACACTAATGCGCGTCATCATAATGGCGATACGAAGGCGTGAATTTCTGTTACACAGTAAAGATCTGCAGCTGTGCTCCGTCATCGCCGTTTGACATGATTAGTCGACCGTTTCTGTTCTGTTTTTAAACCAAATTCAAAGTATTTCTAAGTTGCTGCATTTCCCGCAATCGCATATATTTCCTGATGGCGTCAACATAAAGATGAGTCAAAAAGATGAAAAATGTAACACTATAAATGGTTCATGATCAGTGAAGCCACTGTCGTCTCCCGGAGTGATGACACATTCACAGCTCAAAACCACAAGTTACTCAATCAAAAAAAAGCTGAATCACTCTCAGCTAAGCAGGTTATGTGTTAGCCTGCTGTAGCTGCAGGCTAACTGTATTATAACTGTATTTAAAGTAGTTCAGTTACAGAAAACAGAGATGCTGCATTTAGACTTAGTTTAATGCTCACACAAAGTCAGCAGAGATAAAGATATATTTTATTGAGTTCTCTAAAGCTGGATGAAAATCTTTATTTCTTAATGCTGTGCTTTAAATCAAACACTATCACACTTGGTCTGCTCCTGATCCAAACAGTTACTTGTAGCCTGGACTCACCAACATAGCATAATGGTGATGTTGAGTCCAGCTCCATGCCCTAAAAACATGACGTCATACTATTTTACTCTAATCTGCTGATATATATCTAATATAACTATGAGTATAGACGTCTCTGCTTATTTGTGATGAATAAGCAAAAACAGTGATTAAATGTGCTGACATAAATATTTATAGATGTGTCTGCTTTTATATTCTGTGTCTGCACTCGAGGAGGAAACGGTGATATCAGGATCAACGTGCTGGATTACCTTCCCCTCCTTTGTTTATGCTTATTTGGGATGACTTGTAGGGTCTTACCAGAGGCATCATGGCCGAGGCGCTGGGTGAAACCTGTCCTCTGAAGTAGTTGTGAAGCTCCACCAGCAGCTCCTCCTGCTCCTCGTTCAGAAAGCTCCAGGCTCCAGGAACCACCAGAGCCCCCAGCAGCAGCCATACCCAGAGAGGAGCTCTCCTCAGTGGGCTGCAGCGGCCGCTGGAACCTGTCCTCTCTCCGGAGCTGCATGAAGCTCCATCCTGGGTGGTCCACGGGGCCATGGTCCCTCTCTGGGTGCTGACCCCTGGAGCGCTGAGAGTCCCCGCAGGTGCATGAGGAGAAATAGAGTCCTGGGGAATATTCTCAAGTGGTCCAGAGTCCAGCGAAGAGTCTGCGTGTCAGACGGATCAACAACTGTGTACAAAAGGCCGCTTGTCTTAGTGTGAGTCTGTGTGCCTGTTTAAAAGTGTGTGCGTTCCCTCCTCAGTGCCTCTCACTCTCAGCTCTGCTGATCTTTGTGTTGCTGACCCGGCTTTAAGAGAAATAGGATCCTCCCCTGCTCACACTCACACAGACGTCCCTGTGAGTGTGCTCAGCATCCTCCTCCGATCCAAACCCACTGAAATGAAGAATCCCAGAAAACTATTTTACAAAGTGAAGAACAGCCGAATTACACACACACACACACACACACACACACACACACACACACACACACACACACACACCCTGCAGAGTTCACATTTCACTCACTGCACCGACTGGTACGCACAAAATAACTCCCCACTCCACCCTCCACCCGTGCTCACATTTTCTCCGTGTCAGAGACTCTCTGATCCTCAGTTTTCTGTTTCTTTCTCCATGTTCATCTTCATGTTTTTTCTCCTTGTCATGTTTTTTAAATGAACTTTTTCTGCCTTTATTTGACTTCTGTCCTCTTTCTCTGAACATTCAACAATCAAACATTTCAAAGTGTCAAAGAAAGAAGTCGGTGTGCCTGTGTTCACAAATAACTCTGATTCAACCTTTAGACTGTGCTAAAAACCCAGCTTCAGACTGCGAGGTTTTTCTACTCTTAGCTCTTTATGATGTCACAGAGAGAACCAATATTTCCCTGTTTATGACCACATGGGCCCCAATAACAGATCAGCACCCCACTGAAATGGATGGATTCTCACCTCTAACTGATAAGAACCAGGTGAGGTGGTCTGGAGCAGTG
This sequence comes from Neolamprologus multifasciatus, assembly GCF_963576455.1. Taxonomy (NCBI): domain Eukaryota; kingdom Metazoa; phylum Chordata; class Actinopteri; order Cichliformes; family Cichlidae; genus Neolamprologus; species Neolamprologus multifasciatus. The sequence goes on along the minus strand of NC_140458.1, from coordinate 2,052,516 downwards.
TTGCCAACTCCTCAGTAAGGAAAATCGCTATTGGTTGTCCTAAAAGTCGCTAGAAGTCGCTAAATGACGTCATCGCCTAATTTGCATAATTGGTCATGCTAATGTAATTGTAACCTACATTGTTGGAGAGAGAAATAACATCGTGGAAGAGACATAAAGTGAGTAAAAAACGTCCTAAATGCAGTTAGAATTTATTTAGAACTACAAATTAAATTTATTTTAGCAATTATTGTTTTTTAATGTCACAATTCCAACCCTGCTCCTTTACCCGGGCTTGGACCGGCAAAAGTGACCCGAAATAGGCACTCTGGTGGAGTTACTTTGTGTGTGTGTGTGTTTATAAGTAGTTTTAAACCTTGTGATCCGCAAAACAGCATAAGAGTAAAAGAAGAACTGACTGCGTTACAGCACCCGCTGCTTGTTGAGAGTAAAAGCGATATGCGCTTTCACGTCTTTTTTTAGCTTAGGGGGGTCTGAAAACTCGCTAAATATAGCGACAAAATCGCTAAGTTGGCAACACTGGTCTGGGGATATGATTAGACTGCATCTGGGGCAGCTGGCTTTTGGGAGGAGCCCTGCCCTCAGGACCACCCAGGAGGAACTGGGAAACATTGCTTGTCATGGTACTGGGCCATGAGGCCCAGGGTTTAAGTTCTAATGCATATTTTTGTATCCACATGTGTACTTTAACGCATCTAGTTGTTTTCTAGTTTGCAGTTTGGTTTCTTAGTCCCTTTTGTCATCTCTCCCTGGTCCGTGTGTCTACCTGTCATGTTTCATGTCTCTGGTTAAGTTCCTGTTCTATCTCCATGTCTATGTCTCTGTGTTTCCTGTTTTATTTTGAAAGAGTCTGGTGTTCATTGTAGTTAGTGTTACTCTCCCCTGTATTGCCATTAGGTTTCATTCTAGTCAGCTGTGCTCTCATGTGTGTCCACTTCCCCTGATCACCTCATGTGTGTATTTAAGTCCTCAGTCTTCCTTTGGTCGTCGCCGTGTCGTCTGTTCAACTTCCCCCATGTTACGCCAGGTTTCAGGACTCTGTGCTGGTCATGTCCATGTTGCTTACGTGTATACGTTTCATAGTTCCTTGTTGTTCCAGCACAGAGTCCTGTTCAAAGTTGCCTCCGTCATGTGCATCATTGTCACCCTGTCTTCACCTTCCCTGCTGTCTGAGTTAAGTGTCAGTTCTTAGTTTTCCCAGTTCAGCTTCTACTTTAATTTTGTGCTTTCTGTTGTTTGCCACGTTAATCAGCCCAAATAAAGGCTCGCTTTTCGTTTCAAGTTCGGTACTGTCTCCTCGTCTGTGTCTGCACCTGGAACCTCACACTCCCACGCTCGGTCCGCCCACCGCAGACCGTGACAATCGCTGGAGTAAAATGCGTCTAGCTTACCTCGTTCAAACTGATACGACTGCAATTTGACTGCTAAAGAGCAGCAACTCCTTCGCCTACCATCTCTGTCCCTTCAGACGCCTTCCTGTCCGTCAATGACAGGTTTGTACCAGATTTTCCCAGAATTCAACAGATTCACATCGAGTCACCGATGAGCTGACACTGATTCAGTTTGTGACATATGTACTGTAGTCTTTTAAACAGCGACATGTTTCTTCATCACTTTTTTGTTATTTAGATTTCTTTTTACTTTTGGATTTGCAGTGAAATTTGTACAAAAGTACTTCACTGTCAAAACATTCAGTATTTAAGAGGAAAGGACGACCTTCTCTATGAAGGATGATGGCTGCATTTAGAGCATCCTGACCCATGTCTTACGTTGGACTTATATATTTCATTTAAAGGTTTTTAAATACTGAAAATAACATCTTAAGTTCAGGAGAACTTCATGGTAAATATCATGATTTTGATTCATTCCCAAGTGAAACTCTGTATTACAAAGTGACGATTTCTTGCTACGATCTTCAGTTCAGACTTTATTTTCCAAAAAAGGAAACTTTGCTGCAACATCACGATTTTCTTCACAGCCCAAGTTTAGTTTTTAGACCCGAGGCAGTTTGTCTTTTTTCACTCAGGCTTAAAAATGAACTTCTTAGTCTCAAGAAAGCAGTGTTTCAGTTTTACTGAATGATATTCTAGTGTCACTTGGCACTAATTAACTGTGTGATGCACCCACGTAAACACCAAAGTATTTGGAGGTATTCATTCTCTCCACCTGGGCCCCATTTATGCTGAGAGAGTCGAAGCATCTCTGCTGTTTTTAAGTGGTTTAAGTGTCTTTGAGTTGATTCATCAAGGCTGCTCTCCTTACACGAGTCAGCGAGGTGCGTAACTTCATACCGACAGGCAGCCTCATCATCGTTTGTGTTCAAGTGACTGAGTAGTGAGTCTACTTGACTATGACGATGAGTCTGAAGTATCTGCACAGTCGTAGGTGTAAGGAGGATCCAACAGAGGACTCAACACACAACCTTGAACCACCTGTGGTCTGCTAGTCAGGAAACTGAAGACTCGCCTCGAGGGTGGGGGAAGGCGGGCCAAGGTTAGTTTAGTGGCCAGCCTGAAGTGAACTGCTGCATTAAGTGCTGAACTGGAGTCTATAAATAACAGGCTAACATGAACCCCTCTGCTAGAGCCCAAATTGGATAGAGTTGAGTAAGTGGGCTATGGAGTCATCTGTGGACCTGTGGGGACGTATGCAAATTGTAAAGCTCAGGCAAGGAGGAAGTGTTTAAGGTTCTGATCTCGCTTTATCTCTACAAACATCAAGGATCTAGAAGCAACGGTCATTTAAACTGCTGGGGGCGGGGCTTTCTTAGGAACTACGTCTGACTGTTTGATGCATGTGGGGATGATGCAGTCGTTGAATATATCACAGTGCTCGTTGGCCCTTCCCTTGAGGAAACGTCTAATAAATTCACGGCCTTCAAGGGAATCAAGTCCTCCTTCAGTTGTGATCTGTCCCAGTGGTCGTCATGAATCCACCAGGTGGTACGTTGGTTTCCTGCCCTCACAGTACGCATAGAAGATCTGTGCTTCTCCAGCCAGAGAGCTCGAGGGTTTTTCCTCACAGTCTGTGATTCGTGCTCTTCTGGAGACAGATTGCACTCTGTGGACTTTATCAGAGGCAGCCTTGTATTTCCTCATGTTACTGACTGAGAGCTTTTTATTACAGGCGGTGGTGTTGGTCCTCAGAGCAGTGCAGATGCTTTTATCCACCCACAGCTTCTGGTTCAGAAATGTCCTCGTCACACAAAAGTCCATTAATTTCTTATTGAACACCACACAGCTTCCATAAACACGACATCATCTGAGCAGCATCAGGACGTGGCGCAGGCAGAAACAGGTCACTTCTGCTGGTGTCGTTCATCTGTTATGTTTATTTGTCACTCATGCTTCTTCCACAGACATAAAGCTAACATGTTGGCCCACTTTCATGATACGCTTTTGTTCAAATGTTTAACTCTTGTTGTTATTGTTCCCAGGCAACCTTTGACAAATCACAAACAGAAACCAAAGGACCAAAATCTGTGATCAGCGAGGACAGAGAACCACATCACGGAGAGGGCGGAGTCACAGCTGTCACATCTGTAACTAACGAGCTGCCAGAAAACATGAAGCGACCCAGCAACGCTCTCACACTGTGACCATAAATCATCACATTTATGGTGATAGCTCTGCAAAAGTTTTTAGGGGGAAGCTCGCTCAGAAATGGACTCGGTCTGCCACACAGATGCAATTAGAGCCGGTGGCTGTTTTTTGTGAACGCCAAAGCTGTGTTTTCATTCTTCCAGCCAAGTACATCACATCATAACACACACCCTGCTGTACCCACAGGCTCACATTTCACTGTACAATGTAACACATTCCTGAGTAAGTGTATGTGTGTGTGGTAAAGGAAGCAGATGGGATGAATATATGAAACTGAATCCTGTGGGGTCAGCGTTTGCTGAGTAACACCAACCTCGTGTTGATGCGACATTCACCAGTCCTGACCTCAGTGTCACATCAACTGTCAGGAGTGTTGAAGACAATAAGTTCAGGGTGGATTTAGGTCGTCAAACCTAAATGTCTGCAAGACTGAACGAGCAGCAGCAGATATCCAAACAAACTTTCCCCTCGTTTTCTGTCAGATATAAACTGTTACAGTAGCTGAACTGTAACAGGATATGGAATTATCCAAACTGAATATTGCCAACGTTTCAAATAACGAGGCAAGTAATAAATTCTATGATCCTCAGCCTTTCAGACTAAGATTGCAGTTTTTTCTAGTCTTGGATCTCTGTGATGTCATAGAGAGTGACTCCTTTTAAGGCCATCTCAGACACAAAACTCAGCTGTCAAACCTTCTGTTTATGATAAACAGCCAATCAAAAGGTAGTTCTCTTAAACAGGACCTAAAACACTTTGTTTCAGACATGGTCACGGTAATCTGTGTGTGCCAGGACCCAAAATCCAGACTCACAAGCAGGACTGCACTCAGAACAGATTTAAACTGGGAAGGCCAACTGGGAGATACTAACCAGAAAGAATTAAACAAGGAGTTATCTTACAGACACGACACACAGCAAGAGGGAGATCACAAGGAGGAGGAGACACAGACACTATATCTGTGGACGGGGAACACAGAGGGGGGAATAATAACCGAAACTTAAAGGCTACACAGCAAACTAAGACCTGGGGATACAAACAACAGAGTGAATACAACGGATGAAACACTGGAACAAAATAACTTCATAAACCAAAAGTACATCATGAACCCTCAAAACACTGGATCAACGACCCAGAGGTTGACAAGCATGAACCCAGAGGTTGCACCAACATGACGTACGAATCTTTTTCACTCAATCAAAATATGGAGTTGGAAATGAAATTAACAAATTCACTAAGTTCGTTAAATAATATCCTGATCCTGTAGTAACAGAGGGATAAACTGGATGAGCGTTGCCACCAGTGTTGGTCAAGTTACTTGAAAAAAGTAATCAGTAACTAATTACTGATTACTTCCCCCCAAAAGTAATCCCATTACTTTACTGATTACTTATTTTCAAAAGTAATTAATTAGTTACTTAGTTACTTTTTAAAAACACGCTTTACAACCTGAATAGGTGATAAAGTGATAGATCTTTCAGCCCAATTCTACTTTTTCTGCATAATCATCATACAAAATGTAATCAAATGGAAAAGTCTCTTTTTAAAACTTGTTTTATTAGTTTTAATCTTTTAACTTTATGCATCAAGCAAAAATTTAATTATCTGCAACATTCTCTGACTGGAAGAAATTAATTTAACATTTAAACCTATTTTCTGCACATTCCAGCACATAAAATAAAATATTTTGTGTGTTTACACTCAGTCTTTCAAATAGATGCAAGTAAAACACAGCAGAAAATAAATAAAGTCAAAGACTAGCGGTCCTGTTGCTCTATTTTCACCTGTAAAGCAGGAGTGGGGTAGGCGGAGGTTTACCCTGGTGCAGGTGTGCAGCGGTCAGTGGAAGAATCCACGAGTTTCTCTGTGAGTTTCCCATTACGTCGTAGCTACTCGGTGCTTGCTCGGAAGTTTAGGGTTTTTTCGCTGTAAAAGAAGTTTTCTTCCCACGCACAACGGACACTAATGTTTTTGTCACTTTTTATGGAATCAAACTCAAAGTAAGGTCAGTACTTCCACGCTTTAAACGCTGCACGCTCATACTCTCTCTGCACTCGATATATGATCCATTGTTGATCTGCACACAGCTGTTGTCACGAACGTCGCGCTCGCTTACGTCACTGTCATGAGACATTCTCGCAAAAAATCACGGTTTTAGTAACACAGTGACGCAGCGTTCCTACGGGAAAGTAACAGTAATCTAATTACTGTTTTTGCAATAGTAATCCCTTACTTTACTCGTTACTAAAAAAGTAATCAGATTACAGTAACGCCCATCTCTGGATGCCACAGGCTGTGGGAAAGAGTTGTTGAAGCGAGACCAGGAAGAAGGGCGACGACCGTGAGTGGTAGTAAGAGCTCCACAGATGTGATGTGGTGGATCATAGAGTGTTTTTTGCTTCCTATAAACCTGCTCAAACAACATTTCACAATAAAAGTCTGCATGGCTTTTGACTAAGAATGATAACAAGCACAGATTCATTCATCCAAGCGTGTAATCTGCCTGCCACGGTCAAAGATCAGAACAGTCCATGTAAAAGATGTACAGACGAGTACTTTATGTTGAAACAGAGGATTACATCCGTCATTCAGCCATCAACACAGAGGAGGTCAGAATATTCCATTGCACAGTATCCAGAGTTTGACGGTGTCGATGTCGGGCTTTAATGTTCCCGTTTTGTAGAAAATGCAACATTTTATTTGTTTTATTGTACAAAAATAGTAATGGTTGAACTTCTCTGTATAAGTATTCTAAAGCTGGGACCAGAGCGGGTCGACTGGACCACCAGACACAGATCCAAGCAGTAAATCTGAAAAATAAAAGAATCGAGGTGCCGCAGTGTACCAGTCAAAGTCCAGACTTAACCTTTAATGCTGTGGTGGGATGTAAGGATGTCTGTCCACAAACAAACGCCTGCGAACCTCAACGAACATCCTAAAGAAGAGAGCGCCAAAATTCCTCTGCAGTGATGTGAGACTGAGAAAGTTGTACAGAAAATGATTGCTTCAAGTTAGAGCTGCTGAGGGTGTTTCTGCAAGCTGCTGAATCACAGGATCCAGTTTTTCAGGCGACTGTGAAAACGATGTGCATGTTTCATGTTTCAGCGTGTTCCTGCCATGTTTCATAAACGAGGACTACCAGGGAAACACAAAAGTGTTACATATATACAGCTTATACAGTAATGTGTTCCTGCTGTTAGAGAGGATACTGTGTAACAGCTTTCCTCTGTTTTATTAAGGATTGTTGTAACTGAAGTAAAATTCCCTCCACTGTTCTGACTCTGGGATCGGCGGTTGTGTCCCAGCTGACTGGGGTAAAAATGAATTCATGACAATCTCACAGTCCTGATAATAAAACAGTGAACAGAACTATACTGAGCCTTACACTCTCTTTGATATGGATAACATGGCGTACAGTCGTGATTTAGAGGCCACACCCGAACAAAGAGCTGATTCAAACATGTATTGTACATTCTCATGAGAAACACTCTCATGCCTCAAAAATGTACGGCAACTTGCACCAATATTCTTTTTTCCAACTCTAAAGCTTTAGTATTTATAGTATTTACTTACATTACAATAATCTGGTATTTTTAATACAGTGTGGATAGCCATGATGTGTTTTATTTTTGCACTTTGTTTTCCAGATTTTCAGGAAATTCTTTTAAAATTTTAAACGTACTCATTTACATCTCGTATTTGAAGTTTGCCGACTTTGCTTTCAGGCACGTTGAAGAGATCAGAAGTCATTTCAGGAAAAAAGTTCACGCAGTTATCAACCTTTCTTTGTGTGAAGTGAAATCTTTTACTGTGAAAACACAGCGTGAGACCAAATGGATATCAGAAAAAAGACAACAATCACAGATCAAATGAGACGACAAGCAGAGTTTTAATGAATCACATCCTGTAAGATCTCTTTTCCAGACCTGTGAAACTCGCAGGGTGGAGTCGGAGTGTCCAGTTTTTCTTTTGTCCTGCAATCTGCTCCAGCTGCAAGGTGGAGAGGAGCCAAACATAAGTTTAGTCGTGTTCGTTCTGATGTAGGGAGTCTCCTGAGTGTGAGACAGCTGGTGCAGTGAGACTGGATGCAACGAAAAGTTAAATCAAATCAGCAGGAAGAGAAATAAGCACCAAGATATGATCTGAGTTATTCTTTTCACAAAGCTTTATGCTGTAAGTGACGGAGCGATTATGAAGGTCTGCTTCCCACAGCATGAGTGAACATTTACGTCCTGTAGTTACACACAGACACCGGTTGATTTTGGTCCAGTGTTGATTTAGTCCTCAATCTAGACAGAGAGAGAAATCAAATCCAAAAAGAAGAGAATTATTTTGTCATTTTAAAGCCCAAAAAGTCCAGATTTGCTTGATATGCATAAAGTTTGTAGTTTCTTAGAGTTTAAACAACTGCTGGATCAGAGTGAGCGCTTCCAACTCTGTAATGTGTCCACATGTGGAGCGACTTGCTGGATTTTCCTTAGCAAAAGTAAAAAGAGCAGACAGATCTTGGTATTGAACCCTTTTTTAAACTGCAGACTTATTGTTGAGCTTAAATTTGAGCCGCCGGTCATGTGTTTGAGGGACAGGGCGAGCAGCTCCATGCTGACGGGGCCTGCGGAGATGGTTCGATGTTGTTTTGGACACAGCGCAGTGGAGGAGGAGACGAGGAAAGATGATCGTTCCCTCTGTCAGGACAGAATCTGCACGAGGAACAGAGAGGCATCAAAATCTGATCTTCTCCCAGAGGAAGACTTTAAAAGGGATCCGTAGCTTAAATCTATGTGAAGCTCGCATGAATATGACTATAATCTATGTGAAGGAAATTTAGAATGAACATAAAGGCTATAACACATCTTGTTTTAGGGTCAGAGATTATTTTTAACCATATTTATCTGACATAAATTATCCTGCCAAATATTAAATCACACTTATTAGACACTCGCAGCAGTGTCAGTGTCAACGACTTAAGATCAAACCAAAGTCTTTTTAATTGTTCAAGGTTTTTTTAGACTATTTTATGCTTTGTCTACAAGGGGAGTTTCTGTCACACAGAGAGAAACATGACAAGAACAAATGAGTGAAATATGAAGAGATGGGATAGTGGTGGAGAGGAGGAGATGTGGAATTCCTCTTTGGTTGCAGACTGGAGCTGATGTTAAAGTCGGACCAGTTTACACCTGATTACAACCTAAATCTCCACGTCTCCAATCCAAAAACATCACAAAAAGATCCTGACTTATTGTTCACAGTATGTTCCCACTAAAGTTTGTTCTCATTTTCAAAAATCCCCCCTCACACCAAACATGTTTTTTTAACATATCCACACTTTCTGAAGTCCTTCACTGCATAACACATCCTCACTCCCAAACGTACACACACACACACTCGCACACACATCCATGCATCATTTGAATAATATGCGATGGTGTGTATGTGCATGAGCCCAGCCCATGTGATTCTGTTGTCATTGACTGGCTGCTAATGGCAACCAGATGAGCGGCCTTGCATGTGTACGTGTGTGTGTGTGTGTGTGTGTGTGTGTGTGTGTTGGGAGTGGTCCCTCTCACTCCTTCGGTTTATGATTAATTTGGGGGCCAGGAGCCAAATCTCTCTCACACACATGCTTTGCATTATGCAATATTTGAGCAGAGCTGCATGTTGCGTAACGCCCATCCTTGACGTCATCATCTGTTCCTGCACATGCTCAGTGATGATGTCATCCATATAGGAAGCCGACTGTTCCTCGGAGACGATGTCGAACCCTCGTAAGCGACTCTGAACCTTCACCGATGTGACTGCTGCACCTCACCCAGTAACTCGATATCCTGGGCCTGATTTCACTCAGATTACTGGTCCTAATGGGTTCACTGGTGTCACCGGTCACACCTTTGCCAATAAACTGTTAACCGATCTCACTGGTTTCAGGTGTTGAATTCAATATGTTTTAATAATCACATATAAAATGATTTTTGTTGCACCAATCAAAGCTTCTCAGGCAGCCTCATGCTTGGTGTTCGGTGCGTTTGTCCCACGGTCGTCTCTGCGTTATTTTAGAGCAAATCTTTCACCGCTGATGTATCTGAAATCACTGTGCAGTGGTAACACAGCTCCCAGTGCTCCCAGCACTAAACACTTGAACTGAACGCTCAGTTCGCTCAGTGCATTCAACAGCGCCTGCATGTCACAATGGTGACCTTTTAGCTTACATTTCATTTTGGGGAAGAAACAAGGAGTCAAATGTGGTAAGTAAGGCGGGTGATGAGTGACGAGTTTGTTGATGGCAGGCCGCCCAGCTGTCATTTGTTTGGACTGTCTGGGCTTTTCAGTAAATCTCCACACTGACAGTCTGACGCTGAGGGACAAATACATGCTGTGATTATCTGACAAAGTGATCGTTCCCCTGTCACGCTCCCGTCAAGACGCACCTTATTCTGTCTTGGATACTGCAAAGACCGCTGCTTCGTTTTTGAGCTGTAGCCTCATCTGAGACGTAGTGATGGTCCTCCACTTGAAGGCTGGGTTATCACTCCGTGCTTCTCCTGCACGAGGTGTTATGTGAGGTCATAATGTTGACGGTCAGTTAAGAAGACTTTCACTCACTTCCTGGACTCAAAGCTGGAGTTTTTCCTCAACTTGTAAATCTTCTTAGAGTAGCGATGACACTCCCGTGACCAGCTGGGAGGAAAGGCAGCGGTTACATCTCACATGTTACAGTTAATTAAAAGAGACACAGATGAGAGAGACGTCAACTCCTCCTGTCTGGAAAAAGTGCTGAAATATATGATCTAAGTCGAGATGTCACAAGATGTTTAATGTCTTAGACACAATCACTGGTGGACCTTATTTCAAAATGTAGGACAAGAGTCAGATGTTGACTGCTACAGTAGAAATGATGTTCACGCCCAAAATCATGACTTTAAATAATTTCATTAATGAAACGTTGTTTCATATTTACCATGTAAATCATTCGATTTAATGGAATCTGGTGAAATTTACATTATTGGTTTACATTCACTTTATACAATGTATATATTTTTGATTTGAACATATTTAATTTGATATATTTCAGTTGCATTACACTTAATTAATGCTTCGTGTTCACGAGGGCCAACATATTTGAGTATTTCAGGTTTGAGTAGCAGCTGTGTTGGAAACATACTTTGGTTTTTCCAGATCTGAAACCTCACAGTGACAAAAATGTTCCATCAGAAAGTCAAACAGGAAGTTGGAAAGGATGTCGAGTCACATTTTGAAGAGACTGTCTGACTCGTCTTCCTCTTTGGAAATCAGATTTTTTGGAGTTAATCATGGCTGCAGGTCTGGTTGTTTGCTGAAGGAATTTTAAAGTCTTTAAAATCCAGAACGGGGGAAACAAAGTTCAAATCTAGCATACTGGTGCTGAGCTGCAGTAAATCCCCTCTGACTGATTTCACCTCTACAGGAAAGAAACAGCTGAGATAGATTGCATCACCACATGCTTCTCTTTCTGGTATTGTTATTCTGAGCGTGAAGCAAAGAAAACCTCAGCAGAGAACAGACAGGATGGGAGGCTTTGTTTGAAAAACACTTCAAATAAATGTTCAGAAAGAGATTTAAATGGAAATGAAGACATAAAAACAGGAGAACGTACAATCAGAGGATAAAGCCTGATATATGTACTCCAGTAGAAACTTTCAAGAGGGAAAGATCCAGTCAAAGTCGAGCTGTAAGAATGAAAGCAGCAAAAATATCCAAATGTTGAAGTTTCTATTTCATTTGAAGCACAGAAAGTTACTTTCAGCTAAAGTGAAACGAATGATGAAAGCTCTTGTAAAGTCTCCAAACACAGTGAGAGCACAGAAAGCTGTTGAAAGGTCATTTGATTGAAGGAGGTGAGGGTGACAGGAATGAAACGTGTCCAAAAAGAGTTAATGTGCAGCGCCATCGTCGACCATTACAACCGTCCTCGCTTCACAGTCGATCCCTCAGGTGCAGCAAGAAGCTGAAACAAATGCAGGACATAGAACCTCCAGATGATGAGGAGCTTCACTGACAATGAACCTGGAGGATAAACCCCAAGCAGATGGCAGGACTAACTAGATTTAAGAACCCGGGAGACTACAATAGAAACTCTGAAGAACAGCACTCAGCTCAACATTAAACATTCAGACTCTTTGGTCGTGTCCAAATTCATGGGCTGCATCCTCCTGAGGACCCGGCCTTCGTGGTCTACGTGGGCCGGGTCCTCAGAAGGTCGGGTAGTCCAGAAGTAAACGGCTATGAAATGGGACGTCTAGCCTTCAGATCAGCGTCACCGCTGTCTCGGTGGAGTTTAATAAACTCGGCCGTCTGCTCCTTGCTATCTAAAATATAACAGGACACTGGAGGAAATTCTCGACCGTCTCACACTTCTGTTTAATCAGTTTTCTGTTTGACGTTTAGTCAGCTGTGTGAAAACCACCCGAGGGATTAATAAAGTTTTATTTGATCTAATCGAATAACTTTAATCTCAGCCAAGCCGATTTACTCAGGAACAAATAAAACACTGAAAAAAGCCCAACAATAACATTTGTAGGTTGTCTAAGTGACTTATATATTACGTTTAACCTGAGTAGCGAAAGACCGCGGTGATCTGAAAACGATGTGTCGGGAGTTGTGACGTTTTCGGCAGCTCCAGTGACCCTCGACCTCCCTGTCAGCTATAGAGCAGGTAGGTAACAGACGTCTCTGAAAACGTCGAAGCACTTTTGCAAATATGCGATATCTTGATAAACCGAGCAGATATTTGATGTTACACAGCTACTTTCTCGCCTGAAAATATGTTAAAAGTTTATTTTGTGACCCAGAAAGATTAGTAAGAGTAATTTTAAAACTTAGTAGCGGCCGCCATTGTTGGAAACTGGAGTTTGGCTGGGCCGCGCTATGAATTCTGGGATATGGTAGGCCACGAAGGACACACCCGACCCATCCTTCAAATTCGGGGAAAAGGAGGACGCATTTGTCGGCTGCATTCGGAGGAGTCTACGAATTTGGACAGCCTTCAGCGCGTCGCTGTGACGTAATCGGTCTACAAATGCGTCCTCAGGAGGAAGCAGCCCATGAATTTGGACACGACCTTTATACAGTCTGAGAGTGAGAACAAGACACAGGTGAAGGTGATCAAGACAATCAGGCAGGAAAGAAGCAAAACTAAGAAACGAGCAAACAAGCCACAAGAACCAACTACCAAAATAAAACAGGAAGTCAACAACAACCATAAACCATGAGACAAGGAGACGATGAAACATGCTAAACATGAATGAAGTTATTCAGCGAGGAACATGCAAGTAACATAATTTACTCAAGACGAAACAGACAGGTAGGAAGTTACCAGGAAGTAAACAAAAGACAAAACCAATTACAGAGACTCAGGGGAACAGGAAGAGGAAACACTCAGGGAACTAAAAACACTACTTCAAATATGACAGCCTAAAACTTAATCAAAGCCACCCTGGGACCGTGACACTCCTCTGTGATGCAGTCACACGTAGTCAAACAGGCGTCGACGAATGATGAGGATTTATAAGGATGAGTGAAGCTGGAATGACTGTGGATGCTTTGGCTAAAAACATACAGGAACAGGAGCCAAAGGTAAATATTTCTCAAAGAGTGTGATATGACTGAGTCATGAAAAATGCATCTTCTGGTTTCCTTGTCGTGATGTCAGTAGAGTTTTTAGGGACTGGATACCAGAATTGAGGTCTGTGGTTACCACAACCTTTGAACATCAATTTTGCAGCTCCAGATAAAGTCCCAGATAATGTCTTTGCTAACAAGCGGTCAGTTCTCTGGTGCAACCATGCAGTCATTTGTTAGTTAGCGTTACAGGAGAAAGTCTTAAATGGGACAGAAGCTGAAGTGGGACCAGCGAAACTCCCCTTTGTGTCACTGTAAAGAAGTTTAGCTGCTGTAATCCCTGAGAAGTCTTTATAGAGGAAGAAGACGTCCAGAGTCAACATTTCGATGGCTTTGCATGTTTCTCTTGTTTATACAGAAGCAGTTAATTTTACAAATGCTTTACTGGTACAACGCCCACAACACTGCACCACATTCTTCTATTATTGTTATTTTTCAGCCACTTTATTAGGTACAACTGCTTCTCACATAAATGATCAGCTAATCTTACAGACCAGATGAGCTGCTGAAGTTCAAACCGAGTATCAGGATGTTGGTGCCTCACTAGTCTGATGCTTCAGAGATGGATGATATAATTTGGGCACACAAACATCTCCAGATTTTACAGAGAACGGTCCAAAAACAAAATAAATCCAGTTTGTTGCAAGCAAAGTGTGCAGAAGAGCATCTCTGAATGCACAACATGTCAAACGTTGAAGCGGATGAGCGACAGCAGCAGGAGACCACAGTGGGTGCTACTTCAGTCAGCTAAGAACAGCAAACTGAGGCAACAGTTCACACATCCTGCCCCGTATCAGTGATTCAGGCTGTTAGTGATGATGTGATGCTGTCGGGGATATGGTCAGTTCAGATCTACACGAGTGTGCACCACGGTGTCAGAAGTCTCTGAACGTTTCATGAATCTATGCCATGAAGACAAAACATAGTAGCATAAACTTTTCTGTCTTTAAAATTCAAAATCATGACCATCCCTGCCAAATATCATAAGCTGCACCTCTGATCACACAGCTTATGTTTGCAGTTATTTCATGGAAAGATCCCAAAAAGTCACGTGGCTTTAGTTACTCAAAGTTTTGATCCTAACCTTTAATGTGTCCAGTAAACCATGAGCCCGAGAGCTGTGCATACCTTTTACTCTCAACGTCAAACAGCAGAAATTAGTTTCCTTTGCAGGGTGAACAGGATCCAGCTGAGATGGATCAAACGCCCCCAAAGGAGCTGGAGCCCGAGAGGTCCGAGTATCTGTGCCCTGCAGTCCTGACCCACATAAATAGACAGATGAACCAAAGTCTATTGAAAAAACATAGCAGTGTAGCACTGAGCGCCTCAGCCAACGCAGAAACAGCATTATCAGATGGTCAATACATCACCATCTAACAGGTGGATAAGTAACAATTAAGGTGCTTAAAACTACTAAGACGGTTGAAAACAGCATAATGAAATAAAACAGGTGAAAATAGAGCAACAATCCAAACAGAACAACATCAAGTAGACTGACAGAGCGGAGAAATGAAGGGAGGTATGGATGCTTTAATCTGGTTTAAAGACTTGTTTGGAGCAAAGTCAAGCTCACATTCAGAGCAGTTAGTCATGATGGAGTCATGATGGAGACCGATCCAGAAACACACCCTGAAAGGACGAAGGAGGGGAGGAAAAGATGCAGAATAGTGACGGAGGGTTGAGGGACGTTAAAAGGTTATAAAACGTGGGGAGGAGGGGAAGAAACAGCAGGGTGAGTCCAACCCTTAATGCCAGAGGGGATTTCTGCTGAACAGAACCAGAGTCGGCTCTGATGCTGCTCTGTGGAGTTGCCCTGTGAACAAACAAAGCTTCTGTTTACTTCTAGAGTTGCACAGCAAAGCAGGCCGTGTGGACGCTCCAACAAACACCGATTTCTCTCTTTGATGTATTTTAAACCTTCTCGTCTTCCTTTCACTCATTTGCTGTCAGGCGTTCTGTCTCACTAGTACAAAAAACTTCAAGTGTTGATTAATTGATTAATGGCTTCTGTTCGACATTAGCAAGTGACAGTTTTTGACCCTAACAGGGGCCATAGTTGATCAAATGAATCTCACATGTGATTCAGTAACACTGAAAATAGTGACGGAGCCCATAACGTCATCAGAGCAAAGGGACTCAACAACTCTCTCCCATTCAAGCTTATTGGCAACCAAAGGTGTCGCCCCCTGCTGGCCATCAGAAATAAGACAGGTTGAAGGGACACTGCTTCCTTGATCTATGGCCACAGTGAAAAGTTGTTTTAGGGCAGTGGTGTCCAAACCCAGACCTCGAGGGCCGGTGTCCTGCAGGTTTAGATGTGTCCTTGATCCAACACAGCTGATTTAAAGGCTAAATGACCTCCTCAACATGTCCTGAAGTTCTCCAGAGGCCTGGTGTTGACCCGGGGTGAGATCTAAAACCTGCAGGACACCGGTCCTTTAGTTTTCAGATGGAGGATGAGGCAGAGCTGACCTTACAGGTGAACTTTCACCAATAATAAAAGTTTAGACACGTGAATGAAAGAAATTTTGATTTTGGGAGGGTGTCCTTAAACTCCACGCGGTAGGGCTCTGGGTGGGTTTGAATCTTCTTGCTTTGTGGTAACCGTGCTAACCACTCAGCCACCACGGTGCCGTCAAATTACAGCTTGTGAAGCCAGATAATCAGATAATCCAACAAACTCTTGAACTCTTGTGGAAAGATGATCAATTCCTTTGGTAAGACGGAGGATGGAGCATCTATAAGTCTTCTGAATCAGAACCACGTCAGCTGAAAGCAGCCATCAGCCCTGCCCTGACTGAACTCGTTTGCCTCCATATGAAAACTGTTTGCTGGTAAATGAGTGAAGAGCTGGAAAACTGGACACACACCAGGAAAAGTTGATGTTTAATTACATGAGATCCAGAAACAATCACTCTGTTAAAACTGCCTTTCACCATTTTAACTGCTGCAAATCTCTGAGGATAAGAAGTTTTTAATCATCATCATGTTTGTTTGTTCGTGTCTGCCTCACACAGATCTCCTCCTGAGCATCAAACAGATGACGGGACAAAATCAATCATAGCCTTAGATTTAAAGGCAACATTCTGCTTCCTGAAGATGACGTCTTCACTTTTCACGTAGAACATTTGTTGCTCCGTCACTGCAAAATACAAATGCAGTGCTCAGCCCGTTTGTCAAGTGTTGCAAGTCCTTCGTGTCACCGCACATACGCACAAAATGTTCCTCCCTATGCAGCGTTACAGTATTTTCATTTAGTCCAAATAGTTTGGACTGCTCGTGATCCAGCAGGTTCCTGGTTAGCTTTTAAACCAATACTTTGATTTTTACCTGTGAGTCTTTGAATTAACTAGAAAATATTACTGCTCCTTTTTAAAAGTCTTTGGTTTGGTTCCTGGCAACATTTTCAAACTCTTTGTGAGCCCAGCCGGGGTTTGAGATCTACAGCACATCCAGTTAGTATAACTGAGGCCTGGCAGCCACTGATCAGCTACCCGTCTGTCAGTCCAAAATAAAAACAACACAAAATATTAACCAAGAAGGAAACTGTCAGAATTGATCATTTAAGATGGTCATTTATGCTTAGAAATGTATAATCATTTGTATGCTGATAAAAATCATATCCTTATTAGGTCTGATAAGACTCTGTGTGCACTTGTGTACCATGAGATGAGAGGAAGCAACCTTGATGTTATAATTTCCATTATAGCTGCAGGAACTAGACTTTGCTGTTCTTAAAAGTGCTTTAAATGTGTGTTTGACACACGACCTATTGCAAGTTCCTGTTTTTATAGTTTAGCAAGATGCTTCTGCTTTTCTGCATACAGTTTAAGTTCATTGAAAGGTCGTGTGTGGAATACAAGCATGCTGATCCACACAGGTGTACACAGACACGGACTACACCTTTCTTGGCTGCTGCCTCAAAGCACATTGTGCGCTGTCTATCTTACGTGCTGCACAATATCGTTTAATATTTAGTATCTACTGTTATCTACTGCTAGCTAGTTTATTGTGATGGTGCTGTTTTTATTATGTTGCTCTTTTTTTGTTTGTTTTCTCTTCTGTTTTTTTCTCCACACAGGTGATCCAGGTGTTTTGTTTTTCTCTCTTTCTTCCCCCTTTCTCACCGTCTCTTCTCCCCTCTGGTTTTCTTTCTCTTCCTCTCTTTCTTTCATTCTTTCTCCCTGTCCTATCCCCCAGTCATGTCTGTCCCGTTTGTAGCAACCGAAAATAAAATAAATACATAATTATAATAAAGGTCAATCAAATGGACCAATATGGCCATGATGATCCACTTGGTAAAGTAAATCCACTTGGCATCTTTCTTGGCCTTAAGACAACAAATCTGATGCTAAAGATCCAAATGAGACACAAAAAAAAAAAAAAAGAAAGGTCGTGTGTTTATGTATAGTATGGCTGGAAACACACACACAGAATCCAGACACTGATGTTGTTCAGAGATGCCTGCTTAAGGATGTCACGTGTATTTGTATTTGCATATTCATGAATGATTGCTTGCTGACAATAAAAAGGGCTGTAGTGAAGGAATCAGTCGAAGTTGGTTGAGTTCAGGTGAGAGGAATCTTTTCCTCAACTTCCCTCTCGAGCCACAAAGACAGCGAGCTCTGTCTTGTTCTGTTTTGTCTGCAGTTGGTTGGTCCAGCGGGGTTGGTGCCTAGATAAACCCAACAGAAATGATCCACTTCAAAGTCTGACACTCTAACCTGGGAGTCTGTGGGCGCTGATTTGCAGTCGGCCTGTTAGCAGCGCTGCGGTTTGGGCACTTGAGCCTTTTGCTCGTCATTAATGATGAGCGGGGATCTGCTGCCCGGCTCCCTCAGATTTTGAATCGTCGGGACACGCCCTCTTTTAAATGTAAAAAAGCATCATGTGACTTGGATCTCACTGCTTTTCATTCATTCATGTTTCTGTAAAGACCTGCAGTCTGCTGTCACGAGGCTCTGTTTCTCATCACACAAAACTTAATTTATGATATTACCGAGTTTCAACAACCATCTTTGTTTGTACGTCGGGAAAAGTTTATGCTGGGACTCATTAGTAATAAACTGTCATCTATACTGGATCACGAACAAACCAATGTTTGTTAGTCGTGTAAATTTGAATCAATAATTGGTATTCAGTCACTTGCAGCTGTGCTTCTCGGTGCAAATGTTACATAAAAAGAATGATTTGCATGAAATCAGTCCAAGAAGAAGACATTAAGAAAACTTCATGATTTCTGTATGTGACACGTGTTCGTCTCTGTAGGATCCTGACTCCCAGATGCCGGACATACTTTTACTATGGAGGCGAAACACTGCCTCCCTCTGGCTGCTGCGAGCACAGACACCCACACGGCACAGACATAACACCGCCTGCACGCTCTTGTGCTATTAATTCTTTCATTTGTGGACTATTGTTCTGTCTGCTGGTTTCATTGTAACCACAGTGACAAAGGCTCCTGAACACGAGCCCGTTGTTCCTGATTCCTGCTGACAGGCGATGTAAACCCAATAAGTCAGCATTTTGTTTAACTGCTCTCATAGAAACACTTAACGTTTAATCAGTTTGACTCCCGTCTTTTGTACTCAGAGGTCTGGATCCTGGATTTAGAGGGGAAAACACTTCCCGTCTGTTTTGGAAAGTTAGAAATCTGTCGCCACATGTCAGAAACCGTTGGCTGGTCACAGAAATTCTCAGAGTGAAGACAAAACCTTAAATGGTGCAAAGGGAAGTTAATGCAGACCGCTCGAGCTCGGTGACCCGACCGTCGTTTCCGCAGTTGTGACCTCTGAGTGATTAAACACATTTACCTCTACAGAGGAGCTGCATGGTTGTAAAGCATCCCACATCAAAGTCATTAAAACCTTATATCGTGATGACATTTAGACATTTCTTTGGTGTAGAGGATCATTTTGGGATGTAACTCCTGTCTGCTGTAACTATAACAACGACAGTAAACGCACAGAGGATAAACAAACAGGCTTCACAGAATAATGGAGGCAGGTTGACAGAAGCTGAAGAAGGCGTGCCACCTACTGTAACAAACAATTAACTAGGGGTGGGGGAAAAAATGGATACTGTGTAGCATGGTGATATTTTGTTTAGTAATAATGTATCGATACAGAGACAGCAGAAATCGATACTTTGTTACAAAAAGGTTTTTGTGCTCTGACTTCAGAGCATGTTGATCCTTTTTCTGAGCAAGAATCCTGACATTCCTTCACTGTCCAAACATGACAGTTTACTTATTTTAATTTAAGACATGTTTTATTTTAATTAAGTTTAAAACTTTTTTATTTAATGTAAAATTATATTTTGTTTTAATTTACTTTCAAATTCTTCAGTTGCTGAAGGGGCTGCATAGTTTTCATAAACTGCATAGTTCAGAATAGCTATAATTGTACCAGATGGTTGATTCAGTTAAGTTGGACTAGACTGTAATACAAACCGTTCAGTTTGTCAACAATCAAACTGAAATGAGAGAAAGACTGAGTGTGAGACTTTGATATTAGAGAAAATGAATATTGATAAAGTTTACCTTTATGTACAGAATCTGAATATCGCAAAATATTTTTAAAAATTGCAATAATATCGTATCGTGGGATGTGTGGTGATTCCCACCTCTACAATTAACACCTGTAAACTACAGCGATCGGCCACAACGACAGAACCACTAACATATGAAGGAAACGTGGCTCTGACACGTCAGGTGGACGAAACAGAGCCATCGCCATCCACGGACGCACCACCCGACATCCTCAAAGGAACCAGCCAATCCGCTGCAAGAATCCCAGTTCCAGACACTGCAGGACACCCAGCCCCCCACCAACACCCCAAGGTGGTGCATCCACGCCCTAATGGGAGTGTTCATGCAGCACAGTGGTGACCGACACACTGTCAGGCATGGCCTGCACAAAAAACACCTCATCACCAACCGTGTAAAACAGACAAGAAATAACATTTGTTTTAAATAAAAATATATTTTCTCTTTAATTTAAATTACATCATGACAACAAAGCACAGCAAAGTTCTGGTCCTGAGCTCCTTCATAGCAACAAGAAGCGAACCCCAGCAGATCTGTGTAGCAACGTCTCTGAAAACTCTGTTTTCAATCACGGAGCTGCTGACATTCGGGGTCTCACTCAGTCGCTCGCGGCGAGACGCTCGGAGGAAGTCGTCGTCTCACGTTGTTGTCGGTAAAAACTTGTCCCAGGATGGAGAGCCGAGCGCTGAACGGCTGAACGGGGCAGGACAGCAGAGGGGGCGTCTTCTTCTCTCCGGGGTTTCAGAGCAATGCTCTCCGATTGGCCTGCCCCCCTCTGTCTGTTCGGGAGGGGGTTTTGATGGGCTGCCGGGCTGCGACAGGGTGAGCAGGATGTCTTGGAGCTCCTGGCGGTCCTGTTATGCCGGCCGCAGCAGTACAGCGCCGCTGGGTCCAGAGGGTGAGCCTCCGTGTTAAAGATGAACCCCCCTGCCCCTAAGACGCACTCCCCCGCCTCCCCACCCTCCTCCCACGACCCGTCCCCCTCCGTCCCTCCGCCGTGCAGAAAGTGGGCGGGGTCAAAGAGCAGGTAGAGGTACTTGATGGTTTCAGCTAGAAAGAAGGATTCCATCCTGTTGTCCAGCTGGTGATCGCGCAGGTCTTTAACCTGGAAGACGAGCGAGGAAAACTTTACTCGTGAGCTAAGTACTAAAGCCAGCCAATCAAACTGATAGTGGGACTTACGCTGGCATATCCACACGGCGTCTTGGCGATCTTCTCGATGGACTCCAGAGCGTCGATGCCCAGCTGGAGATAGGTGTGATCACCTGTCGCCCTGAACAGGTACATCGCACTCTCGATCAACTCTGAAACATGAAGGAAGAAGGAAGATCAGCTGGTTTTTACTTAAAGTTGCTCAGAAAACAACCAAAAACTATACTTCAGAGTTTTATGACATCAGCGCCTTCAAGGTTCATCTACACAATAAATAAATCACAATAAATATTATTGGTATGAAGCTCTGTGTTGTTGCCCATCTCAGAAAGCATCACTCACCTGCAGTTTAGTTTAGATTATCTCAGGACACTAAAAATCAAGCAGCTCAAGGCCTCCCATCACTCCCTGAAGCTGATAAATATTAGTCTGAATGAGCTGAAGGAGCACTGTAACCTTTGACCCCGAGGAGAGAACGCAATAGGCGGGGGGTGTTAGTGGACTGACCTGGTCTCAGTGGGTAGCCCTCTCTCTTATCCACAGTGTAACCCTGAGGGATGCTGTAAAACTCAGGCAGTCCTCCAAACTGTCTCCACACAGAATAATAATTCTGGAAAGTTCTCACAGCGCTGTCCAGGTTTCCCAGCAGAGACTGAAACACAGACGCAGATTCAACTTTGTTTGTTAACAGCCTCCAGTGACACACTTGTTTGTGCGTTCACTCACCTGCAGGCCGGGCCAGAAGGCCTCCAGACTCTGGAAAATGGGCATGGACACAGTTCCTTTGTGCATCTGCACCCACAGGTACCAGTCGTCAAAGCGGGTGTAGTTCTGGATGGCTCGATCATACGCTGAGAAAAGACATCACAGGATCAGATGTTTGGTTTTCCTTCTGTTTGTGTCACAGAGGCATCAAAGGAAGCTTTCATAAGTGCAGAAGTTATGCAGCTGGAACCATCAGACAAACCAACCCTGACGACTACTTACAGACTAGAAAAATTATTTTATTTGTCTCCACAAATAAACTTTTTTTTTTACTAAAACAGGAAATGCTCAGCAGCTGTCAGGAGGAAGGAGAGCGCTGTGACCGTTACCCTGGAACATGCTGAGCAGCTCTTCATCCTGCAGCATAACGGCTCCTTTCACCAGATACTCGAAGTACGAGTCGACTCCCGCGCCAATACCAGCATCCTGAGCGACCCACTTCATGGACACGATGTCAATGTGGTTCCCCACCTGGGCGGGCGGACAGGTGACAGAAACAGGTAGGAGGCTGTTCCTGTTTTATTGACACATTCAGCTCCTTCACCAGCTCCACAGAAACATTTATATAAAATCATCATATTTAAATGTTTTTAAATTCATTTCACTGACTAACCAAGGAGGACAAGCTGGCCTATCAGTGGCTCCATTCATGCTACGCTCCATTTTCACCCTACACAAATGCTCATGTTAGGCCTTTTCCCACTTTAGCTGCCATGTTTGCACCGTGAGTGGACGGTTGTAGCAGACACTTTTATTTTACCAGTCCGATGTCAGATCTGGTCTTCCACAGGGCTCTCAGGGCTCGGCGGGCGACGTTCTCAAATGTCGGGTCGCCCGTTAGTCGACTCAGTGTGGCGAACTCCAGGATGAAGGTTCCCACGCCAGCGGTACAGGTGACCGGTGTCTCAGTGGGACTGACGCCACGCAGAAGGTTCACCGTACCGTACGGCATGCCGGTGGGAGTCTCAAACGCTGATTTGTTGTTGAGACAAATTTCACTGATTTATTCACGTGTGCTTTTCAAAGTAGTTCATTAAAACTAGAGAGTCTGAAATGCCAGAACACACCAGGCAGCAGCTTCCTGGCGGCGTCCTCGGCCATCCTCAGCAGCGGTCCTGAGCAGGGCCACCCGGGCTCCAGCTCCATTCCCGCCCTCTTCGCCAAGAGATGGGCTGACAGTAGACCGCCCACAACTACACGCAAACACACACACACACATTAACCTGAGGTGGACTCTCCTTTGCCACAGCTCCTGCGCCCAGATGTGCAGTGTTTATAAAAACAGCAGTTTAAATGTTGAACACGAGTTTCTCCTCAGAGTCCGAATCGTCCGTCAGTACCTCTGATGTTGGTTTCAAACACGGACGCGTTGACGTCGATGTCGAAGTCGACGGTGTCTTGGAGGATCGACGCCACTCGCTGGAACTCCGTACGGTTTCCCAAAACCTTCAGAGAGAACACATCGAACCACTGTCGTGTCACGGCACAGGAGTACAACATCTGCTCATCAGTGTTTGTTAAAGGCTCTGTAAATGTAAAAACATCTGTTTCCAGTCTTACCAGCAGAGTGTCGAGAGCGTCAATCAGAAGTGAGCGAGAAACTGTGGAGAAAAAGAGCAGCAGGGGTCATTTTACCGTTTCTGACTCTTAACCTCACATAATGTTTTCTTCTGAACCACTTTAACTGAAGAGAATATTTTCAATGTTTTACTTTGAAATTCTTTGTTCTTTATCTAAACGTAACTTCCTTCCACGTGCATAAATACATAAACAAGAGAAAAATCATAATCGTATAATTTAATATTTAAGTCACAATTTTTTTAATGTGATGTGTAATGTGTTGGACTTTGGAAAAAGCAGTAAATGTATTAAACTTTTATAAGAGAAATCTTGAATCTGTTCATTAAAGGGAAATAAAATTAACTGATTTCACCTGAATATACGAAATAAATTCATAAATGTGACCTGATGGTTTTATAAAGTGGTAAAAACCAGAGAAAGGTAAAAGAAATACTTAAAGGTTTGGCGTGTGCTAACTGTGTCCTGTTGAGACAGGAAGTGTCTTATAACTACAAAATAAAAGAAACAAGAGCGCTCAGAGAGTTCAGATCTCCCTGAAAGGCACACGCTGTGTTAAAATAGTGATGCTTTTATTAAACATGCTGATGTCAGCATTGATGGGAATGTGGAGATGATTAATCGATTTTATTATCTTCACCCGTATGATTGGAGCAGAACTGACTGAAATCTTTGGCTTCTATCAGCTGTACAAACCTGAGATTTCAGGATACATTCATGCTGTGACTTTATGGGCCATCGTAATGTCGTAGGGCCTTGTATTGAAATAATAGTGTATACACATAATAATACTCAACATGGTTTCTTTATTATTTTTTTCAAGGTAAACTTTGACCTTAGGTGCTAACAGTGAAGGTCAAGGTCAACCTAGATACTCATGTCCCCTAAGGCCTGCTACAGTGTTGTGAAGTTTGAAAACAATCCATGAAATGTGAGTAATACAAAGTTTCTACATGTTGTGTCCTTGAACTTGACCCGATTTTCACCCTAAGTAAAGAAAAGTTCACTGCAGTAAAGTGTACTTTACATTCAAGTCTTTAAACTGCCTCACCTGCCCCACGTGTCCTGTCCATCGCAGGTGAGAGGGCGGAGCTCATCGTAGGGGAAGGCGTTGTCAAGGTAACTGTTGTAGGCGTGGTAGAACATGGATTTGATGCGCTGTCTGAGAGATGGAGTTTGTTACATTAAGGACGGGACAATTTATCAAAGCATTCAAATTTAGATGAAACTAATTCAGTAAAAATTGGATTCTGCAATTTTTTCTGTGTGAAAAAACGTTAAATATCCAAGTACACAAATATTTCAACATATATTAGAATCAAAATGGAAACGCTCTGAAGCCAGATCAACTTTTTTAACGGGATTTCGGAAAAGCAAGCAAAGTAAACCACTGAACAGTTAACTTTCAATGTTTTTCAAAATAAAAGCTTCTCACATTACTGACACAGGCAGACAAACACGCAAACAAACAGGTCGAGCTATACACGAATCGCGGTTTAAGGTTGTTTAGGACCAGCGTTCATACTTTACATCACCTAAACGAGTCTGTGCGCTTTCATCGACACATTAAAAACTTGTGTTTCAGGTGAATTCAAAGCTTTTAAAAACAAACTGATCAACCTGTGAACATGTTGGGACTTCTCTTAATCATCAGTTTGAAACATCTGACAAAATTAAACGCACATGTCGGTTGCTTAAGTCAAACCCTTAAAAGAGGCAGCGTTCAAATTATGATGCAAATGCAGCTGATAGTAGAATGAAATATTTCCACAAACAAAGTGTACCAACATCAAACCCACACCGACTCAGGAACACAAAAAACAAATGAGAGATGATTAAGATGCAAATGAATTTCTGCGTCAAGCCAACTCGCACTCGCATTCATCTGATATTGTTTTAATGCCACTGCTGCATATCATTACATTTGGCATCTCTCTTCCAGTTTGTTTTTTGTCTTGTTTGTGGTCTTGAGTTCTTCCTCCCCACAGTCGCCAGCTGTTGCTCATGGTCCGATTGTGGTGACTTTGTAAATAAAATACAATAAAACGACCCAAACATCTGCCCGGACGCATTGCTAAGATGACTGCTGAGTGGAAATACTTGCTTAGATAAAACACACAGTAAAAAAAAACAAAAAAAACAAAAAACACTTTACAATTATTATTTGATTATTGTGTTGTGGGAGTTTCCCCACTCTCAAATTCACAGTGGGGTCCCAGTCTAGTGTTAGCGTTTGCCCCTTCAGACACACGCACCCACCCTCAGACTCCAGCTGGCGTGATGAAGGGAGGATGGGTGTCTGCACAAAACTCAACTTTAAACCGAGTCCAGACGGAGCTGGTGTCCGTACCTGACAGCAGCCATCTCCTCCTCCGAGAACTGACGAGCCGCCGCATCGCTCAGCACCCACACCAGCAGCGCCGCGCACACGGGAGCGCGCATGTAGACAGACAGACGGACAGGTGAGACAGGTGGACTCGGACACAGATATGACCTGAAATTAAAGATCGGGGAAACACGCGCGGAGCACAGAGCGAAAAGTCTTCTGTTGTTGTTGTGCAGCTGTCAGGAAGCAGGAAGTTAGTCATCTGCGCATGCGTCGAACCGGTGCGCTGACGAGGGCTTTTGACGTGGAATCTCATTGGACGTTTTTTTTTGTTTTGTTTTTTAAATAAACCTTTATTAATAAACTGGTTATATGACAATGATGACAGTAGAGCATGGTTATTCAACTACAAAGTTAGTTGGGCCAGATTTTCAAACCGAGGAATTTATCTGGGCCAGATTTTTTTTTTGAAGCCAGTAAGCAGCAGATCACGATCAATTTCAAATCCACACAACTGTATTGAAAAACAAGTCATTTTTTTATTCCTTTTCCCCAGTAAATCTGGTGACCTCTCACAAATGCACACCAAAAGGTCCATTTAAAAAAAAGGGAGCTATAACTAAACTATTTTTTGCACATTTGAAATAATAATAACAATAATAATAATAACAAAAAAACATTTTGATAATTCCCTTTCAAATTAAAATAAATATTTCGCTGACCACTCACTTTTCCTGCCATGGATGGAGCCCCATCCGTCACAAGTATACAGACACGCTTCATATCCAGACCATTTTCCTCAAAAAGAGCTGAAATCTTCTCAAACATTATTTCGCCAGCTGTGTGTCCCTCTAACGGTAGTAAGCCGAGCAATTTCCCATCCAAAAAACGGACATATACGCACAACTGTGCATTATCAGTTCTGTCTGTGATCTCCTGCTATAGACATTACATCAGTTTTCTTCAGGTCATCTAACAGCATTTCAAACTCGTCTGACGCCAGAACTTCAACTCTACGAATATTTGAACTGTCCTACAGGGGCACGTTTTTAATAGCAGATGTCACACTTACTTTAATTTTTTCATCACTTTTCACCGCATCCACCACGGCCAGCATGCAGTATTTCACTGTTTCAGAATCTGTGAAAGGCCTTTTCTTCTTCGCCAAGAAGCAAACACGAAGGGAAGATGCTGCAGCTCTCTTGGGCTGTACAGGACCCCCACCATGGCAGTACAACTCCGGTTGTAAGATTATTAAACTCGGTAAAATGAATAAGTATTTGTCAGTCCAGGCAGGGTTGAACCGACAGTTTTCATTGTCAATTTTGCGCTTTTTGGAGAGAGAAAGACGTGCTGTTGTCGCATCATATATTACGATGATTGTTTTAATATGTTTACATCATGGTGCATTGTGGGTTAAATATTGCTAGGCTACTAGGAGTGTTGCATTCATAGTCTACACTACGCTGTAGGAATTTTTTTTTTTTTTAATTTTTTTTAAAATTAATTAATGAATAAATTTTTGCGTTTCTCTGTGTTTCTGCCAGGACCACAGGCAGGGCCACTCGCAGGTTGTTTCTGGGCCGCATTTGGCCCGCGGGCCGCCATTGAATAGGCTTGCAGTAGAGCAATTGAAATGACAAATTTTATAACTGGACTGTAAAATAAATTAAACAGATATGAATTAATAAAAAAGTTTTATTTTAAAATTATGCTCCGTTGTATTTATTTCAGAGAACGTTTATTTCGTAGAGCTAAATGTATTTTCCAGCTGTCTCTTATTTTCATCTCTTATTTTATTAATTAAAATTATACTTATCTCTATTTATTTACATAATGAGTGAGTGAACTTTGCAAATATGGATGGACACACATTACAAAATACTGTACATTTGCAGTAGTGTGGAAAGTCTTTGTTTTTTTTATCAAAGAGCCAAACATACATTCATGCAGAGAGAAATACACAGACCTCCCCCCTACAGAAAACACAGAGTATATGAATACCCTGAACAGCATGACAGACCTGCAGCCATGTAATCTCTATCATTGCACGTTAACTGAATACTTCCATCTATTACTGCTCCACTGTATTTTAGAGTGACAAAATTTTCCCCCAATCAGAAAAACTATATTCAGTAATAATAAAGCCATTTTAGTTTCAGAGCTTATCACAAAGCTACTATTTAACTAACTGAAGCACACCTGAGGCGAGCCTGGTTTGGGCTGAACGATGATGTGAACAGCTGAAGGTGATCAATGTCAAACAGACAGCAGTGAGGCTGAGTTCAGACACTGAGACAAGCAGGACAGTAGGAAGGCAAAGATCCCTGCGCTCACTGAGGTGGGAATGGATCCTGACCAATGGGAATTGTGACCATGTTACCTTAACACAGTCTGCTCTGACGTCTGAGGATTAAAACAAAGGAGGTTCAAGTTCTAGACTTAGACTCAATAATTGATGAGAATATCTTTGAATTTCACATTTAATTATACATTTTGTGGTTTACATCATCCAGCCAACAGCGTCTCCAGTATCAGTTATATGACACGAAATAGCCTCACAAGCAAATATTCTCCTTTTAATAACTTTGCATGATGTAAACATTAAA
Source organism: Neolamprologus multifasciatus (assembly GCF_963576455.1). Classification (NCBI taxonomy): domain Eukaryota; kingdom Metazoa; phylum Chordata; class Actinopteri; order Cichliformes; family Cichlidae; genus Neolamprologus; species Neolamprologus multifasciatus. The sequence continues at coordinate 2,024,283 of NC_140458.1, read as the reverse complement.
CCTCCTGAGTCACTTCATTATCTGAGTGTGTGCAGTGACAGATACGAGCAGAACAAACAAGCATGGAGAAACTTGTTCTGTTCATCGCCGCTGCGTCAGGCAAGTGTTTTAAGGTGTTTTTGTATTTGCTGTAATGAAAACAGAATGATAGCTTGAATAGAAAGCTACAGTATGTCAGTGGCAGTAATCTAGTATTCTAGTTTCTTGGTTCCTGTCTCATGTTCCCAGTTTTGCTTCCCCCCCCAGTCTCATTGTGATTTCTCCCAGCTGTGCTCTCCCCCCGTGTCTCGTTCCCTCGCTATCTCTCGGTGTTTTTAAGCCCTTTGTCTGCGTATCCTGTTCCATTTCTCATGTTCCAGCTTTCCTTGTGTCACAATACGGCTGTGTGCAGGCAAGGACCCAAACGCAAACTCGCAGAGACAAAAGTAAACTCAAAAAACAGCTTTATTGCTGGTGTGGAAGGGAAACAAAGAACAAAACTAAACTGGGAAAACTGATAATAAATCATACTTGGAAACACGGGGAGAATAACGGGGATAACGAGGGGGAATGAGCCACAGGAGGAGAGCACAGCTGGGAGTAATTAGGCAGGACGAGACAAAGGAAGCAAAACAAGAAACATTAACAAAGGACAGACTGTGAAAACAGGAAACACACTGACTGAACTCAAGACATGTAAACTTAACAGACTGGGGAGACAGAACATAGGGACCTGAAACATGGGACAGAAAGGCAGAGTAGACACGATATGAACATGACGACGCCAGAGTAAAACAGGACAGAACACAGGACCTTTTTCAAAATAAAATAGGAAACATAATGAAACACATGAAGGACAAGGGAGACTTAACAGGGGTTGAAAACACAAGAGGAAACTAATAAACAAATGAACTTAGATAATCTAATGAACTTAAACATAAACCATAAACATCAAAAGACCCAGGATCGTGACACCTTGTTCCATGTCTCAGCTCTTTAGTTTCTTTGTACTTGTTTTTAGGTTTCTTCCAGTTTAAGTTTTGCTAGTTTCGTCATTGTCACCCTTTACTTTTGTCTGTATTTTGCTTTGCTGTAATAAAGGCTCACTTTCAGTTTAATCTGTCTCTAGTGTCTGCGTTTGGGTTCTATCTGCATATTAGGCAGCATCTATCAGATGAGATGTCGATGCAGTCTCAGTTCACCCACCATAGAGTCCTCTCACACACACATGCACACGCACCTTCTCAGCTCGCTGTTGCACTGAGACCAGTTTTACCTGCAGAGTCCAGCTGCCTTGATTATGATCAAGCTTCTTCAAGTGAGCTAACTCAGATTATTGCTTGTTACAAAGACCAGGCTGAGGATTTGTCCCTTTTATTCTTTTGATTCTTTTACTGATCTTAACTGTTTCAACTATTGTGGAGTTTTGTGCTGTTTTCATTTGATTTTGTTTCTTTTATCTGCTATCTTCATCTGTTTTCATTATTTTTGCCTCTTTAGTCTTTTTTTTTTTTCTCATTAAATCTGTGTGGATCCTGTGAAATGTGATAAATATTACTTTCAGTTTCTTTGTATCCATCAGCTTCATGATGGGATGAGGATCGATTCTGAAGTTGTCTTGCTGGACTGACCTGGTAACATTGAGTAACTGTACGTGTGACAGCAGCATAACCTGTGCTGATAAGTAAAAGGATTTTTTGGATGAATTTTGATTGTTGTCACAAAAAAGTGCATGAAACATGTCCTTTCCTTTAAAGTAGGAGGATGGGATTGCTTCACCTTTCGGTGGGTCCAGTGTTTTGTTTGCTCGGCCTCCTGTATCGCTGTTCTAGTTCTCCTCTGATGTGTAATCTATAATATAGCACGCACCCTGCTCCACACAGCGGGTTGTCAACCCCTGTTATTTGACTTTCTGCAGAGTGTCTGTCAGGTTTGTCCCACACCAAAGGAGAGGGATTGTATCTGCATTATGGCATCACAAAGCCAAACTGAGCACGGGGACAATCTCCTGTGAACATCTGATGCATGCAGATCATTGTGCTTTTTTCTTTTTTTTTCTAGGAAAAGGTGGAAATGTGGAGGTGTCTGGGGAAAGTTGCAGAGAGGTGTGAGTGTTTCCTCCATACAGCCTTGGCATGGGAAGTTTTCATCTCATCACAGGCCACAGATGTCTTTACCTGGCCTCCCACTGCTGGAGATAATCCTTCCATAGCTCCTCACCACACCTGGGCGCTGGATGGTTGGATGATGCTGGATCGAGACTTACAAACATCCAACAACTGGAATATGCTGGATATTAATTTTCAGCCTACTCTATGGCACAGGTGGTTTTGGTCAAACCTTTTGGTTTTTGGGGTTAATTTTCCCAAGAGCCCAGAATTATGACCTATAACTGCAACGTCTCCTCTTACTAGGATCAGTTTAAAAAAAAGATTAAATTGATGTCGACCATCTGGGGCCTTAATTACATCAACAGCCACTTCAGTTCATTTATGGAGCTGAAGGAGAGAATTACTTACAGTAATATAAAATTTGCCGTATGTGAAAACAAGAACAAAATTCAAACATTGATCTTTCAGCTGCTGGCCGTCTGACGCTGCTCTCTCTCCTGTTTATGACACTGAATGTGCAGCTTTGTGCTGGAGCTGGTATCCACATGCAGACATCGCTGCCTTATGATCACTCCTCACACATTTGCTTTATGTTCATTCAGGAAACTTCATCACATCCCAACAGCATCAGTAAAGCTCCACGGTTACATCATCCAGCCAACAGCGTCTCCAGTATCAGTTATATGACACGAAATAACCTCACAAGCAAATATTCTCCTTTTAATAACTTTGCTTGATGTAAACATTAAACCTCCTGAGTTATTTCATTATCTGAGTGTGTGCCGTGACAGATACGAGCAGAACAAACAAGCATGGAGAAACTTGCATTGGAGCTGGCCACCATAGAAAACATGGAGGATGTGAAGACCCTGACATGGTGGACTTGAGCAAATCTGATAACAGACAGCGATGTAAATTCACTCTCTCTGTTTAACTGAAACATATTTTTGACACGGGCAGTTCAAATGCTCGTACACTTCACGTCTTCATTGGACACATGGAGTAATCCCTGACAGGACAGGCTCATGAGAGCATGATCAAAGTTTCACCTGCTTGCTGCGATCCTGGACTGTATATGATGATGTAAACAGCTGTAGGTTTACAGCTGTTTATGAAAATAGTGAGGCTGAGTTCAGAAATTGGAAAGGTGGAAAACCAGACAGCAGAAGAAGAACATTGTGCACACATGACATCTTATGGGTCGGGCCAATAAAGACCTGGTGTTCTCCTCACCGGCTTGGTGAGGTGTCTGCACACATGCTAGCCACTCCTCCCTCGCCAGATCTCTGCTACAACACACACAATCTAAGATTAAAGTAAACGTGTGAGCACCGGTGCTGCATCTTTTTATTTACATAGTAACACGTCCTCCAGGCCATCCATTCCCAAACTCAAGAATGCTTTACAACAAGTCCAAGTGCCCTGGAGCCTGACCAGCGTTAAATCTTCACTCTAATCAAAACCCAAGAGAAAGTGATGTTTCCATGAAGATCTTATTCTAGAACATGAACAGGCTGTTGGGTATAAATTCTTAATGCTGCACAGTCATGTTGAGCCCAGTTTGTGACCCAGCTGCCACTGGGACATAAGCTTGAAGTCACATGTAAAAAAGACGACCAATATAAAACTAGAACATTTTATTTTCTATATCATCTTAAATTTCCACCTCAAATTTCACATTTTTAATTTCTGGTTACTATTGAAACTGCCCCCCCCCCCCCCCCCCCCTCTCTCTCTCCATTTAAATACCGACTGAGGCCATGAGTTCATTTAACCCTTTATGACATGCAAATCTGATCCAAATTCTTTCCTCCTTATTACTTTGCAGCTCCATGTTTACCGTCATACATGAAACAGACAAGGATGGAAAAGTTTCTTCTGTTCATCAAAGCGGTTTCAGGCAAGTATTTTAATCTGTTTTTCTTAATATTAGTTAACAATAAATAAATAGCTTTATTATTTTTTTAATCTGGTGACTTTCACAACTATAAATAATATTTTAACTACACACCATCTCTTTAATCGCTGTACTGATTAAATAATCAACACGACCGAGCAGACTGAAATGGATGAGAGACTTTTTGCTTGTTTTTCATCATGTAATTAATATTCACATCTGTGTCAGGGCTGTGGGCTGTTTCCTCAAGTGCTCAGCGTCAGTACCATTTTGTTTATGAGCAGAAGAACTGGACTGAAGCACTGAGTCACTGCAGACAGTATTACACAGACCTGGCTGCAATAGAAAGCATGGAGGACGTGAAGACTCTGAACAACATGGCAGACTTGGAAAAAATGAAATACTCAGAATACAGCAATGTAAATATGTCCTTAACATCGTTTTTAATAATTATATAAGGTGCAGATGATGCTGAAAGTATCCACATGAAATTTGTAATGTGAAAATCAGAAGGTGCCTGTAAAGTAAAATTCTGTATTTCGTGTGTGAGAAAAATTCTTTTTGTTCGTACATTTTAAATCTTTTAAGTCTTTAGAGCTAAAATTTACTTTGTATTATTGGGCCAACGGTTGAGTTCATGTTCTTTATGTCACACCTTTGCCCAATGAAACACAGCGAGCCTGGATCGGCTTGTACAACGACGTGAACAGCTGGAGGTGGTCGATGGACGACACAGGTTTCTACAAAGATGGAGAACCTGAGCTCAGAAATTGGTCACCTGGAGAACCAAATAACCATAAAGGCAATGAATGTTGTGTAGAGATGTTTGACAGCGGACTATGGAATGACAAAGACTGTGATGCCGTCTATAATGTAGTCTGCATTTACATCGCAGGTGAGGACTTTAAATAATACAGAAGCATTCAAACATACAGCGTTTTTCTGTGATTTCTTTCCTGACTCTGCTTCTATTTGCCTTCATGTTTATTGTTTCAGAGTCAAATGTGTACATTTGTCTTCATCAAAAACACGATGAAATGGACGGAGGCCCAGAGCTTCTGTAGAGCTCATTACACAGACCTGGCCAGTGTGAGAAACATGTCAGAGAACCAGAAGATAAAGGAGCTGATACCCGCAGGACAAAAGGTCTGGATCGGCCTTTTCAGAGACTCCTGGAAGTGGATCGATGGATCCAACTCCTCGTTTAGATACTGGAAAACAAAGGAACCAAACAACAATTTTGAAAAGGAGATGTGTGTGGCAGCATACTTTGAAAACGAGGGAAAATGGGAAGATTGGAACTGTGATTATAAGAGAGCATTTGTTTGCTACAGTGGTAAGCTAGCCTATGCTATCCCGTCAGTATTGTCATTTAGCTCGACTTTGCAGAGACATGGCAGCGCTGTTGTGCCTCTGTTTGTGCAAAAATGACAAACCTGTACAGTAACTGTTCTGGAGGCTGCATTGAAAAATGTAACAAAATACCAGGAAGTGAAACCTTTAAAGTGTGCATGAATCTATCTATCTATCTATCTATCTATCTACCTATCTATCTATCTATCTATCTATCTATCTATCTATCTATCTATCTATCTATCTATCTATCTATCTATCTATCTATCTATCTATCTATCTATCTATCTATCTATCAAACACTGACACAGATTCAACGGTCTCTCAGCTGCATAAAGTTAAAACCATGTCTAGCGCCATCTTCTGTCAGTACGTAACGTGACATCACAGGGTTGGCTGTTTGGTTGCAGTCAGTAGATTTGCATTAGTTTACTTTAGCTAACTAAAGAACAAGAAACACAGTTATGTTTGTGGTGTGATGTGCATGTAGCAACCTGTGCTGTTGTAAACTGGCTCCAAGGCTCTCCTCCACACAGTCCTCATTCATAAAGTGCTTTGCAAACCCGAACATTGCAGCTAACAGCTCCAGTTTCAGTGCAGCTAGCCAAACGACAAAAAAAACCACTGACTGCTTATGAAACAGAGTAAAAGTGGGCCGTTTATCCTCGGTTTGTTACATAAAACTAATTGAGACAAGCAAAAAACTTTTCCTGTTACTATTAGTTAGCTAATATAAATGTAAGACTTTTAGCAGCAACCAGCTAACCTGGTGATGTCAGGTCCTGTACTGACAGAAAAGAGCATTAAACATGTTTTAAAAGCTTTAACTACTTATTTCTAAAACCCAGCTTCACAGTGTTACATCGATGTCATCTTTGGGGAGCAGGGCTCCATGAATTAGGCTTTATGCATGTAGAGTTTCATGCCCACTTTTGTACAGTTTGGAGATGATAGCACCTTTCAGTGAAAAAACAACAGCGTGTGCTCTCTGCTCCTCTTCGGCTAACCCTAACCATTATTTTCTATCATTTACAGAAGTACGTGCTCGCAGCAAGCACGTAGTGAGACTGGAGCTGGTGAAAAACTCCAGTGTGGACCTGAGTGACCCTGCTGTGATGGAAGACATGCTGAAACAGGCAGATCATTTAGATTTTTACTTTGTGTTTCCTTTTCATCTTTTTTAGCACTGTTGGGTTTTGAATTTTGGAAACAAAACTACAACTACACATGTGGTGTAGACACCCAACTGAAAAATGTCCAAAACCAGTTTTTTGATCTACAAAATGAAAAACTTTGAAAAACCAGCTCAAACATACAAGTAACCAGAAAATATTCTATAAAACTAAAGCACAGATAACACAACACATTTCACATGGACATTTGTTGCATGCACTCTTTATTTAAACAACTGCAAACTTCCACCAGCACTTAGTTTTTAACCAAAAGCTATAACTACTGTCATTTTTAATCTATTTATCTTTGTGTTTAATGTCCTGAGAGGTTTGGCAGAGGTTCAGGGTGGGAAGGACCTTAGTCCGCGTGGGCGGGTAGAGAGCACCGAGTGGTAATAACCCTGTGGAGGGCTTTCCTCCCTGCTGCTGGCACACAGATGCAGTATGACATGGATATCTGTTGCTCCACTGGTGCCACCTACAGGAGTTCTCCACCTCTAGAGTAGCCGCCATGATTGCTCAGCCAAACTGTAGCTGTGTCCCAATTCAGGGTCTGCACGCTTGAAGTACGCATTTTAAGTGCGGTTACGTCACCGCCACGCGACGACGGCTGTCCCAATTCGAAGTGTACTTGAAATGCATACTCCAAATGCGCCGTCGATTTCCCCAAATATCAAGCGTGGTCCGGTGCACGCTTCGTGGTCCCATATATCCCACAATTCATAGCGCAGCGGTGGGTGTGGATAATTTTGCCGCAAAATACGGCAGAAGGGAGCAGCCAAAAAGTGTACTGTCAAAAGTAAGTACTGAATATGACGTCACTTATTCATGTGCGAATGTTTAATAACGAAGAACATTAAAACATTGCTGTTGGCCACATGCCGGCAAAGTTATGTGACACTAGTGATGTTTGTACTTTCAGCATTAACTTGGTTTTAAAGCCTCTACTTCTAAATATACATATAGTCGACCTTAATCTTACAGAGAATCTGATGATTTTATGGATAATTAAAGTCAGTCATATATCCACAAACACAACAAGCTGACAGTCAGTGATATATATATATATATATATATATATATATATATATATATATATATATATATATATATCATATCATATCATAATAATCTGACAATACTATAATATTGGCCATATTATATTCACATTACCATAGTGAGATGACTTTAGTCTCATGAACAACATTAACTAATTATTATTTACTAGCTACTCTTAAATGACTGTTCAGTACAGAAATGAAGCCCTTGAATCATGTTTTACAGTCCTGTGGTCTCAGCCTCAGATACTCAACTAATCAAAGTGATGTCATGACAAAAATGAATGACCAACAAAACAATTTTCTCCTTCATTTCTGTCAAACAAAGCTGTATGTAGCGTGTCTCGCGGTTAGTATCATGGTTGCTAGGCAACCTGAACAGCGCGACGAAGCATATACCGTCCCATTTCACAAGCCTCTCACTTCCGCACTTCTCGTACTTATAGTACGCACCGTACGTAGTACGCGTAGTGTGCGTACTTCAAGCGTGCATACCCCGAATTGGGACACAGCATGTGTGGGGTGCAGTGTTGGTCAAGTTACTTGAAAAAAGTAATCAGTTACTAATTACTGATTACTTCCCCCAAAAAGTAATCCCGTTACTTTACTGATTACTTCTTTTCAAAAGTAATTAATTACTTAGTTACTTAGTTACTTTTTAAAAACACGATTTACAACCTGAATAGGTGATAAAGTGATAGATCTTTCAGCCCAATTCTACTTTTTCTGCATAATCATCATACAAAATGTAATCAAATGGAAAAGTCTCTTTTTAAAACTTGTTTTATTAGTTTTAATCTTTTAACTTTATGCATCAAGCAAAAATTAAATTATCTGCAACATTCTCTGACTGGAAGAAATTAGTTTAACATTTAAACCTATTTTCTGCACATTCCAGCACATAATTTTTTTTTGTGTGTTTACACTCAGTCTTTCAAATAGATGCAAGTAAAACACAGCAGAAAATAAATAAAGTCAAAGACTAGCGGTCCTGTTGCTCTATTTTCACCTGTAAAGCAGGAGTGGGGTAGGCGGAGGGTTACCCTGGTGCAGGTGTGCCGCGGTCAGTGGAAGAATCCGCGAGTTTCTCTGTGAGTTTCCCATTACGTCGTAGCTACTCGGTGCTTGTTTGGAAGTTTAGGGTTTTTGCTGTAAAAAGAAGTTTTCTTCCCACGCACAACGGACACTAATGTTTTTGTCACTTTTTATGGAATCAAACTCAAAGTAAGGTCAGTACTTCCACGCTTTAAACGCTGCACGCTCATACTCTCTCTGCACTCGATATATGATCCATTGTTGATCTGCACACAGCTGTTGTCACGAACGTCGCACTCGCTTACGTCACTGTCATGAGACATTCTCGCAAAAAAATCACGGTTTTAGTAACGCAGTAACGCAGCGTTCCTACGGGAAAGTAACGTAATCTAATTACCGTTTTTGCAATAGTAATCCCTTACTTTACTCATTACTTGAAAAAAGTAATCAGATTACAGTAACGTGTTACTGCCCATCTCTGGTGGGGTGTGTGCTGAACACAGTGCCGTGCCTCAAATCGCCCTCCAGTGAAGTAATTTATGTGGTTCTGATGTCACTGCCCACAAAAAGACAGCAGTATATTCAGTGTAAATTATATTTAAATTCTAATTAAATGAGATGATCCCTTCAAATCAGCTGAGTAAAATATGCAGGATATAGCTGGAGACGTTTTTCTGAGTGATATTCAGGCAAACATGTTTTTTGTGTTGCAGCTTAAACAGAAGCTGAAGGACCAGAGAGTCAATGGAGACATCAGCCTGAGCTGGAGGACGCAGTCAGGTGGGGAGGTTTTCTACAAGGATGAGAAGCAAACAAAGAAGGAAGCTCGAAAAGTCAAGAGTAGCCTGTAAAGCGTTTTCATTCTTTGGTCTTTTCAAAATTGTCTAAAAATCTAATGTTTGTGACCATATCAATTTAAAAGGTGTCACATTTGATGCTACATGAAGTTAAACATCAAACATTTTAAGTGGAACAGCTGTTTTTATACTCGTCTGTGATGTGTCAGTGAGGGAAGCCCAGACCGATGATTTTACAAACAGAAAAAAGAAAGATTTTATTTGAGTTTCTCATTTCGGGTATTTAATATTTATTTAATATTTTCTGGAAGCTGGAAAGTTAGTTCTATTCATCTGGACGTCACATTTTCGGAGACTGAAGACGTGTCCTGGATGAGCGATGAAGCGGTTCTCTCACTCCGCTGCGTCCAAAAGAACAGAATCAACATTACCTGCATGTGTGCATTGAACTAGTTTCTATTTAGTTGTTTTCATTGTTATTAATCTTAATTTTTGTGTTTATTGTATTTTCATCCAGTTTTCATTAACAGAGTCTCTGGATCTTCTTACAATATGTTGATGAGTTCAGTGTTTGTAACATCTTGTGTTCACACATTTGATTTCATCTGTAGAGCTAGTTGTAATTTTTATCTTCCCCGTGTCTCTGGTTGTGTCTCTCTGTTCTCTGTGTTTCACTGTTGATGCTGGTGTTGTGTCGTATACAGTGGTGTGAAAAAACGTTTACTCTGTTCACCATTTCCTCATTTTTTGCACATTTTAGTTCAGATCATCAAACAAATTTAAATATTAGATAAAGATAACACAAGTAAAAATAAATGCAGTTTCTGGTGTTTATTATTAAGGGGAAAATAATCCAAACACATATGGATGACCTCGTGTGAAAACGTGATTGCCTCCCTCTCCTTCATTATAACATAAGTTAACTGTGGTGTCTCACATCTTTGGAAAACTGAGTCCAATTGGAACAACGGCCTGATTACTGCCACACCTGTTCTCAGTCAAGACATCAGTTAAACACAGTGGAGTAGACCAACATTTCTTCAAAAGCCAGACATCATGCTGCGCTACAAGGAAATTCAGGAGCAAATGAAAATCAAAGTAATTAGATCTCTCTGGAAAAGACTCATTGTCCAGTGTCGTGGAAGTTTTAAAATAAACTGCAAACACTCGATGAGCATCTTTTGAAGCGGTTTAACCACATGCTGCAGAGAGAGCACAAAGTGATCTCTGATGATGGCCAGCCGCCCTCATGTCTTATATGAACAGACAAAAACAAAGAGACAAAAGGCATTTCACAGCACATCACGTGGCTCTACACCTGCAGTTCGATTCATCCTTGAAACCTTCCTTTCAGAGAGAGAATTACGACTTTCCACTTAGCCGTTGCCTCCCTTCTTCCAACCTCCCGAGATAAGAAAAAACTTATCTCGGGAGATAAATGAACTTACAATGGCCCACTGTATGTGTGTAGAATTAACATGTGATAGAGCATTAAGACACATTTGTGATGCAATCCAACATATATATAACTAAGGGACGCAAAGTGATACTAATATTACTAAAGTGATTAATACATAAAATAAAGAAACACTTGATTGCAGTTGGTGATTGTGTACATACATATATATATATATATATATATATATATATATATATATATATATGAGAGAGAGAGAGTAGATGTGAGTAAATGTCTAGTCTACACAGATATATATGTTATAAAAATCCACAACAGTAAGGTCTATCTCCCCTCACCACACTCCCTGCTGGTGGCTGATGCCCTCAGGCGTTGGTGTGTTGGTGGTTCTCAGTGTCCAGGGCTGGGCACCGACCACTCCTGATGGCTGCTTGGTGGGGCCTGGCACCTGTGGCTTGGTCGGGCCCCCTCCAGGGGGCCCATGGATGTCTGGGGCCCGGGTCTCCTCCATGCCTGCTCATTGCCCTGGGGGATGGGGCTATGTCTCACCACACCCTCTAGCAGATCATTACATTGAGAAACCTTTTAAATATAAGTGTGCTCATGCATACAGGTGTACACACGGGTGTTCACAGACACAAACTACACCTTTCTTGGCTGCTGCCTCAAAGCACATTGTGCGCTGTTGATCTTGCATGTTTCACAACAATATTCAATATTTAGGATTTACTGTTATTTATGCTTAGCTAGATTATTGCAGTGGTGCTGTGTTTATTATGTTGCTCTCTTTTTTGCTTGTTTTCTCTTTTTTTCTTCTTCTGAGGGACAGTGAGAAAGTGCACTGTCACCAGAAGACATAGCATACATTTACACTGCTATGCTGATGACACCCAGCTCTATCTGTCCATGAAGCCAGATAACACACACAGCAGTTTCACCCATTGTGGCCAATTTGTACATGGAAGAAGTGGAAAGGAGGGCTTTGCTATCCTACCCTGGAACACCACCAAGCCATTGGTTCAGATATGTGGATGACACCTGGGTGAAATCTCAGGACCTACCACAATTCACGGATCACATTAATTCAGTGGACCAACACATCAAATTCACCAGGTAGGATATGAAAAGTGGCAGGTTAGCCTTCTTAGACTGTCAGATTTCCATCAGTGATGGGGGACATCTAAAAGTACCATTAATGTACCATTAACCAACACATACGGATCAGTATTTAAGGTTTAACTCTCATCGTCCACTGGAGCACAAACTGAGTGTCATCAGGACGTTACAACCGGTGTTGGAAAGGTTACTTTTAAAATGTATTCCACTATAGATTACAGATTACATGCCCCAAAATGTATTTTGTAACGTATTCCGTTACGTTACTTAATGCGAGTAACTGTCCTGATTCGTGTTTGAGGTGAGAGACAAACGTCCATTGTGCGTCAAAACAATGATTTTATTACACACGCGTGTGGGGGGATGTCCACTGCAAAACATCAGCCTCAATCTCCCCAGAACAATACATCAGCAGTTATATTTATAATATCAGGGTATCAGGAAATATAACGCCACTTGTGCGTCAAAGCAGATAGATAACATGTATCAGTTACAGTAACCACAACCTTGGACACATTCAAAAAGAACAGTTCTTCCTCTGTTCCTCCGCCAGATGCTTCCTGTTATTTCACTTATTGCACTTCACTTATTTCTGGAAGTAAACTGTCACGTATGCAGGTAGAACATGCCGTTACTAGCAAAACAAGTCTATATACTGTGTATATGTGCAGGCAAACTATGTGTGTCTTGACCTCAGTGCATGACTCGACAAACAAAGACATTCTAGAAGTATACTTCCTGACTTATTCTGAGTCATCTGTTACCAGGCAAACTCCAATGCAGCAGGTTGCTGAATACTCACAGGCCTGTATTCAGTTTACAGGTTATATGTAGTGTATATATATATATATATATATATATATATATATATATATATATATATATATATATATATGTATATGTGTGTGTGTGTGTGTGTGTGTATATGTATATATATGTGTATACATATATATATGTATATACATTTTCTCTCTAAAACAATCTCCTGCCAACCTGTAACCTTGTGTAAAAACATTAATCAGCAGTTACATGTTAAGCCTGTTTAACTCCCAGCTCCACCTGGAGCCTGTATCCTGCAAGACAAGTCTGTTAAATCAAACTTCTTATTTACAACCAACTATAGATCATAGGAGTGATAAAGTATTCGGCATAAAGGACAAGTATCATGTGCAGGTTTTCTCCAATCATTAAATCACTATTATTACCATACTTTAAAACGATTTTAAATTTTTTTGTAGTTTATTGCACTTTTTTGCAATTTATGTAATGACTATGCACTTAATGCATACATATTATTAAAATCTGGGCTGTAATGGTTGTATTGATGTATAGCAACTTAAAATGCTCCCAAGAATGGCTCCACAGCAGGTAAACATATAATATAAGCTCTGGCGGGCTTGGTTCTATGGTAGGTCTTAAAGGGTTAAAGAGTTGAAGCTCGGTCAGTTAATTGATGGTCAGAAGCTTCGTCCGGCGCGATGTCCGGCCGATCTATTGAGCAATGGAAGGATTGCATACACGCTTACAATACATGTATCACATATAATCTAGAAACAGGCCTGAATAAAGGCCTGAGTGCATTCAGCAACCTGCTGCGTTTGAGTTTGCTTGGTAACAGATGACTCAGAATAAGTCAGGAAGTGTACTTCTGAAACGTCTTTGTTTCCTCTGTAAAGTGTGCATGTTTTGGTGGTTATTTTGAGGAGCTGTCTGGATGAGGCTATTTGAATAACCAGGTTATTCATTATTGTCTTTTATTCGTTTATATTCTTTTTATTAAGCTTTGAGTAGTGGAATTTAATTAAAGCATTTATTCAATATATTACAAATATAGTTTTAGTGGATTGTTGCACATATGAGGGTGGCCTCTGTCTGGTTGGGAGCTTTAGTAGGCGAGGTGAGAGGTGAAACAAAGTGCCTGCAGAATTGACCGTTTTGTTGCAGAGCATCTGAGGTTTTGGAGAAGCAAGAGCGAGATGAGCTACCGGAAGCAGCTGGCTTGGAGGCGAAGAAAATGTTCTTTTCAAACTGTGTCAAAAGTCATCACCAGAACATTTGTGGTTTTGGAAGTTATCCATGTGATGCATCTGCTTTGACGCATGAGGGGGCGTCATAAATAATACCCTGATGCTATAAAAACAACTGCTTGTGTATTATTGGGCGGAGATCGGCGCTGAGTGTGTGCCAGTGTTCATCTCCCCACACGTGTGTTCATTAAAATCATCGTTTGACCGAACCCTCCTGGACCAGTGTTGTGATGTTCAATCCCTCCTGTATCCCTCCTCAATATTTGAACCCTTAACACAGTTTTGAGCCGGCCCATCTCATAATATTCGTGCTTGTGTGACTTGAAGGCTTTACCTTTTTCATGAAGTGGTATAAAAGTGTATATAAAATATCTATGAATCTTATTACTTCTGTCCTTCCATGTTTTTCTAGATGGGGTGTAAGTAGGTTTCCTTTAAGTCCTAATTAGCTCGGGCGCCCTCATGCAAATGATTGACTGTAAGGAAAACTGATTTGACTTGTTTTGAATTGACTTCTGCACAAACATGTGCGTCCATCGCCTCCTTGGAAGTAACTTGCATATTCATTTTGCATGAAGATGAAGATGAGAAGTCATTTCACAACAGTCGGACCAAAGGAGGAAGCAGGGAACATACAAGAATGGAAAAGGCTCTGTTCATCATAGCGGCATCAGGCAAGTCTGAATTATTAAGTTTCCATCATCATATTTAAGTGTGATCCTTGTGATGAAGATTATTACTGTAACTCTTCCCCTTTCATTGTTTTTCTTCACGGAAATGAAAAAGATGATGCATTAGTGCGTTATATTTACTACTGACACAAATTTCCTGCCAACAGAATAGATTACACAGAAATGTACCATTGAAGCTAAACTCGTTTATTTACTGTGTTTGCAGGCCTGTGTGCCGTCGCCTCCAAACATCACTACCAGTTTGTTTATGAGCTGAAGAACTGGACTGAAGCGCTGAGTTACTGCAGAGACAAATACATAGACCTGGCTGCTATAGACGACATGCAGGATGTGCAGACGCTGAACAGCATAATAGATTTAAGCAAAATGACCACCATGGCATACAGCAATGTAAATTATTTTTTTATTATTTTTTTTGTGACAGTAGGACTTTAGGTTTTTGTACATTATTTGAATTTTATGGTACTGAACTATATTTAAACTATATTTGCTTGAAAGATCACTTTTCTTTTCTTACTGTTGCCAAGTGCTCACATGGGGTCATCTGCTCGTTGACTTCAGTATAATAAAGCCGATTGAGGCAACAGTTGTTGTGATTTGCTTTTATAAAAATAAAACTGAATTATTTTGAATTGAACTGAATAAGCTTAGCGTTAGGATCTTGTTAACTTCCAAATATTTGAATATAATTTTTGTTAAGTGGAAAATCTTCTTGACAGAAAAATTGTGATGCAAAAATCTACAAATTAATTGAGATTTTCTTAATTTGTATTAATCTTTATAAATAAAAATGGAAAAAATTAAAGAACTAAATTACAAAATATCACAAAATATGAAATGTTTTATACTGTATATATCAGTGCTTACTGATAATCTGACAGCCTAACTCATATATTTTATGTCTAATGAAACAAACCCACTGGTGCTTTCAGAGAGTCTGGATCGGGCTGTATGATGACGTGAACAGCTGGCGGTGGACAATGTCAGAAACCAGTGAGTTCAGAAACTGGTCACCTGGACAACCAGATAACCAATTCACTATAGAAAACTGCGTATATATGCTTGATGGACTGTGGTTGGATGGCCCTTGTGGGAATGGGTACAGATTCATCTGCTCTGATAACAGAGGTGAGCATTTTTCAACAAAGCAGCTCATTTTTTAAATTTTTGTTGCCGAGCTTTTATTGATGTTTCAACAACGGCCTAATTGTTTAGACTTACAAATGCATTTACGGTTGTACACAGCACTTGAGTATGGTCTGTTTTCAGGGTCGACTAGGACATTTGTCTACATGAATAACAATATTCAGTCATGGGCGAACGCCCGGAGCTACTGCAGACATCATTACACAGACCTGGCCAGTGTGAGGAACATGACAGAGAACCAGAAGATAGATCACCTGGTACCTCTAGGGGTAAGGGTGTGGATCGGCCTTTACAGAGATTCCTGGAAGTGGACAGATGGAAGTAAACCCTCATTTACATATTGGAAAACAAATGAACCCAATAACAATGATGGAGCAGAGTCTTGTGTGGCAGCAAACTTTGGAGAAAATGCAAAATGGGAGGACTGGACCTGTGACTGGAAGAAGGAGTTTGTTTGCAATGTTGGTAAGCATTACTACCTGAAACATTGGCTGCTATTGGTCACAATTTACAAACGACACCCTAATGTAAATAGAGCAGGTTGTAGGTAAAAGGTTCTTGCTGTACATCAACTGTTGTGGTGGCAGCTGCTCAATATGTGAAAGTAACTGTATGTGAGAAAACAGTCCTGTACAGTGAGCTCCTAACTGCTGGCTTCACATTTTGTCACCCAGAAACCTCAAGTGGTCACACGGTTTATTCTGCCAGATCCACATTTGTGTTGTGATGGAAGCTGCATCAACCGTTGTGTTCGGTGCTGTTGGCCTTTGTTTTATTTTAAGTTTTTTTTCCAAAATGACCTTTAACAAGAAAGCCTCCTTTCTGCTGTTTAATAGCAAAGAAATGTAAACGTTTTAAAAGTATGTCAAATTGTGTCTCTAACTAAACCTCTGTAACTTTGGTTTTCTGTATTTTGTCCTCAGTTACTCTGACACAAAAGCAGCTGCTGTGAAGTCTCACAGTGTCAGCTTTGTTTTTATACATAGATATAAAAATATGTACTGATAAATGATCAGAATTATAATATTTCTGACTGAATCAAAATTGAAATCAGTGACGACACCCAGCCCTATTTACTGTGTAGTTATTTTTCTAAAGAGAAACGCTGTGTTCCACCTTATATTGTTGTTTATATTACACATCAGCAGAGGTTTGAAGTGAGCACTGTAATATTATTGTGAATATTAGTATGACAGGATGGGTCATAACAAATGGGCCATTTCTGTGTTCTGGTTGTCGCTTATATATGAAATTAAAACAACAAACCAGGAAGGTTAATCTGAGATTTTGGCACTCATAAGTGTTTTATGGCAAGTAAATTATGTATGTAAAAGCAGAATATGAAAATGCAAGTGAAAGATGATGAAGGATGTAACAATTTGTTCTTATTTTAAAAGCACCTGTTTATGAGGAAGTGGTGAGAGTGAATCTGATCAACTCCGGTCTGGATCTGACCCACCCTGATGTGATGGAAGCCATGCTGAACCAGGCAAGTCATGTTTATTTATTAATATACATGAGAGAGAGATTATACATGCACACATACATCTGTGTATGTGTGCATGTATAATCAGCTTTATCACAACACTGAATGTGGATCTAACAATCTGTCTGGATTCAGTTGCATGACTGTGTGAGCAACCTAAGACTCTCACTGCTTCTGGGTCTGTCCTGGTGATGTGTCACTGAAACTGCCAGTCTACTGTATCTGCTTCACAACAATATAGAAACAAGAATTTGTCTCAAATCAAACTTAAAGCAGTGTATGACTTCTACTTGATCACTAAACAAGTGCTTTATTACAGCATATAAATACATTTTTCTTCAATATTCAAAACACTGAATATTAAAGAGGATTTCATCTGTGTATTAAAGTTGTCTACACAAAAGACACCTCAGGATGTTAAAGTTGCAACTCCATTTGGGGGGATCATGTCTAAGGAAGGACCGTGGTTCCATCCTTGGCTCCTTCAGCTCATGTACCTTAGGCTGAGTCAGGTTTTGAGTTGTCAGTTAGACTATATGTAAGAACTAGGGATGCAACGATACCAATTTTTTCAAACCGATACTTGCCGATACAGAGTACAAAAACCGATACTTCTACCACACACACACACACACACACACACACACACAATTCACAAAATGAATTGGAAGACAGGTTTTATTTTATTCTCTGCCGATAATAAATAATTTCTTAATAAAAATGACCACAAAAAAATTTCAAGTGAAAAATAAGCACTTCTGTTAAATTATTGCAGAGTCTCCACATTGTAATTTTACAAAATATCACTGAACTATTGGCACTGTCTCGAGCTTTCAGAATAATAAATAAACACTTCTGTTTGGAATAAAATAAATACAAATTAGGTTTGAGAATAAAATAAACTTTTAAATTGTTGCAGAGTGTCCATATTGTAAACAAACAAACAAAATAACAAAAGTATTTGGCATTGACGAACTCCTCATCTGCCCGTGGATCATCAGTCCACTGTGCCGTTAAACCAAGGACTGACATCGCGCAAACACTGCTTGTCTTTACCTCTTCAGAAAGTTTTGGCACCATTATCTCCCTGATGTGTGGGCGGTTGGGAATTTCATATCGCAGCTCGAGTATGCTGAGAAGACGGTTCAATCCTATGTTTTCCACGACCGGCATTGGCTGGTCATCCGGAGCGATAAAATGAGTCGAGCCTCTGTTATTTAAACTGCCTGTGGATTTTCTCTTGACATTTTCATCGCTTTTCCAAAACCTGAGTTAAAGTTGGCTGTTCCACACTGCTGACATTTTGTTTAGCCTAGCTACAGCAGCCTCCAGTTTCTCTTTTTTATCTGGAGCCGCCAGTCTCACTCGCCTAACCCTGTGCCTGTTTAGCGCGGGATGTCCCCCTAGTGGCCAATCTAAAAAACTACAACAGAAATGACAAGCCACCCTCTGATTAATGAAATAAGTTGGTATCGGTTCATGGTATCGGCTAACTTTTACGAGTATGAGTACACACATATTTTACAGTATCGGCCCCGATACCCGATACCAGTATCAGTATCGGTGCATCCCTAGTAAGAACCATGAGTCTCAGTCTGTTTCCTCCTGGCGGATGAAGCTGTGGGGAGTAATCCTTTGAGTACTGTGAAAATCATCAGCCCAAAGTGTTCAAGCCAAATGCCTCAGGTTAGGACCATGATCCCGTTTGGCCTCTGGTTTGTAGCTTGTTGTAATCCTGGTTATGAAAATGAGGTTCGATTTAATCCACGAGTGCTTGCTCTGTGCACGAGTTTAAGATCCACTGAAGTCACAGATATAAAAGTACACGTGGTCAGTACGACGCTTGCAAAGAGCGATCAAAAAATAGTAACCTGAAAAGTACACGGTGTTCAAACAGTCCTCCTTTAAGAGTAGCTGCGCCACATTTACATCTGGGATTGTTTTATTTTCATCACACATTATAATAACTTTTATATATATTTCATTTCCAATATTTGGACCAATCTCATGTGCTTTTGTAGTTTTATTAGACATTATTATTAGTCATCAACTCTCTTGTGAAATATTACTGCAAATTTAAATATCTTCTCTTAAAAATAGTTTCTGAAGAATTTAGTGTATATTATTGTCTGAGTAATATTAAGTATTTTTGTGTGTCAGATCCAACAGGAGCTGAAGGAGCAGGGAGTACAGGGGGACGTCAAACTGAGCTGGAGGAAGCAGTCAGATGGATCAGTCTTCCACAAGGACGAGGAAACGAAGAAGAAGAGCATCGTCTGAAAATAGTTCAAGAAATGTTGTTTTCGCCTTTGACCTTTCAAGTGCTATTGTGCCATATTATCATATTATTCTATGCTTTGTGTGAATATCATCATCCAAACAAAACAAAAATCTAATTATGATGTGTTTGCATAGTTTTACATACTTTTATTCTTACCTGTTAACATTTCAAACACAGGACGTTTGCTGGATATTTGGTGACAGTTCACTGTAATTTTAATACATGCGGTTTTTCACTGTTGCGCTTTACAGACAGCCACTGAGTGTTTGATGCAGTAGAAACAGAATTAGAAGCTGATAGAGGCTGTAAAGATGGCGCATTCTTCATAAAAGCAGGTCAGCCCCACGCACCGGGCGAACTTGCTAACGGAGATTTGCCACATTAGTGCGGTTATAGTGTTAGCGTAATTTTAACTAGATTAAAGCTGACAGCACTAATACATACATATATATATATATTAGGGGTGCAACGATACACAAAATTCACGGTTCGGTTCGATACTTTGGTGTCACGGTTTTTTCGATACAAAAAAAATGTTCATGCCTTTTTAATTTGTCATTTATTAAAATTATAAATATATATTTTAACTCAAAAGTACAGTTTTTAAATGTAATGTTGCTGAAACAACAAAGTAATAAAAAATAAATCTATCTGATGGAGAAATCACTCATCTTTGGAAAAGAGAGTTTATTACAGAGAAATGTCTCTTTCCAAAATAAAAGCTCTACTATACGCTTCTTCTGGGCTATATTCTCAGCAGCATATTAAACATATCAGGTCCCCATAAGGAGAATCATGTGCTAACGGCTGTCTAAATGACTCGGGTAAAGTTTGTAGCATGCGTGCTTGTTGTTTTTGTCTGCTTCCACTTGTCTTTGCACTAGGATGATGTCGGCGTAAATGTGTGTTACACCACTCCAGGACAACTTGGTGTAAACAGCAAACCGAGTTTATTTGGGTACTCCAGAACCGTGGCTTTCACATACAGAACCCAAGAATACTCTCTTCTCTTCTTTTTTTACAGAACTTTTATTTTCTTTTTGCCGTGACTGCCCTCTACTGGTGGAAAACATGTAGCAGCCAAAAACCCAAACATATAGCTGAATAGCCCAAATACCAACAGATTTATGCAATGTTTTAGACATATTTTAGCTTTACGCTTTACCAAGTGCTACATTCCCCCCCTGCTAAATAAATGTTGTCCAAACATTGACAAAACATGACAATAAGAAACAAAAATAAACAAATATACTTCTTTTTTTCTTGTGACAATGTAGGGATGGCGTAAGTTGGGATAGGGTTTAGCAGTGCTTTAAGATCACTTTCACGATGCACTATTGAACCTCAGGTGACAGAATCACGTGTTACTCACTTACCAGATAAGCATAGGCTTATAACAATGCTGAGTTGTTTCCAATAGTCCACATAGAAATATTACCCTCTAAGACATTACTATCACTTTATCACGTGCTACGGAGCTCGTCAACTTAGATAGTAACCATTTAATCACAATAAGCTTCATCAAACATAACACAATCCAATGTCTTACGCTACCATCCCAAAAGCATCAAATACTTGTGTCACCATACTGGTAAGACCTTGTAAGTACTCCTACATTTTTGAAAAATAACACCATTTAAATTCAGAAAAACTCTTTCACAGTTCAATAATAACTAACTGGTACATAAGCTGGATAGAAAGGCATTTGTAGAGCTGCCCAAGGTACTCCAAACTGTTCATAGAATGGAGATGCTGTTGCACTGGCATACAATGGGTTAACATTGTAACCAATTACTCTTTGAACTGGTTGGCCAAATGCATCATAAGTCAATATTTTCCGTGGACATCTCTCCCTTTGAGATCTTCTCGGCTGCGGTTCCGACAGTTTTGGGTTCGTTTCACTGGGCTGATCTGCGAAGCAACAGTGTCTGATGATGCTGAGATGCCATGTTCAGTGTTATCCTGTCCATTCACCATATCTGCTTGAAACTCTTCAGCGTCCACGCTATGCTCTTTCGCTGAAAGTCCTGGTCAAGTTCAGTAGCAGTTGCAGACACCATCGAATCCCCTTGAGGCTGACAGTGGTGGTGCCTCACTCTTTGAGACCAATACTGCTCCTCATCATCTGAACTCTCTATATGGTTCAATGCATCTTGTAGGTCTCTTTGTTTTTGTGTCTGTGTAGTTTGTTCAGTTCTTGTTATTTTGGGAAGCGGTAATGCATTATAGGGCATTAACATGTTGCAGTGGAGAATACGGCCTCGTCCAGTAGCACGCTCTGGCTTGACCTCATAAACAGGGCTATTTTCCCCCTTTTGACAGATCACTATGTGAACTTGACCCTCCCAATAGGAGCGTAACTTTCCCGGGCCTCCCCTCTCCGACATGTTCCTGACAAGTACCCTGTCCCCCGGTGAGAGTACAGCACTTTGTCTCTTCTGGTCATAATGTGATCTTCCTCTTGAGTCTTTTTAATGTTTTTGGATGCAGTGTCATATGCTTCTTTCATCTGTTGTTGCCATTTGTGAGCATACTCCTCATGTGATTTGCATTTGTTTGTCTCACTCAGTCCAAAAATTACATCAATAGGGAGATGTGGATGTCTACCAAAGAGTAAATAAAAGGGCGAGTATCCTGTCGAGTCACTAGTTGTGCAATTATAGGCATGCACAACTTTGTTTACATAGTCACTCCAGTTTTCTTTCTTTTCCTCATCCAGGGTCCGCAGCATTGACAGCACGGTGCGATTAAACCTTTCCACTGGGTTCCCCTGTGGATGGTAGGGTGTAGTCTTTGAATTAGCTATCCCTGTGTACTTCTGCAGCTGTTTGAATAAATGGTTTTCAAATTCTCTGCCTTGATCATGATGTAATTTACCAGGAAAACCAAATTTCAAGGAAAAGTCATTAAGAATTTTACCTGCTGCTGTTCTGCCAGATTTGTTGAGTGTAGAGTAGACTTGAGAAAACTTGGTAAAGTTGTCCTGTAACACTAAAATATACTCATACCCTCCCCTGCTCTTTTCGAGATGGACATAGTCTATTGAAACCATTTCAAAGGGTGCAGTAGCCGGCACGTGACACATGGGGGCCCTACGCTGAACTGTAGGTATTTTCTGAATATTACATTTGCACACGTGTGATGAAAAACTCAATATCTTTGTACATATTCGGCCAATAAAACCTACTCCTTGCCAGATTCATCACACAGTCCACCCCTGAGTGACCCATTTCGCAGTGAAGGTGTTTGTACACCAGTTCTTTGTACGATTCTGGAATCTGAGTATAAGTCACAGTCTTTCGTATCAGCAACCCATCATCTGAAATAAACAGCTTTTTCCACTCATGTAGTAGCTGTTTTACTTTAGGATTTTTGGTCGCTGATGTTTTGTCAAAGCTTGCACCTGTGCTCTTTAAGTTGAGAACATAAGCTACGGCAGAGTCCTGCTTTTGAGCTCGTAATAGCTCCTGCGTTGTGATTCTCACATCTGGCTGAGTTTCTGTAAGTATTTTTATTTACTTCTCGATTGCACGTTATAGCTGATATCCAATCCAGTTGTTTTTCTTCCTGTGTTTCAATGGCATTCAGTACTGCGAACACAGCTCAGTACATTCTGACATGTATGAGTCCATACTAGAAGGTGTTCTGGACAAAAAGTCTGCATCCACGTTACTTTTTCCAGGTCGGTATTTCAGTGTTATGTTAAAATCAGCCCGCTCTGAAACCCATCTGTGTCCTGTCGCATTCAGTTTAGCTGTGCCTAAAACATAGGTTAAAGGGTTGTTGTCACTGTATACTGTCACTGAGGGAGCATAGAACAAATAGTCTCTAAAGTGCTCAGTCACCGCCCATTTTAGTGCCAAAAACTCAAGTTTCCCTGAGTGCCACCTGTAGTTCTTCTCAGCCTGTGTTAATGTTCTTGATCCATATCCAATTACTCTTAACTTACTGTCCTGCCTCTGGTACAAAACTGCACCAAAGCCTTCTTCTGATGCATCGATGTGCAGAATGAAGGGTTCCTCAAACTTAGGATAAGCCATCACGGGTGGATTAGTCAAAACATCCACCAAATAGTCTGGTGCTTTTTGGTGGCTGTCACTCCATATCATTTTTTGGGTGGGTGCAGCATGCCCGCCTTGGCTGACCACGCTGGTGTTTGGGTGTGGTCAACTGAGAGTAAATCATATAGGCACTTTGCATGTCTTGAAAAATCTTGTGCATAGCTTCGGTAGTATCCTAAAAATCCTAAAAGCTTTCTCAGCTCTTTAATGTTTGTTGGTGGGTTGTCCTTCAAAGCTCGTCCTGCTTGTACCTCTTTTTCATCCATTTTGTAACCGTCTGCTGAAATGATTTTGCCCACATAGCGGACCTCATTTTTAAACAAGTCACATTTATCAGGTCTTAGTTTTACTCCCCAAGCCTGCTGACGTTTGAGAACTGATCTCAAATCTTCAATTTGCTGCTCAAATGTTTGACTGTACACTAAAACATCATCTAAATATGGAGTGCGTATTTTGTCCCTCAAGCCTTCTAAACTTTCCTCCATACTACGTTGGAAAGCTGAAGGCGCATTGGTGAGTCCAAATGGAATTCTGTTCCATTCATACAGCCTCCAGGGTGTTGTGAAGGCGGTATATATTTTCGAGTCTTCGCTGATTTCACCTTGATAGTACGCTTTGTCTTGGTCAAGCACACTAAACCACGTATTGTTGCCAAGTCCATCAAGGATTTCCTGTATTCGTGGAATAGGGTGTCTGTCTGGAATGGTCTTTTTATTGAGGCCCCTATAATCAGGCCTCCATCCCACCTCCTCACACACACTATTAGAGAGGCATATGGTGAGGTTGATTTGCGAATAAAGTCTTTTTTTAACAAGTCGTGAATGTGACTTTTTACTTCATCATAGAGAGCACGTTGTTATGTGATGGCTGCGTGCAGGCAGGAGAAGGACCCAAAGTGCAGACTCCTGAGACAAAACTCAAAACCGCTTTAATCTTAAACTCAAAATATAACATAACTGGAAAAAACAAAATAAACTTACACCGAAGGACTGAAAAACACACAGCTAAATAAACGGTAGATCGCGACAATGACAAACTGAAACACAGGGCTTAAATACATAGAGGGAGCAATCAGGGAATGGACAACAGGAGGGAAACACAGCTGGGGCAAATCAGAACTGACGAGACAAGGAAGCGTAAACTGAACACACTGAGATGAGACAGAAACCTTCAAAGTAAAACAGGAAACACAAAACACAGACTGAACAAAAGACACAGACTCACATGTAGGCACTACAACAGAGGGAACAGAGACGTGGGACCAGGGCAGACACAGACTGGACACGGGGATACAGCAGACAGGGGAGACAGCAACCAAGGACTACACAGAGACAAACCTTAAGACATGACTCACGAAAACCCAAAGACTAGAAAGGTCGCTGGACGGGCCCCTCAGACCCTCCAGCGGAGGCAGGAGGCTGGACGGGTCCCTCGGACCCTCCAGCGGGAACAGGCGGCTGAAGCGGTCCCTCGGACCCTCCAGCGGAGGCAGGCGAAGGCTGGACGGGCCCCTCGGACCCTCCAGCAGGAACAGGCGGTGGAGTAAATGACTGAGGTGAGAACTGAGCAGGTGACTGAGCTGATAGGTGAGCTAAATTCCGAGCTACGGAGAGAAGTTTAATATGTATCGACTGTTGTAAAGATGGTAGTAATGGTGGGTAAGGTGGTGGATTAGCAGTAAGCTGAGCTAGTTCCCCTGAGCCTCCAGAACCTGAAGAAATCTGCTGGACGGGTTCACCTGAGCCTCCAGCGAGGTCAGAAACAGGTGCAGGTACCTGCCGGACACCAGCCACTCCCACCCGAGGAGAAGGTACGGGTGCCGGAGCTAACTGGTTCCCGGTCATCCTCACACTGGGAGCCGGGACAGGCACCGTCAATGGCTGGGCAGCTGCTGTCCCCACCCGAGGAGCTGGCATGGGTGCAGCGACAGGCAGAGGCTCAGCCGGCCTGGACACCGGAGCAGGGACCAGCTGGACCTCAGCCTCCCTCACCTGAAGCACTGAAACAGGTGCAGGGGAATGCTGGGCCCGAGCTGCCCTGGGAGCAGGAACACAACGGTGCAAAGGAGCAGGCTCAGCAAACACAGACTCCTCTAAAATGTTTCTTAGCTTCCTACCACCACCACGTCTAACAGTCTTAACAGTTTTCACAGTCTCAGAATTTACAGTGTGCACATGATTGTCTTTTTCCAGCTCAGAGGGAGCAGAATGAAAACAGTCAATATACCTCACCATGGGGAGTGGCTCAGCAGAGACAGAGTGGCGACCGCGTGAGCGTCGCTTTCTCCGGGAAGTGGGAGGTGGCAAACTGGGCTGCGAATCCTCCAAAAGACCAGGCTGCGATGAGGAAGCAGAGAGTTTGTGAAGCTCAGAACATGGCAGACCCAAAAACAGAGCAAAGGACTGCAGTGGAGTGAGTCTAACGTCCGGCGTCCAGTAATCCTTCTTCCTCCGCTGCTTAACCCTCTTGTCGGACTGGTAATCCAGGGGTGGAGGCGGAGGTGTAGCGACTGGAGAGAATGAGCATGTGCTCAATCTGATCGCCCGAGGCATAGGCGCCGGCTCGGCTGTAGCCATGGCAGTTTGGAGGCTGCGGGGCCCTCCCCAAGCCAAACGTGAACCATAGAAAGGTGACTCGAGCTCCCGGGCATGCTCAGCCTCCTGCCTCACGCTCTCCTTGAGGAAGGCAGAAGCTGCAGGTTGCCGATACCACACGGAGTCTGCTGGGTCCATGTTATGGTCGCGATCTTCTGTTATGTGATGGCTGCGTGCAGGCAGGAGAAGGACCCAAAGTACAGACTCCGGAGACAAAACTTAAACTCAAAATATAACATAACTGGAAAAAACAAAATAAACTTACACCGAAGGACTGAAAAACACACAGCTAAATAAACGGTAGATCGCGACAACGACAAACTGAAACACAGGGCTTAAATACATAGAGGGAGCAATCAGGGAATGGACAACAGGAGGGAAACACAGCTGGGGCAAATCAGAACTGACGAGACAAGGAAGCGTAAACTGAACACACTGAGATGAGACAGAAACCTTCAAAGTAAAACAGGAAACACAAAACACAGACTGAACAAAAGACACAGACTCACATGCAGGGACTACAACAGAGGGAACAGAGACGTGGGACCAGGGCAGACACAGACTGGACACGGGGATACAGCAGACAGGGGAGACAGCAACCAAGGATTACACAGAGACAAACCATAAGACATGACTCACGAAAACCCAAAGACTAGAAATTATAAATAATATAATAAACTCAAAAGCCCTGGGTCAACGACCCAGGCATCCTAACACACGTGGGACCGCATTATAGGATTTGGCTACAAGAATCTGATCAGTGAGTTTGATATCCATTTTTAGATTTTTTATGTAACCAACTTCCTCTTTGTGTTTAACAAATGCGCCTGACTCCTCCTTTAACATTTCCATGACAGCTGCCTGTTGTTCTGTGTTAAGGTGGCCCAAATTGACAGGTGGTTCCCAAGGCTCTTCTGGTAAGCTAGTGAGTTCTGATTGTTTTTTTCTACAACCAAACCTATCTGAGCTTCTTTGAGACTCACAGGATAACTGTGTGTTACCCTCTCTATGTTACCTAGAAGAGTTTTAGGTGGCAAAACAATGTCATGTTTGGTAACATTAGTAACATAGATATTGACTTTGCGGGTATTGCCTGATACAGACAGCAACTGGCAGATTTCAGACCCTCGTCTAAAGACAGGTTTTCATCTGGCTCAGAAAGCATTTCACTTTTTACCTGTAAGTCTGTTTTGATGGAACAACTAAGGCCATACGACAATAGCTTTGCGTCCTGATCTGACAAGATAAGTAACTATCTCGCTGCTGATGGTGTGGATAAGGTTCAACAGTGCTTCCTACTCTTAGAGAGTTTCTAAGTAAAGACAAGCTTTCACTGGACTGAGTAGTGTCTTTTTTTTATCAGTTCCTCAATAGCATTAAACCCTATTATTGGTTTTTGCATCACATCCTGACTTACTAGGATTGGAACCCGAACCTCATTCTGAGCTACAGCTTTTCCTCTCGGATCACAAAGGCTAAGGCTAACTTCTACCCAACCCTGGAAAGGGACTTCAGATCCATTTACGGCTCTCAAGTCTAAAAGTTCATCCTTTCTTAGTAAATCACTGATGGGGTGAACTTCTAAGTGAGGTAAATTGTCTGATTTCCAGCATGCACTCATTATTGAAACTTGGGCTCCCGTGTCCCACAGTGCCTGTGTTTTGCAGTTGTTCATTCTACACCATACTAGACACTTTTCTTTTTTTGGTACTCAGATTGAACAAGTTTGGGGGTTGGTTCCTAATTTTAGGATTTCCCGAGTCAGTTGGTGATGCATGGGATAAGCTTTGGGCCTTGGGAATGTTGTCACACTGGGACACTGGTGCTGAAGCTGTGGCTTGTCCCGCAGTCACAGCCCCGCCCAGTTTCCCTGCTTCTGAGCTCACCTTACTTTACATCGTTTTGCCCAGTGAGAGTCACTGAGTCAGTGAGTGCCACATTTGAAACAATGGTCACAGTCCTTGTTTTCTTGTTGACATGCAGAGCATCGCCTTTTGACAGCAACATCAGGCAGAAGGAAGACGAGAAGCTCGAGAAATACCAAGGGCTCAGAGAAGAGCTTGAGAAGATGTGGAGGGTGAAGGTGACGGTGGTCCCAGTGGTAATCGGAGCACTAGGTGCGGTGACTCCCAAACAAGGCGAGCGGCTCCAGCAGATCCCGGGAACAACATCGGAGATCTCTGTCCAGAAGAGCGCAGTCCTAGGAACAGCTAAGATACTGCGCAGGACCCTCAAGCTCCCAGGCCTCTGGTAGAGGACCCAAGCTTGAAGGATTGACCGCCCGCAGGGGCGAGTGGGGAAATTCCCACTCAGAAATTCCCCATCCGGAACCGCTACATCGATCACTACAGCCGTCTTCTTCTGTTTGTCTACCACCACTATGTCCGGTTGGTTAGCCACCACCATTTTGTCCGTCTGTATCTGGAAGTCCCACAGGATCTTAGCTCGGTCACTCTCCACCACCCTATGGGGCGTCTCCCACTTGACCTCGGG
This sequence comes from Neolamprologus multifasciatus, assembly GCF_963576455.1. NCBI lineage: Eukaryota > Metazoa > Chordata > Actinopteri > Cichliformes > Cichlidae > Neolamprologus > Neolamprologus multifasciatus. Next base: position 1,995,568 of record NC_140458.1, on the reverse strand, counting down.
ACTTCCAGGTTATACTCGGCACAGATGTTCCTGTATACTATGCCGGCCACTTGGTTATGGCGTTCCATGTATGCCTTGCCTGCTAGCATCTTGCACACTGCTGTTATGTGCTGGATTGTCTGGAGCATCTTTATACAGCCTGCACCTGGGGTCTTGCCTGGTGTGATAGACCCCAGCCTCTATGGATCTTGTGCTCAGAGCTTGTTCTTGTGCTGCCATGATTAGTGCTTCCGTGCTGTCTTTCAGTCCAGCTTTGTCCAGCCACTGGTAGGATTTCTGGATATCAGCCACCTCCTCTATCTGTCGGTGGTACATACCGTGCAGGGGCCTGTTCTTCCATGATGGTTCCTCGCCTTCCTCCAATTTCTTGGGTTTCTGCTGCCTGAGGTATTCACTGAGCACTCGGTCAGTTGGGGCCATCTTCGTGATGTATTCGTGGATGTTCCTTGTCTCATCCTGGACCGTGGTGCTGACACTCACCAGTCCCCGGCCTCCTTCTTTCCGCTTAGCATACAGCCTCAGGGTGCTGGACTTGGGGTGAAACCCTCCATGCATGGTCAGGAGCTTTTTTGTCTTGATGTCAGTGGCTTCTATCTCCTCCTTTGGCCAGCTTATTATCCCAGCAGTGTACCTGATCATGGGCAGGGCGTAGGTGATGATAGCCCGGATCTTGTTCTTACCGTTCAGCTGACTCCTCAGGACTTGCCTGACCCTCTGCAGGTACTTGGTGGCTGCAGCTTCTCTAGCGGCCTCTTCATGGTTCCCATTTGCCTGCGGGATCCCCAGGTACTTGTAACTGTCCTCTATGTCTGCAATGTTGCCTTCTGGTAGTTTGATCCCCTCTGTTCTGGCTACCTTCCCTCTCTTTGTTAATCCAATCAGATCACCGCTCCATCCTGCTCCTTCCAGCCTACAGGCCAAAGCTGAAACAGGAAGCTCCAACCCTGAGGGCGGTGCACCATTGGACGGACCAATCGGAGTCTGCGCTGCGGGACTGTTTTGATCACGCGGACTGGGAAATGTTTCACGTGGCTGCTAATGACATCGATGAGTACACAGACTCAGTCTGCGGATTCATCAGGAAATGCGTGGAAGATGTCGTCCCATCCAGAACAGTTAAATCCTTCCCAAACCAAAAACCCTGGATTAATAGCGATGTTCGCGCGGCACGGAGCGCCGCTTTTGCCTCCGCGAACACATCGGACTACAAACACGCACATTACCAACTCCGGAAGACAATCAAAGCAGCCAAACGTGAGCACAGGGACAGGGTGGAGCAACAGTTTGACAACCCTCGGAGTATGTGGCAGGGACTAAACACAATCACAGACTTTAGAGGGAAAACCAGCACACCGCAGACCACGGCCTCTCTGTGTGAGGATCTAAACGTATTCTACACTAGATTCAACACAGCGAACACCATGAGACCGGACAGTGTGCACACCGCGGATGACGTCAGTGCGCACACCGTGTCTGAGGAGGATGTGCGGAGGTGCTTAAGGGAGGTGAACGCGCGCAAAGCTACTGGTCCGGAGGCGATTCCTGGCCGAGTCCTTAAGTCATGTGCGGCTCAGCTGGCTGGAGTGTTTACACACATCTTCAACCTTTCCCTCTCTCTGTCTGTAGTCCCAGCCTGCTTCAAAATGGCCACCATCGTCCCTGTACCCAAATCCTCCACCATCTCCTCATTAAACGACTGGTGACCTGTAGCCCTGACCCCCATCGTGAGCAAATGCTTCCAGAAGCTGATCAGGGACTTCATCTGCTCTGCACTACCCGACTCACTGGACCCTCTACAGTTCGCATAAGGCCACAACAGGTCCACCGATGATGCCATAGCCCTGACACTACACACTGCCCTGTCACACCTGGAGAAGAGAGACACGTATGTGAGAATGCTGTTTGTAGACTACAGCTCAGCATTCAATACCATCGTTCCCTCGAAGCTGGACAGGAAACTGCAGGATCTAGGACTGAGCAGCTCCCTCTGCAGCTGGATCCTTAGCTTCCTGTCTGACAGACACCAAGTGGTCAGGCTGGGCAGCATCACCTCATCCCCCATCACACTGAACACTGGTGCTCCACAGGGGTGTGTACTGAGCCCTCTCCTGTACTCACTCTACACCCATGACTGCACGGCCACTAACAACTCCAACATCATTGTGAAATTTGCGGATGACACTACAGTGGTGGGTCTTATCACCAACGGTGATGAGGCGGCTTACAGGGAGGAGGTCAGCGCCCTGACCCACTGGTGTCAAGACAACCATCTCACCCTCAACGTCGCAAAGACAAAGGAGTTGATAGTGGACTTCCAGAGGTGCAGAGAAGTACACACCCCCATCACCATCAACGGCGCTGCTGTGGAGAGAGTGAGCAGCTTCCGCTTCCTTGGTGTACATCTGGCTGAGGATCTTACGTGGTCAGGACACATAAACAAAACAGTGAAGAAGGCGCAGCAGCGCCTCTTCTTTCTCAGGAGACTGAAAAGATTCGGCATGAGCCCCCGCATCCTCAGGACCTTCTATCGCTGTGCCATTGAGAGCATCCTCACTGGATGCATCACCACCTGGTACGGCAACAGCACCGCTTACAACCGCAAAGCTCTCCAGAGAGTAGTGCGCTGCTCTGAACGGATAACTGGAGGTGAGCTTCCCTCCCTCCAGGACATCTACAGGAAGTGGTGCCTGAGGAAAGTGGGGAGGATCATCAAGGACTCCAGTCACCCCAGCCATAAACTGTTCAGACTGCTTCCATCAGGAAGGAGGTTCTGCAGCATCCGGTCCTGAACCAGCAGACTGAGAGAAGCTTTTTCCACCAGGCCATCAGACTGCTGAACACTTCATAGACACCTCAGCTCCACTACTGGAACTTCAACATTATGCACTCCACACTGTACATTAATGCCACTGTTTTGCACAATATCCAACTACAAACCTCTGTATATTTTATATATTTTATTGCTTACTCTATTTAATTTGTAAAATATGTATACACACACACACATAGAAAAACATATTTAGTATACACATCCAGAAACGCATATACTATTATATATTGTACATATATTTATTAGTCTCAGATTTAGCCATTCTTATATTTTGCTTGTTTTATGTTATTGTATTTTTGCACAACTCTGTTGCTTGTGAAGCTCGCACACAAGAATTTCACTCACATGTACTGTACCAGTGTACCTGCACATGTGATGTGACAATAAAAGTGATTTGATTTGATTTGATTTGACTTGACTCCTGCCTGATGATGTATACCTTCTATAAAAAAAGTTTGCATAAATACTTTGCATTAAGGTGTGGACAGTAAAAATCCATTTCATCAACAGTCACAAAGTGAAGGTGACAACCGATGCACAATGATGGACAAAGTTCTTCTGTACATTATAGCTACATCAGGCAAGTTTTCTCTAGAAATTATTAAATTAACCTTTAATAATTTGATCTATGTGCTGTCTTTATGATGTGTATACAGCAGTGAGACGTCAAACATCATTACTGTAAAGAGAAGTGTTTTTGTTTCTTTCCTCAGTGCAGAAGAAATAATGCATTGTTGCTGTGTTGTATAATTACAAAGTTTTATCTCAAATATAATTCATTTCTACATCTGTCACTGCAGGGCTGTGTGCCATCACCTTGAATGCTCAACGTGAGTACCATATCTTTACTTTTAAAAGGAACTGGACTGAAGCACAGAGTTACTGTAGAGAGAAATACACAGACCTGCTTATTGTTAGAGGCACAGAGGATGTGAAGACCCTGAATGACATAGCAGTCGCAAAGAAGCTTCTCAACTTTGTAAGTTCTGTTAGAGTTTTTACACACACACACACACACACACACACACGTACGTGTGTGCTGTCAAAATTAACGCTTAAAAGTAAATTAATCCCACATCATGGTCAGCGCGATTAAAATTATTAACGCAAAATTATTATTAATTATTAAAAAAATAACAACCGATATATATATATATATATATATATATATATATATATATATATATATATATATATATATATATATATATATCGGTTGTTATATATCGACCGATATAAAGTATTATGCACATTGTGCAAGAAGGAGTTTCCTTTTCACTGAAGCACTTCCAGCTTTAAATATCACATTGATGTGAAGCATACGATAGTCGGGGATGCTGCTTGAGACAAACCACTCACGGAGCATCGGGGGCTCAGTAAGTCTACCTCGGACATATTGACTGACGCCAAGTGGATTGCAACAAACTGCAGACCTGTTAATATCATTGAGAACACGCGCTTTATATAGCTTTGGTTCCTTGTTTCAAGGACTTGAAGTGCCTCCCCAAGAGTGACAGAGAGATTGGATAAATGTTTACAGAGTTTTTTGTTAACATGAATGTTCAAGATGTTCAATAAACATGTTAAGTTTGTATATTTTTCCCTTTTATCTCGAGTCTGTTTGCTCATGCAAAATGAAATGTGATTAATATAGAATAAAAGTGAATAGTATTTAATAGTGATTAATACAAATTAATCCACAGTAACCCTGTTATGAATCTGATTAAACATTTTAATTGTTTGGCAACACTAATATATATATTATATATTAGTGTATACTTAACTATTATTATATAGTTTTTTTAAGTTGTATTTCACAGGAGAGAACCTGTGCTAAAAGATTGAAGAAAGCTATTCAAATTTTCTTTGAATTTAAGCATTTAACATTCTTTGAGTTTAAAGTTGAAAAAATGTAATTGCAACCAGGCTATTGATCAAGTAATTGCAATTAATCGTGATTACAGAATATTCTGAGAATAATTAGTTAATTTTTTAAATCTAAAAACAGCACTAATATGTATCCCTCAAGCTCGGGTCCTCTACCAGAGGCCTGGGAGCTTGAGGGTCCTGCAGTATCTTAGCTGCTCCTAGGACTGCGCTCTTCTGGACAGAGATCTCCGATGTTGTTCCCGGGATCTGCTGGAGCCGCTCGCCTAGTTTGGGAGTCATCGCACCGAGTGCTCCGATTACCACTGGGACCACCGATACCTTCACCCTCCACATCTTCTCGAGCTCTTCTCTGAGCCCTTGGTATTTCTCGAGCTTCTCGTGTTCCTTCTTCCTGATGTTGCTGTCATTGGGAACCGCTACATCAATCACTACGGCCGTCTTCTTCTGTTTGTCTACCACCACTATGTCCGGTTGGTTAGCCACCACCATTTTGTCCGTCTGTATCTGGAAGTCCCACAGGATCTTAGCTCGGTCACTCTCCACCACCCTATGGGGCATCTCCCACTTGACCTCGGGACTTCCAGGTTTTACTCGGCACAGATGTTCCTGTACACTATGCCGGCCACTTGGTTATGGCGTTCCATGTATTCCCTGCCTGCTAGCATCTTGCACCCTGCTGTTAGGTGCTGGATTGTCTCAGGGGCATCTTTACACAGCCTGCACCTGGGGTCTTGCCTGGTGTGATAGACCCCAGCCTCTATGGATCAGAGCTTGTTCCTGTACTGCTATGATTAGTGCCTCGGTGCTGTCTTTCAGTCCAGCTTTGTCCAGCCACTGGTAGGATTTCTGGATATCAGCCACCTCCTCTATCTGTCGGTGGTACATACCGTGCAGAGGCCTGTCCTTCCATGATGGTTCCTCGCCTTCCTCCTCATTCTTGGGTTTCTGCTGCCTGAGGTATTCACTGAGCACGCTGTCAGCCATCTTCGTGATGTATTCGTGGATGTTCCTTGTCTCATCCTGGACCGTGGTGCTGACACTCACCAGTCCCCGGCCTCCTTCTTTCCGCTTAGCGTACAGCCTCAGGGTGCTGGACTTGGGGTGAAACCCTCCATGCATGGTCAGGAGCTTTTTTGTCTTGATGTCAGTGGCTTCTATCTCCTCCTTTGGCCAGCCTATTACCCCAGCAGGGTACCTGATCACGGGCAGGGCGTAGGTGTTGATAGCCCGGATCTTGTTCTTACCGTTCAGCTGACTCCTCAGGACTTGCCTGACCCTCTGCAGGTACTTGGTGGTTGCAGCTTTCCTAGCGGCGTCTTTATGGTTTCCATTCGCCTGCGGGATCCCCAGGTACTTGTAACTGTCCTCTATGTCTGCAATGTTGCCTTCTGGCAGTTCGATCTCCTCTGTTCTGGCTACCTTCCCTCTCTTTGTTATCATCCGACTACACTTCTCCAGTCCGAATGACATCCTGATATCCTGGTGGTGTGGATCAGTGAATCTATGTCTCGTTCACTCTTGGCATACAGCTTGATGTCATCCATGTACAGGAGGTGGCTGACAACTGCTCCACTCCGTAGTTGGTATCCGTAGCCAGTCTTGTCAATGATCTCACTGAGGAGGTTCAGGCCTATGCAGAACAGCAGTGGGGACAGAGCATCTCCCTGGTAGATCCCGCACTTGATGGGGACTTGTGCTATGGCTTGATGTTGGCCTCTAGTGTTCCCGCCACATCCCCATTGAGTTCCTGATGAATACTCTTAGCGTCCTGTTGATCTTACATAGTTCTAGGCATTCCTGGATCCATGTGTGGGGCACTGAGTCATAGGCCTTCTTGTAATCAATCCAGGCAGTGCACAGGTTGGTCAGTCTGGTCTTGCAGTCTCGGCTGATTGTTCGGTCTGCCAGTAGCTGGTGTTGTGCGCCTCTGGTATTCTTGCCCATCCCTTTCTGTGCCCCACTCATGTATTGACCCATGTGCCTGTTCATCTTAGCCGCTATGATGCCTGACAGGAGCTTCCACGTGGTGCTAAGGCAGGTTATTGGTCGGTAGTTTGAGGGGACCAGTCCCTTCTGGGGGTCCTTGAGGATCAGGACCATCCAGTCTTTGGTTAGCCATTCCGGGTGTCTCTCGTCAACTAGCAGCTGGTTCATTTGCGCTGCCAGACGCTCGTGGAGTGCAGTCAGCTTCTCAGGCAGTAGGCGTGAACCATGTCGGGCCCTGGTGCTGTCCAACTCTTCATACTGGAAACCCTTTCTTGGATATCTGCCACTGTGATGGTTACTGGAACCTGTTCGGGGAGGTCGCTGTGGTCTGCCACTGAGCATTGCCGTTATGGGTTGCGTCCTTCTCCCATATGCTCTTCCAGTATTGTTCCATCTCCAGCCTTGGTGGTGCTGTTCTCATATTGTTCCCCTGCCACTGAGAGTACACCTTGGTTCGTTGCATGAAGAACAGATTTATGTTGTAACTCATCAATCTCTAGCTGTGAGAGCAGTCCCTTCTTTCGAATGTTGGAACACTGAGCTACTAGTTGTTTCGCCGTCATTGTGGATGTTGGGTATCAAAGAATCCATAGGTCCCTCATCCTATTCATGTAGCCCCTTCCGCCAGGGTTACTTGCGTAGTAGCATTCCAACAATGCCCTGTTTTCGTCTCTTGCCCACCGATGCCTTCTTGTTCCAGTAGCCCACTTCTCGTCAGGGTGCCCTGGTTCCTCAACACCTGACGCGGACCTTGTTGATCAGGGCGACGTCCGAGCTGGCATGCCTTCATATTTATGTCTTGCTCATGTCTGCGGTAGGCTCGCATTGCATGGGGGGTCTAGCCTTAGGACCCTTACTGGATACAGACACCCCAGGCGGGAATTGAACTTGCCATCTTGGGGTGGCTGTAGCAGTGGCAGAGCAGGTCAGCCACTAATCAGAAGGTCGGTGGTTCGATCCCAGGCTGCCAGGCTACCCTCCTGGCTGCATGCCAAATATCCTTGGGCAAGATACTAACCCCATGTTTGCCTACTGGTGGTGGTCAGAGGGCCCGGTGGCGCCTGTGTCCGGCAGCCTCGCCTCTGTCAGTGCACCCCAGGGCAGCTGTGGCTACAATGTAGCTTTCCATCGCCAGTGTGTGAATGTGAGTGTGAATGGGTGAATGACTGAATGTAGTGTAAAGCGCTTTGGGGTCCTTAAGGACTAGAAAAGCGCTATACAAATGCAGGCCATCCTCCACTCCAAAGGCCTATATATATATAACTTTAATATACTGTGTGTGTGTGTGTGTGTGTGTGTGTGTGTGTGTGTGTGTGTGTGTGTATTCATATCTTTGTGGGGACGAGAAATAGGAAGTTTAATATGCATGGGGGGACCAAACTCCCACTCCCCACAAGTTTGAAGGCATTTTTGAGACTTAAAATATGGTTTTATTGTCAGGGTTACAATTAGGTTATGGTTAGGTTTAGGGTAAGCGTCAGGCATTCACTTTTGATGGTTAGGGTAAGTGGCTAGGAAAAGTATTATGTCAATTTGATGTCCCCACAAAATATGAATATGCAACATGAGGGGGGGATCGAGACAGATGTTAGCTATGGAGGCTAAAAAAGTCATTTTAAAATTTGTCTTTGCAGTATGGCTGGATTGGGTTATACAATAAGAAATGGTGGATGACAGGCACAGACGTCTACAAAAACAGTGAACTTGAGTTCAGAAATTGGGCACCTGGTGACCCAAACAACCAGAACGGTAATGAAGAATGTGGACAGATGATCGGTACCGGAGAATGGAATGATGTACCTTGTTATCTAAATGTTATGGCAGTCTGCTCCAGTGTCAGAGGTGAGGATTTAAACTGTTTAAAGACCACAACACAAACCAGTTTCAGCTCTTCATCTATGAGTTATGCCTGTTGCTGCACAATTTTATCTCTTTTCATACAGCTCATATTGATAACTAAAGATCAGAGAGTTGAAATGTAAGCAATAAAACATGACTTGTGCATGTAAGAAATTAAGTGCAGCCTGTCTAGGACTGAGGACTGACACAAGTGGATGTAAAATATTATGATGGCTCAAAGGAGCAAAGAAAAGCGTCTGGACTTCTTTAAGTTGCTTGAAGACGTTTCACCTTCATCCGAGAAGCTTCTTCAGTTCTAAGGTCAAATGGTGGAGAGTCCCAGATTTAGAGGGAGACCTTAAACACTTAATATGATTTATTTAGACTGTAATGCTTTTTGTTTTTTTGTTTTTTTACATATTAATGTATTGCAAAAATATTTTATGATATTATATGGCACTTCACTTTGATCTGTTCAGGGGCTGATGTGACTTTTATCTTAATCAACAATCCCATGACATGGACGGAGGCCCAGAGCTTCTGCAGAGCTCATTACACAGACCTGGCCAGTGTGAGAAACATGTCAGAGAACCAGAAGATAAAGGAGCTGATACCTGCAGGACAAAAGGTCTGGATCGGCCTTTTCAGAGGCTGGATGTGGAATGATGGAAGTAAAGCCTCATTTACATACTGGATGGTCAACGAGCCTAGACGTTACGCGTCGTATAATTGTGGAGCACTATACTTTGGAGATGCTGGAAAATGGGAAGCCTATAGTTGTGATTTTCTGAGAGGATTTATTTGCTACAATGGCTCAGGTACCCTCCAGGTTTACTTTGATTGCAGTTGCTGATATAACAAAACCCGCTGCACTAACAAAAAGTGACTTATTCTTAAGAAAGTGAGAAGATGGATTTGTTTGTGTTGTTGTGAGGTTCACGCTAAGTTACACTAAGCTTTCTCTGCAACTAACAGCCAACTTCAAAAGGTCTCACATTAATATCCAAACAGTTATCGTCCATGTCACTGATAAATCTGCTTTTTGTTAGATGAAGAAGAAAAGCAGAAGGAAGTCGTGCCAATCGTTTCAAAACATGTGGTGAAAGTGAGGCTGGAGAAAAGCCCGTCTCTCAGTCTGAAGGACTCTGCGGTGCAGGATGAGATGCTGCAGCAGGTAATCATATCTGTAACAGATGTTTTATGGATTGATTAGTTGTCTGTATTTAATGTGGGGGGGGGGGGGGGGCATTTTCACAAATCATACTGAAAACAGGTAGAGTCCTAAGTTTCCAGTATCAGCAAACTTAACGGCGTACACATGTTTCATTCTTCCTACTTTGATGTCTTCATGGGCTCTGAAAATGGGATGTGAAAAAAAAGAGATGCTTGAGAGAAGAAGTATGATATTTCAATTTTTTATGCAATTTATTTTAAACATGTTCCAACCATGAAGAGTGATGCATGGGACCAGGGCTGTGCAGAGATGTTTGAAGGGGCTTAAAGTTAAAAATGGGCCCATAGAACCAGGCTGAACAACAACACACATTCATCTAGAATCTAGTATGGAATCGCATCGTACTATATCACTGTCATCGGGCGGGGACAATGCAGAGCAAACATAGACTATGTCTGCCTGTTGGGTACAACGTTGCTGCTGCTCCTGCTGCTGATAGTGCTGGAGGGCAGGGCTGTGCTGAGACTGCAGACATGAAGAAGTCCATAGGAGAGATGGTAGCTGATTAAACCATAAGGCAACAAAACTGTAAGACATAAACGGGGCTCTGCCTGTGAATCACTCTTTGCCTCTCTTCCTCCTTCATCTCCTCATCTCATCTATCACTCTGAATCTGAGAACAAGGCACAATCTGCTATTGCATTAATCTGTTATTTCATTATTCATACTAATCCATAATAAAGTAATGATAGAAAAATGTTATAGAACCAAAACACTGCATCATTGTTTTTATAATAAAATATCTTCGCAATGCAACAGCTGGTACAGGTCTTATTGTTACCTGTGCGCTTTGTAATCCAGCTGCTGAGGGATCCACAGCCTTTAGCTCCTCCTCGTGTCCTTACAGGGCATGTCTGGACTATGTTATAACATGAATAATAATTTTGAAACTCTATACACATAAAACACGCACACGCACACACACACACACACATACATACAGTGACATTTTATACCTTCTGCAGAATACTGGATATACTTTCCATACTGATCCAGAATCCTTCCCTTCTTATTTTTTCCTAGTGCTTTAATAATAAAGTGATGAGAATTTTAAAAAGCAATAAATATAAAATAATGTATTTATGATGAATCAGTTTGTTTGACTATCCACTCTGTGCAGGCAGAAATCTTATTAAATGCTTAAAGTGCAGAGATACAATAATGTTGCTGCTGTAAAAATCAGCATTTTGTCATTTTGTAAATCTAATATAATCTCTTTCTTAATGTATTTTCTTTAAAACACAATGTTTGCATTTTCTAATATCACTGTTATAATAATCCATAATTATGTGGATTTGCATATTAGATTGTTTTTAGTGAAATATAAGCCCTCCAGAAAGGCAAACTTACTTTAAAATTAAATATGTTCCCTACAAAATGCAGTGAATGAACTAAGGTGAAATCTAAATCACATCACAGTTTTTGAAGGATCTTGGCTGGTAGGTCGTTCCATCTTGGAGAACTTACCACAGATCTTCTGTGGATGTAGGCTTCTCACATCCTTCTGCCTCGTCATGTAATCCCAGACAAACTGCATGATGTTGAGATCAGGGCTCTGTCGTACCATCACTTTCAGTACTACTTGTTCTTCTTCACGCTGAAGATGTTTGGGGTTGTTGTCCTGCTGCAGAACACATTTGGGGCCAATAAACAATCATTTACATTTCTGAAAGCATTTTTTGTTTACAGCATTTTTACACATCTGCTTGAAACTTTTGCACAGTACTGTGTTAACATTTCACCTTTGAACCCTGAGTTGTTTGACAGTTCATTAAGAGCTGTAATCGAACTCTTAGACAAACTTTCTTTTTCCGTCTTTGTTTCAGCTCAAAAAGAAGCTGAAGGACCAGGGAGTGAATGGAGACATCACAGTGAGCTGGAGGAAGCAGTCAGACGGAGAAGTTTTCCATGAGGAGGAGACGAAGAAGAAGAAAAACGAACATGATGAGTGTCAAATGTTGGTAGAAAATCAGCCTTAACGAGCGATTTGTGTCCTTTAAAAGTAAAAGAAGATTCTGCAGTTTGTCTTTTTTTTGTTGGAATCTTGGATAATCTTGGTTAATGCTAATGTGTGCTGTTTCTTTAATTCTGTTTATTTCACAACTCAACAGGAAGTTGTTGAATTTTTTGGCAAAATTAGTAACGTAATGTTGGGTTTTTTGACATATGTACACTGTACTTACATATAATAGAGAATAATGTCTTTATACAGCTCTTTGTTTTTCCACTGTTGTCGCACCGGTGAGTAAAACGGCCTCTTGTCAGTTCATACATCTGGTTAATGAAAGTTGAAGACAACAACATCAGGGAACTTAAACCGCTGCTCCTCTGTGCTCTTCCAAAAATTGGAAAAAGGTAAAACACGACTGATTGCCTCAAAGATAGTAAACTCAATTTGTAATCCACAGCAGGTTGGAGAAAGAAGACTTCACACACTTTTAACAATCACCCACTGTGCTGTGCAATCGCCTGATTCGAGCTATAACTTCACTATAACTACCCGCCCTCTCCTTTTCTCTGGAGCAAAAAAGAATAGAATAGAATAGAATTCAACTTTATTGTCATTGCACATGCACAGGTACAGGGCAACGAAATGTAGTTTGCATCCATCCAGAAGTGCTTTAGTGATATAGATATATTACAATATATATTAGCAATAATATAGATATGTAAGTATATTACAGAAATGGGTCAAAAGCTACTTTATCATATAATCATATTTATTGAACATATTTCACTTCAGTTTGCATAATTTCAACATTTTCATTTTCAAATTAGTTACTCAAAAATGACTTATTTAGGTTGTTCATGCATAATAAAATATAATAATATCAAAAACTTTTGTTTCTGTCTTTTTGTCTGCTCCACTTTTGTCACACAGGCACTTTATTAGCTCTCATTAGATTTCATATTTGATCAATTCAATTACAGCAGGAACAACTATCAGCAAAAGCACATATTAAACTGTCGCCCTGCATTGCACCCATAAGGGTGGGATTTTAGGCCTTTTACTCGTGGGAGTGATAACTGCTAATAATGACCTGAAGCAGGTGGTCCTTCCTCTCCTTCACGTTTCCATTCACTCTGGGAGAACAGCACATCCCTCACTCTTTCACAGCAAATGTCTGACAGTCTATAAATGCACCTATGTGTGAAATGTTTGGGTTTCTATTATAAATCTATATTTTTTAATAATATATTTATAAATTATAAATGATATAAAGTAGGAGGAATGGAGGGCTGATTCTGTTCTTCCACATTCTGCCTAAGAAGCAAGTCCATGTATTCTACAGTAATAATTCATGGCACTGTCCTTCCCCATTTAGCGTGGTGTGAGACAGGGCTGTGCGATATGACCAAAATCTCATATATCGCCCTGATAACGATATGTATCGCAAAATAGTGCATTTTGTGTTAATCCTGTGAATCTCGGGCAACTAGTCTTGTGTGAAGTGTTTCCAGCTGGGCGTCGTGTACCTGGATTCGAGTTTTTGACCAATGCATGAAATGATACATTTTTAGACATAAGTTGTAACGGCCGCCGTTTTCTTTGTGAGTATTACACGGCCTGTTCTAACGTTTGAGTCTTTATTTTTAGCACCTGGCGGCTCTTTTTTGCTCCTCACCCGTAAACTCTCTCCATACTCTTTCACCTGATTCCTGCACAGGTGGTTGAAGAGGTTTGTCTGAGTCTGGTGGGGACGAGTTTGCGGGATAATTTGCATAGTACAGCTTTATGGTCAGTGTCAGACTTTTCATAACCAAACCACGTCCATGCTACAGAGGGCAGGCTTCTTCTAAGGATTTGATGGTTATTATCTAATTCCAAAATATGTTTTCTTTTTATTTGATGAGAATGACATTATCTTACCTCACATCACAGCTTTGTCTGCTTCCGAGAGAACAGACGACGATGTTCCAGGTCATTATAATCTAACTATAAAGCCAAATTTAAAAATAAATATGTAATAAAATCCTCATCTTTAAGCAATGGAGTGTTAAATCTGCAGTTTTTATGGTTTAGAATTAAAGATACAAGCGTGTGATCACTGACAGCTATGGGTGTATCTCAGTGTCTGAAATGTCACTCGACAATGAGCTGCTCACTAGGAAATAATCTAGACAATATTAGGAGTGATGGGCATGTATATTCCTTACAGTTGGGGTGAAGGAAACGCCTTGTGTCACAAAATCTAAAACAGCTCATGTAGTGTTTAATTACATGTGGCACGGGTGTGGTCTCTGGCGTGGTCTCCAGGAACAAGAGAGCAATCTAAGTGTTCAGAGAGTGCACAAAAAACCATAGAAGAATGAGGGGTCATCAACATCTGGGCCGTATATGCTTACAATACCTACTTTATGTAGCGGTTGGCCACCCAGCAGTGGATAAACTAGTATCCTTCTGAGCCCCACTTACTGACAACACTATACTGGAGCCTAGTTATTTCACTGGTGCCTCATTACTCTCCTCTTTCTCCTCACTAATCAGTTTCCTGTGTACAACAACTGCTGTTGTGTAATTTAGAGACCATAGGTTTGACTGCAAAGGGACACATTTTGCATACTTCTTTGTAAGCCAAAGAGCAGCTCCATTTGCATGTAATGGTAGACAGATTGTGTTTTACAGGAAAGGCCACACCGTACAAAGCTCTGAACTACACAGAAACATGTAGATTATTGGTGCTGAAAGCATGCTGTGAAAACCAAACACAACTACTCACTGAAAGAGTGCAATACACTAACAAATAACTTATGACTCCATTAGCCACAGGTAAATATTGGCTTCATATATGATATTGTCTATTGCTGTATAATTGAGAAAGAGACGCCTTGTGTACTGGTCTAAATTGTGCTGTCTTTACAATGTAGCGCCATCACAAATCACTGTTTTACTTCCCTTTCCATGTTTGTCAGAACAGGTGCTTCTCTGTGCACAACTTGTTCTCTGCATTGGTTGATTCTGTTCATCTGGACGCAGCGTTTTCAGTAGGAGAAATGTTTCGTCCCTCAGCCAGGTGACTTCTTCAGTCTCATTTGACTGCAGGGTTTTCTATCCTTATAAACAGTACATTTGGACAATGACTGAAAGCAGCCCACTGAATGAACAATGGGCTCTGAGGTCAGTTCCTTGATGATTAATATGCAAATTGTTTGACTTGATCAAACGGCACTGATCAATAACCATGAGTACCATTCACACAGAGTTGGGGAATGGCTGCAATCACAGCATGTAAGATGGTGACAGATGGACCCTTAGGCCCCCTCCTCGATTCAGAGATGGTCTTTCCCTTTTCACGTAAATGGCCTCCTTGACTCCGCCTTCAAACCAGCGTTCCTCCCTGTCCAGGATGTTACATCCTCATCCTTGAAAGAGTGTCCACTGGCCTGTAGGTGTGAATAGACTGCAGAGTCCTGGTATGACGAGGTAGCTCTTCTGTGTTGTGCCATCCACTTTGCCAGAGGTTGTTTGGTTTCCCCGATGTATAAATCCTACACTATGTTACTCTGTTTGTGTCGGGGGACCCGATCCTTGGGGTGGACCAATTCTTGGAGCGGGGTGTTTTGGGGTTTAAAAGCCACAGAAACCCGGTGTTTAGAAAAAATGCGTCTCAACTGCTCCGATACTCCTGACACATATGGGATCACTACAGGTTTTCGCTTGGGCAGCGGTTGCTCTTCTCTCCTGGATCGGCTGGAGCTTTCTTTTGGCGCCTTCTCAGCTTTGACATATGACCACCTGGAAAAACCACATTCACTCAGAGCCTTTTTGGGTACGAAATTCCTCCTCTTCCCTGGCTGTGTCTGTGGGGATGGTTTTCACGTCCTGATGACACCCAGTTTGTGCTCCAGTGGATGATAAGAGTCAAACCTTAAATACTGTATATACCCTATGTCAGTGGTTCCCAAACTTTTTTTGCTGGGCCCCCCTTGTTTTACAAGAAAAATGTTCGCGCCCCCCCTCGCGCGTGCGCACACACGCACGCACGAACACATCCTCCAACCACACAGACCCATATTTTGCTCCATTGCGGTTTATTTTACACCTCAAACATTTAGTAAACAATTAAGCAAATACAAGTAATCTGCAATAAATTACAGGTAGTAAGAAAATAAACTACTAACTCTTTTACGCTATGTCCACACCTACATGGGTATTTTTGAAACGGCGTTTCGAATCACCGAGAACTGAGATTTTTTAAAACTCCTTTTTTGTGGTTACGTGTGGATGAGGAATACAGAGTTCGTCATGCAACATCAAAGGTATGTGCCTTTTTCCACGTCACGCTGTGTGCACGTTATTGTTTACATGAGATGAATTGCAGAATGGCAGATAGAGACAAATACTGTTAATCTGACTATCTGCAGGTTTTACACACTTACATATACACACAGTTACTGTCCCTCCATTTAGAAAGGCAGAGGGGTCACGGTGTAATTATTTTACATGTAGTTGTTTTTTTTCCTGTGTAATAATATTCAACATTGCTATCAATACATTTTTCAAAAAATCCCTCTGCAAAATGGGTTCAAAAACATAAACAACTGTTGGATGCTGTTTGTCCGTGATTTGAACCGAGAGAACAAATTGTGGCAGGATGAGCCTGATGTTATTTGTATCCTGCTGTAACTTTACTGTATAAAGAGCTAACATTTCCAAAATGTCAGGAGTAGTTAGTCATTACAACAAGTGTTTGTGAAATACAAATCAAGAATGTGGGATACTGTTTGTCCGTGATTTAAACAGCCCAGCGCTGCTCCCAACGAAGGGAAAACCAATTCTGCAGGGAGACCTACCTCGGCACTTGTGCAGGTGAAACCAAAGGGAAGATATGCTTCACCATATTTTCTAGTCTTTGGCTTAGAATGAAGTTGGTTTGGAAACATATTCAGCTATGCTTCATCTCCTGCTTTGCGTTTGCGTGGGCGCCCGTGCTAGCAGTGTCCAAGTGTTGTTGTTGTTGTTGTTTTTTTCCCTTTTCATGCCGCGCCCCCCCCTGCAATGGCTCTGCGCCCCCCCCTAGGGGGCGGGCCCCACACTTTGGGAACGTCTGCCCTATGTGCAGGTTTACGGTACACATCCTTTTAGATGTCCCCCACTACTGATGGAAATCTCACAGTCTAAGAAGGCTAACCTGACACATTTCATATCCTCCCTGGTGAATTTGATGTGTTGATCCACCGAGTTAATGTGATCTGTGACTTGTGGTACGTCCTGAGATTTGATTTTCACCCAGGTGTCATCCACATATCTGAACCAATGGCTTGGTGGTGTTCCAGGGTAGGATAGCAAAGCCCTCTTTTCCACTTCTTCCATGTACAAATTGGCCACGATGGGTGAAACTGGGAGCCCATGGCACACCCATGTTTCTGCCTGTAGAGCTGACCCTTGTATGTGAAGTAGGTGGAATGAAGACACAGTTCAAACACACTTGGTCGATGCTGAGAGCGGTCCTGTTGCTGAGGTTGGTGTCATCCTGTAATCTCTTACGGACTACCTCCAACGCTTCTGTGACTGGAACGCAAGTGAAGAGAGATGTAACGTCGTACGAGACCATGGTTTCGTCTTTCTAAATTGTTTCTTGTTTCCTGTTTTACTTTGAAGGTCCATGTCTGATGTCATTGTGTTCACTTTACTTCCCCCCTGTCTGTTAGCCCTAATCTCTCCCAGCTGTGTCTCCCTCCTGTTTCCCATTCCCTGATTACTCCCCTGTGTATAAAAGCCCTGTTTTCCTTTGCTCTCTGTTGTGTTGTTGCCATCTGCTCATCCTACGCTGTGTGTTCTGTTTACCTGCTTGCCTGTCTGTTAGTTTATGTCTCCCCAGTATAGCTAGTTTTCTGTCCTGTCTGCAACCCTGAATAAAGCTGTGTATTTAGAGTTCACCTTTGCCTCCGTGAGTACCTCCTCTTTGACTCCCATCACCCTCTGGAACACAAACTTGGAGTAATTAGGACCCTACACCATCGGGCAGAACATGTTCCCTCTAAGCCTGAAGGAAAAAAGAAGGAACACAGGGGGAGGATAAAAAGGACAGACGCAACAACATTGTCATCCCCTATGTAGCCGGTGTATCAGAAAAACTCAGGAGGGTTTTCTCCAAGCATGACATCCCGGTGTACTTCAGACCCAGCAACACACTCAGACAAAAACTGGTTCACCCGAAAGACAAAACGCCAAAACACAGACTTAACAATGTGGTGTATGCTGTACAGCAGCGAGGAATGCCCAGACCTCTACATCGGAGAGACCAAACAGCCACTTCACAAACGCATGGCACAACACAGAAGAGCCACCTCCACAGGACAAGACACAGCTGTCCATCTGCATCTAAAGGTCAAAGGTCACTCTTCTGAGGATGCCAATGTTCACATTTTGGACAGAGAGGACAGATGGTTTGAAAGAGGAGTGAAAGAAGCATCTATGTCCACTGTGAGCGACCATCTTTGAACAGAGGCGGTGGTTTACGACACCAACTCTCTGCCATCTATAATCCAGTTTTGAGTTCCCTCCCCAGACGCCTTAACGCCCACTCACATCCTGGGCCATCTGACCTCAGGAAATCACATGATAGGGTGGGGCCAGGTTTCACAATGAACTCACCTGAAACTCTGGCTGATTGTGACCCACACCCGCTTTCACACCTTGGCTCATGTGATTAGAGGATCATCAGGGGGTCCTTTGACCCTCTTTGGGGGGATACTCCCACAGAGTTTAAATCTGGGACTCTCCACCATTTTAAAGAAGTCCAGACACTTTTCTATCCAAGCTCCTTAGACTACAATGACCTGGATGACTGAGGGACACATTTTTACATACTTCTTTGTAAGCCAAAAGAACAAGGCTATTTGCATGTAATGAGAGGAAAATTGGGTTTTATTCGAAAGGTCACAGAACAGAGCTCTACACTAAACAAAAACATGCAGTGAAAAGTAAACACAACTACTCACTGCAATAGTGCAATACACTATATTTATAATACTGACTTCATATATGATTTAACAACAAAAGCAATTTGTTTATGGTTCAGAAAAGATCTTATCTTGGGTTAAGTTTTCTCTGTTAAATGCATCTTCTGGTATACTAGTAGATATATTGGGCTGCAGAATAACAGTGTCTGTGGGAGTAATTACAACTAACAACAGGTTCTCCTCAGTGTTATTACCGTGGTACATAAAAGGATCAAGTCTGAGCCCTGTCTACAAGGATTCATATGTAGAATCAATGAAGCTAGTTTAACGGTCAAGTGTGTAAGAAAGTGATGTAAGCAAATCAAAGACAAATTTACTATCAGTCTTTGCACAAATATAATATATTTAACTTTTTTTGTAACAATCAGAATTTATTTTGTATTCTGGAGTGGAGGAATTAGATGTCAGGAAGCATAAAAGCAATGCTAAACATGATATTCATGCTTTGTCTTTTCAGTGAGTGGTATAAAGTGTATATAAAAAATCTAAGAATCGTATTACTTCTGTTCCATCCTTCTTTTTCCCTCGTGTGCTAATTAGCTAAAGCTCCCCTCATGCAAATGAATGAAAGAAGGTAAAACTGATTTGACTTGTTTTGGATTGAGTTCTGCATACACACATGCATCCATAGCCTCTGAGGAAGAGGAGGAAATCATTTAATTTGCTAAATATCAACAGTTGGACCAAAGGAGAAAGCAGGGAATGTACAAGGATGGAAAAGGCTCTGTTCATCATAGTGGCATCAGGTAAGTTTAAATTATTATTATTATATATAAGTTTCCATTATCATATTTACGTATTATCCTACAGGAAACTATTACTGTAGATCTAAAGGATTCTCCCTTTCAGTGTTTTTCTTGTTGGAAATGAAAAAAAAAGAGTGCATTTTATTTAATATTGACATAAATTTTCTGTTAAAATAATAGATTACACAGAAATGTAATGTAACAGTGAGGCTAAATGTTTGATCCTAAATTGAGTCCATAAACTCGTTTATTTACTGTGTTTGCAGGGCTGTGTTCAGGCTCCTCATATGTTAAGCGTCAGTACCAGTTTGTTTATGACTGGAAGAACTGGACTGATGCTCTGAGTTACTGCAGAGAGAGATACACAGACCTGGCCACCGTAGAAAACATGGAGGATGTGAGGATCCTGCAGAGCATGGCAGACTCAAGTAAAATGAACTACATACAATACAAAAATGTGAGTACACTTTTTCTTCATCTTTTTCTTTTTGCCTGTCCTGTTTGGTTCTTAAGCAATCAGAATTATTGTCTGAAGGCCAAGAGAGATGCCCAACAGATTTACTTTACCAAATGGATCATCACAGCCTTTCTGTATTGGTCCATTTGATTGACCTTTGTTATTATTTTATTTTATTAATTTTGCAGAAATGGGAAAGACATGACGGAGGGATTGGAAAGGGAGAAAGAAAGAAAGAAAAAAGGGAGAGGAAGAGGGACAGTGAGAGAGAGAGGAAGCTTTAAAAAAAGAAGAAAGAAATCACCTGGGTTACCTGTTGAGAGAAAAAAAAGAGAAAGCAAGCAAACAGACAGCAACACAATACACACAACATCATTGCAATAAACTAAATAAATGTAAGTAACAGTAAATACTGAATGTTATTGTGCAGCACGCAGGACCAACAGTGCACAACGTGCTTTGAGGTAGCAACCAAGAAAGGTGTCGTTTTTGATCACGTGTGTGTTCACCTGTATGGATCAACACGTTTATATTCAAAAGGTTCGTCCATGTAATGATCTGCTTGAGGGTGTGAGGAGCATGAAGCAGGCATGCAGGAGATCCAGGCCCCAGAGTGCAAGAGCCAAAGAAGGACCAACAAAAGGGGCTCCTCAGCTTTTCTTTTTTTTGTAACGGTATAAACAATGAAAGGTGGTGGATTGGCCAGATGCTGGCAGATGTGTAAAAATAACTCAGTTGTTTGGTGGAGGCTATGGCGGAGCTTCCACGGAGGGCAGCAGGTGGATGAGGGAAAGGGGAGGCAGGAGGAGGAGAGACCCGAGGCGGATCAACTGGTCCCGTAACGGAATTGACACCCTGCTGGGCTCGGGAGAGCCCGATTGTCCTGAGGAGACGTTTGCTGCCGGATACTCGATGGTCGGTTGCGTGGCGACACTCTCGATGGAGGACATTGAACGACATCTACCAATTCGGAACCACGATAACAGAGTTCTGGCTGATTGGAGCTTATCGAAGAACAAGAAGCGGCTACAGCTGTTCAAAATCCCACAAGGCTGTTCGACATGATAGACGATGGGCTGTGAGTACTCAGACTGTGTTTTGAACACAATATGGATAACATCTTGAAGAAGAACAACAGGAATTGAGAGAATTAGACCAACTGTAAAAATTGGATGCAGTCGTTCGCACTGGCACCAGCTGAAGACCTGCCAAGGTTGAAGCTGACCGAAACAACCAAATTCTCCATGATAACAGGATTGTTGTCCTTCAAGGCCGTCCGCGTTGATCGAAGATTGTTGACTTTTGCTTAACCGTGTAAAGAGACACTTTCTCTCGGTTGAACACGGAACACACACACACATGAACACATACATGTACACTGACACAGACCTACACTCACCCCCCACCCCCTCCGAACGCCTTCGAAGCTTATGTCTTCTGTGTTGTGAGATGTGATGATTCATGTGCTGAGGTGGTTGTTTCTGTTCTCAGACTGATCTCCCTGTTGGAGCTCAGTCTGGGGGGGAGTTATTTTTTCTCCTCGTCTTTCCTCATGTGGTGCATTTTCCATTGTTATACCTCCCTGACCTGTCTTCCCCATGTGATGTTTGTGTAATGTATGTATGGTCGGAAGGGTATGATGGCGCTGGCAAGGCTGGCAGCCTTAACCCAATTTCCCTCGGGATGAATAAAGTATGATCAATCAATCAATCAATCAATGTTGCCACCACCCCTCCGACTTGGGCACCATGTGAAGTGGAGAGGCCCAGGCACTGTTCGAGCGCTGCGCAATGCCCAGGCGCTCCATGGCCTCAAACTCCTCCTGGGTGATGGACAGTTTCGCAGGGTAGCGGCTACACGCGCACGCAAACACCGGGGGACCAACCATGGCGATGTAATCCTCAACCCTGTATTTTGCTGCCGTGCTGGAGAAATTAGGAGTTGACAGCGACAGAAACTCTTACAGCAAACGCTGAAATACGTATCCAGAGGCCACCAAACTGGCCCCAATAAGGGAGTGAGCGGCCCGGGTTAGACAGGGTAGCGAAAAGAACGACAGAGCATCAATCAAACGTCTGTGAGCAATGTTGACTAACAGTCCGTGGGCACAAAAAAAATCGGTGCCGAGCTGGCAGCAACAAAAAAGTTCCACTGGAATTCCCGGCCGTGGAAACAAACAGTCACTAACCTTTCCCCATTAGTTGCAATACTAGAACCGTTAGCCGCAATCAGCTGCAGTCCGTGGCTTGCCGCTAAACTGTCCGCAGTGGTGGGTGGGATGAGGCTCTTCTGGGAGCCAGAGTCAACCAGCAAGAGTCTTCAATGAAGAGCATTGTCAGCGGCCGTGGCCGCTCCTGCACGGCAGCCCCGTTTCACTGAGCCAGAAAAAGAGCAGGATGGCAGGCAGCGATGTGCTCTGGCGCCAAAACCGCCATACCAAGCATGTTGCTGAATTTTGCAAAGGATGGATGGAGGGAAGGGAAGCTGGCAAGGATGATTGTAGCGAATGGAAGTGTGAGTAAAATTATGTTACTCCTGTGAGAAAGCTGTGTTTAAAGGTATCCGCTGAGAATGGACCCTGTTTGCACGTAAACGAGAATGAACAGCTAGCAGAACTGGAGCAACCTATATAGATGACAGCCGGAAGGAGCGTGTTTGGAGGCGTGGTCCTGCTCCTGAAATTCCGATACATAATCTCCAATAAAACTTTATTGACCCCGAAGGAAATTGGGTTAAGGCTGCCGACCTTATGCCAGCACCATCCGTGGTTTGTATCATATCTATCTAATAGACTCCAGTTTGTGCATGTAAATGGAGAGTCCTCTTCACACACTGAGGTTAATTATGGAGTTCCACAGGGTTCAGTGCTAGGACCAGTTCTGTTTACATTATACATGCTTCCCTTAGGCAGCATCATTAGAAGACATAGCATACATTTACACTGCTATGCAGATGACACCCAGCTCTATCTGTCCATGAAGCCAGATAACACACACCAATGAGTTAAACTGCAGGAATGTCTTAAAGACATAAAGACCTGGATGGCCGCTAACTTTCTGCTTCTTAATTCAGATCAAACTGAGGTCATTGTACTCGGCGCTGAAAATCTTAGAAATATGGTATCTAACCAGATTCTTACTCTGGATGGCATTACCTTGGCCTCCAGTAACACTGTGAGGAACCTTGGAGTCATTTTTGACCAGGACATGTCCTTCAACGCACATATTAAACAAATATGTAAGACTGCTTTCTTCCATTTGTGCAACATCTCTAAAGTTAGAAATATCCTGTCTCAGAGTGACGCTGAAAAACTCGTTCATGCATTTATTACTTCCAGGCTGGACGACTGTAATTCATCATTATCAGGAAGTCCTAAAAACTCCCTGAAAAGCCTTCAGCTAATCCAAAATGCTGCAGCAAGAGTCCTGACAGGGACTAGAAAGAGAGAGCAGATTTCTCCTGTTTTGGCTTCCTTTCATTGGCTTCCTGTTAAATCCAGAATTCAAAGTCCTGCTCCTCACATACAAGGTCTTAAATAATCAGGCCCCATCTTATCTTAATGACCTTGTAGTACCATATCACCCTATTAGAGCACTTCGTTCTCGCTCTGCAGGCCTACTTGTTGTTAGAATAGAATAGAATAGAATTCAACTTTATTGTCATTGCACATGCACAGGTACAGGGCAACAAAATGCAGTTTGCATCCATCCAGAAGTGCTTTAGTGATATAGATATATTACAATATATATTAGCAATAATATAGATATGTAAGTATGTTACAGAAATGGGTCTATTATGGTATGTTATAATGTACACGGTATGAAGTATGTTATGAATATTCTATAACTATAAGTATGTACAGGCTGTAGTGAGTACAAGCTATGTACAGGCTATGAACAGGATATAAATATGAAATAAAAAAAACTATACAGAAATCTGAGATATACAGTTATACAGAAATGTGAACTATGCAAGTTATAAACAGTTGTAGGATTAAAAATTATCGTATGATTATTTACACAGAACTATACAGTAGTGCAGTTAAGATAAGTGAGATATGTGGATAATTTCTA
Source organism: Neolamprologus multifasciatus (assembly GCF_963576455.1). Lineage (NCBI taxonomy): Eukaryota > Metazoa > Chordata > Actinopteri > Cichliformes > Cichlidae > Neolamprologus > Neolamprologus multifasciatus. The sequence continues at coordinate 1,971,546 of NC_140458.1, read as the reverse complement.
CAGAGGTATATAAAGTGCTAGTGATTGTGAATGGTGGTTCAGTCCATGTTATTATTGTGTGTTTGAGGGTACGGTTGTCCATTGTATGTGTGTGTGTGTAGGTGGTTGTGGGTGTGTGTATGTCCAGTCCATGAGTTTAACGTGGGTCAGATGTCAGGAGGCAGAGTTCAGGAGTCTGACAGCTGTGGGGAAGAAGCTGTTCCGGTACCTGGTGGTCTTAGTCCGGAGGCTCCTGTAGCGCCCCCTAGAGGGCAGGAGGGTGAAGAGTCTATGTGATGGGTGACTGGGGTCTTTGATGATTTTCCCAGCCCTTTTCAGACACCGCTTCCTGTATATGTCTTTTATGGCAGGAAGTGGTGCTCCGGCGATGCGCTGGGCAGTTTTCACGACCCTCTGCAACGCCTTCCGGTCCGAGGCAGAGCAGTTCCCATACCAGACTGTTATACAGTTGGTCAGGATGCTCTCGATGGTACAGCGATAGAAGTTCACCAGGATGTCTGAGGACAGGTGGTTTTTCCTCAGAGTCCTCAAGAAGAAGAGGCGCTGGTGAGCCTTCTTGACCAGCTTGGAGCAGTTGGTCGTCCAGATGAGATCCTCGGAGATGTGGACTCCCAGGAACTTGAAGCTGCTCACACGCTCCACAGCCGTCCCCTTAATGTGGATGGGTGGATGTGGGTCAGCATTCCTCCTGTAGTCCACGATGAGCTCCTTGGTCTTCTCTGTGTTAAGCAGCAGGTTGTTTCTGTCACACCACTCAGCCAGACGATCCACCTCCTCCCTGTAGGCGGCCTCATCGTTGTCACTGATGAGGCCAATCACCGTGGTGTCATCTGCAAACTTAATGATGGTGTTGGAACCATCAGCAGGTCTGCAGTCGTGGGTGAAGAGGGAGTAGAGGAAAGGGCTCATCACACAGCCTTGTGGTACACCGGTGTTCATTGTGATTGTAGATGAGCAGCGGTTATCCAGCCGGACATGTTGGGGGCAGTTGGTCAGGAAGTCCAGTAACCATTTGCAGATGAGGGAACTGATGCCCAGGTCTGTCAGTTTCCTGATGAGTTGTGAGGGGAGGATTGTATTGAATGCTGAACTGAAGTCTATAAACAGCATTCTGGCGTATGTGTTGTTGTTGTCCAGGTGTGAGAGGACAGAGTGCAGTGCGATGGAGACTGCATCCTCTGTGCTCCCGTTCTGGCGGTATGCGAATTGGTGGGGGTCCAGGGTGGGGGGGAGACAGGATTTGAAGTGTGCTAGGACCAGCTGCTCTAAGCACTTAGTGATGATGGGGGTGAGTGCTACTGGGCGGTAGTCATTGAGGCAAGATGGGTTGGAGTTTTTGGGTATCGGGACGATGGAGGTGGATTTGAAGCAGGCCGGTACCACAGCGTAGGCCAAGGACAGGTTGAATATGTCTGTGAGCACTCCTGCAAGCTCCCCAGAACACGCTCTGAGAACACGCCCGGGGATGCCATCAGGACCTGCAGCCTTGTGGACATTGATCCTGCTCAGCACCGCTCCTACATCGGTGGGGGAGAGAGTCAGAGGTTGGTGGTCTGGCGTCATGTCTGTTTTGGTTGTGGTTGTTGGATTCCCTCGCTCAAAACGAGCATAAAAGTTGTTGAGCTCGAGGAAGGAGACATCAGAGGATGCGGGGGAGGGTTTGGTGGTCCTGTAGTCTGTAATGGTCTGGAGTCCTTGCCACATGCGTCGGGGGTTGGAGTTGGAGAAGTGTTCTTCTACCTTCTTTTTGTAGTGGTGTTTGGCTTTTTTGATGCCCTTCTTTAGATTAGCCCTGGCTGTACTGTAGGCGTGTGCATCTCCTGACCTAAAGGCAGTGTTGCGGGCCTTCAGGAGGAGACGAACATCCCGGTTCATCCAAGGCTTCTGGTTGGGGTACATGGTGATCCGTTTCTGGGTGGTGACACTGTCTGTTGTTTCGGAGATGTAATCCAGTACAGATGAGGCGTACTGGTCCAGGTCTGTGTGGGTGAACATATTCCAGTCTGTGTTTTTAAATCTGTCCTGGAGCACTGCGTCTGTCCCCTCTGGCCACACTTTAATTGTCCTCACAGCAGGTTTCACACGTTGGATGAGTGGTGAATACCGAGGTGTGAGGAACAGGGAGGGTCCGATTGTCCAATGTGGGGGAGGGGAGTTGCTTTGTAGGCTCCAGCCAGGTTGGAATACACATGGTCTAAAGTCTTGTCTCCTCTGGTGTGGCAGGAGACATGTTGGTGGAATCTGGGGAGGACTGTCTTTAAGTTGGTGTGGTTGAAGTCGCCAGCAACAATAAAAGCAGCCTCGGGGTGTTTATTCTGGTGTTTGTTAATGGCTGCAGAAAGTTCTTTCATGGCCAACCTAGCATTAGCGTCAGGGGGTATATACACTGCAGTGAGTATGATCGAAGTGAGTTCTCTGGGGAGATAATAAGTAGGGCTGGGTATCGTCACTGATTTCTAGAATCGATTCAATTCCGATTCACAGGGTCCCGAATCGATTCGATCCACGATTCGATTTAATTCGATTCGATTCGATTTAATTCGATTCGATTCACTTTGATTTGAATCTGGGAAATTTTGACAGTCAGAAATATTATAATTCAGATCAGTACATTTACATATTTTTGTATCTATAAAAAGGAAGCTGACACACGCAAGACTTTATTAAAGGTGTGAGCATCACAGCAGAGGCCTTTGTGTCAAAGTAGCTGATGATAAAACAGAAAAACATGAAGGTGATTTTCCTGTTCTGGGATTTTATAAAAATTTTCTGCAGTAGATCAAAAACGAAAGAAAACCGTTAATCAACACATGAACATCACCTCTGAAGTTACAGCGGTTTGATTAGAGACACAGCTGAGTGTTTTGCATTTTGCATAATTTTAAAAAGTTTAAATTTGTTCGGTATTGAAGGCAGAAATGAGGCTTTATTTTCGGAAGTATATAAAACGGAAAAAAAAACCGTCGGCCGACAGCCTGTAAACAACGGTAGACTTGTGCGTAACAAGCAAGCGAATAATGCAGAAAACAGTACAGAGAGAGAGAGCGCAAGAGAGCGAGCATGAGAGAGAGAGAGCTGTGCATCGTGGTCGAAGCAAAACAATAAACGTCAGAGTGAATTCATGACGTTGTTTATGTGAAGCCTAGTTTGGATCTTCTTTTGCTGCTGGTTCGGTCAATATTGTTTGGAGAGACATCAAACTAACAGCTTTAGAATCGGCGCATAAAGGGCGTGAACACAAAGCGCGGACCCGCCGACAGATCAGAATCAGCGTGCTGTCGGCTTTCAGCCCCGACTGTGAGAAAGGCAACATCTAACTGATTCTGATCCGCGGTCGCGCTGTGTTTACATCTTTGTGCAGAATCCATGTTCCTGCTCTCATTTACTGTCTTAGCTGTTTGGTGGTTGTTGAAATTTTGTGAGGTTTCACCTGAGATTCTGGCATTTCGGGCAAAATAAATTTATATTAAAAAATCGATTCAGGATTTTAATGAATCGATTTTACGTTATCCAAGCCAGAATCGATTTTAATCGATAAATCGATTATAAAAACCCACCCCTAATAATAAGGTCTGCATTTGACCATCTCTTGTTCCTAGAGTATTTAAAAGTAGAATGGGAGGCAGAGCCTTCAGTTTTCAGGCCCCTCTTCTGTGGAACCAGCTTCCAGTTTGGATTCAGGAGACAGACACTATCTCTACTTTCAAGATTAGGCTTCAAACTTTCCTTTTTGCTGAAGCATATAGTTAGGGCTGGACCAGGTGACCCTGAATCCTCCCTTAGTTATGCTGCAATAGACGTAGGCTGCCGGGGGATTCCCATGATGCATTGAGTTTTTCCTTTCCAGTCACCTTTCTCACTCACTATGTGTTAACAGACCTCTCTGCATTGAATCATATCTGTTATTAACCTCTGTCTCTCTTCCACAGCATGTCTTTATCCTGTCTTCCTTCTCTCACCCCAACCGGTCGCAGCAGATGGCCCCGCCCCTCCCTGAGCCTGGTACTGCTGGAGGTTTCTTCCTGTTAAAAGGGAGTTTTTCCTTCCCACTGTCGCCAAAGTGCTGCTCATAGGGGGTCATATGATTGTTGGGTTTTTCTCTGTATCTATTATTGTACGATCTACTGTACAACATAAAGCTTCTTGACGCGACTGCTGTTGTGATTTGGCGCTGTATAAATAAAATTGAATTGAATGGAGATGCTTGCCCCCCACCCGAATCATACGGCGGGTCAGCTGGACTCCTCAGAGATACCGCGACCCAATGCTGCTGTCTACATTGCCTTACTGTAACCCTACTCACCCACCCCTGTTGCTTGTCACGTGTTTTCATGGTGTTACGGTGTGAAGATTCATGTGCTTGTGTGCTGAGTAGTTTTTGTTTTCTGTTCTCCTAGTGACCCCCTGTCAGGAGCTCAGTCTGAGTAGACTTCTATTTTTGCTCCTCCCCTTTTGTGTTGTACATTTCATTGTTTTTCTTTATGCTACCTATTCTGACCTGTCTCCTCAATGTGATGTTTGTTTATTATATGTATGGTTTCACTGCAAGTGACAAATAAAGATCACCATCATCAAATGCTGTTTGACCACGATCCAAAGAAATAGCAACTGATGACCTGATAATCACCCAGTTTACACTGAAATTAAAATATATGACTCGAAAGTAAAAAAAAATACCATTTTAGTTTCAAGGCTTTTTATGAAACAATTGAGATCAATAGTTTATGTCACAACACATTTCAATTGTTCCTTGCAGCGAGCTTGGATTGGACTGTACGATGATATCAACAGCTGGAGATGGTCAATGTCAAACACAGATTTATACAAAAACAGTGTGGCTTTCAGAAATTGGGAGCCTGGAGAACCAGACAATTGGGGGAGCAAAGAACACTGTACTTTGTTAAGGTGGACTGGATCATGGACTGATGAAAACTGTAATAATACATTTAAAGCACTCTGCTCTGACATCAGAGGTGAGGATGTTAATTCATACAGAACCCTAAAACAAAACTGTTTAAGTTCTACAAGTCTTTTCAATGTCTTTGGATTTTACATTTAAATATGTCTTCTTCTCCCTTCACTTTGGGTATTTTCCAGGACTGAATGTGACATTTGTCTTAATCAACAATTTGATGACATGGATGGAGGCCCAGAGCTACTGCAGAGCTCATTATATAGACCTGGCCAGTGTGAGAAACATGTCAGAGAACCAGAAGGCAAAGGAGTTGGTACCTGCAGGACAATCGGTCTGGATCGGCCTTTTCAGAGACTCCTGGAAGTGGACGGATGGAAGTAACTCCTCGTTTAGATACTGGAATATATATGAACCCAATCATAATCTCAAACATGAATCTTGTGTGTCAGCAAACTTTTGGGTTACTGGAAAATGGGAGGACTGGAACTGTGACCGGGAGACAGCATTTGTTTGCTACAGTGGTACGTTCTGATTCATGTAGCTTTTAGTTTTTGAATTTCAAATGGAGACAAGGCTGCTACCATCATCTCTGATCCTCACAGACTGCACTGCAGGCTGCTGTTTAACATTACAGACAACGTATGTTTTTATGACAAAGGTCAATACGGTTAGCTTAGCTTAATATAAGAAAGTAAAAACACAAGAGCTTTAGTGCAGTGTTGTGAAACTGATGTTGCTTCATTTCTGAAATAACAAATCCCTTTTATTTACCCTGAGAACGTTCAGGGCAGCAACAAAGTGCTACTGTACTGTGCACATGCAGCATTACTTATTTACCTTTACAATTAAAGCCGTACATTTGTTCATTATTTACAAAGAGCCGGCTTACAAGCAAGTGGTGAGACTGAGGATGGAGACAAACAACCATCAGGATCTGAATGACTCTGCAGTGATGGAAGCCATGCTGGAACAGGTAATTATACAACTCATGATCTCAGTGCAGGGGTAAAACTAGTTCTGGGGTAACGCGTTACTGTAATCCGATTACTTTTTTCAAGTAACGAGTAAAGTAAGGGATTACTATTGCAAAAACGGTAATTAGATTACCGTTACTTTCCCGTAGGAACGCTGCGTTACTGCGTTACTAAAACCGTGATTTTTTGCGAGAATGTCTCATGACAGTGACGTAAGCGAGTGCGACGTTCGTGACAACAGCTGTGTGCAGATCAACAATGGATCATATATCGAGTGCAGAGAGAGTATGAGCGTGCAGCGTTTAAAGCGTGGAAGTACTGACCTTACTTTGAGTTTGATTCCATAAAAAGTGACAAAAACATTAGTGTCCGTTGTGCGTGGGAAGAAAACTTCTTTTTACAGCGAAAAAACCCTAAACTTCCAAACAAGCACCGAGTAGCTACGACGTAATGGGAAACTCACAGAGAAACTCGCGGATTCTTCCACTGACCGCTGCACACCTGCACCAGGGTAACCCTCCGCCTACCCCACTCCTGCTTTACAGGTGAAAATAGAGCAACAGGACCGCTAGTCTTTGACTTTATTTATTTTCTGCTGTGTTTTACTTGCATCTATTTGAAAGACTGAGTGTAAACACACAAAATATTTTATGTGCTGGAATGTGCAGAAAATAGGTTTAAGTGTTAAACTAATTTCTTCCAGTCAGAGAATGTTGCAGATAATTAAATTTTTGCTTGATGCATAAAGTTAAAAGATTAAAACTAATAAAACAAGTTTTAAAAAAGAGACTTTTCCATTTGATTACATTTTGTATGATGATTATGCAGAAAAAGTAGAATTGGGCTGAAAGATCTATCACTTTATCACCTATTCAGGTTGTAAATCGTGCTTTTAAAAAGTAACTAAGTAACTAAGTAATTAATTACTTTACTGATGACTTATTTTCAAAAGTAACAGGATTACTTTTTTGGGGAAGTAATCAGTAATTAGTTACTGATTACTTTTTTCAAGTAGCTTGACCAACACTGTTCATAAGTAATTAGTTTGGAGCTGCCTCGTTTTTTGGCCCCACCCACCTCTTTACTGCTGTCTGCCCCTCAGATCTTCACCTGATACTGAGAGCTTTGGGGGAGGTGTGAATAAACACTGACCAGCAGTTGGTTGCTTTTGTTCAATAAAGACAAATGTATTTGAGGAGAGTTTTGTGTTACGCCGCTGTGAGCCTTCACACATCAAACCGATTTGAGTTTGAACAGTGACACATGAAAGGCTTCTCTGTTCATTAATCACCAGCGGATGTTGCTGCTGATTCGTTTTTTTCACACCACACCAGAACGGATGTCTGCAAGTTTCGGTTGTGGTGCTTCTAGCTCGCCCTACAAAAGAGTAGCAAGTATAAAGGGAGCAAGTGTTGGGTAATTTGTTTCTATCAGCTCAGCAAACACACAAACTGTTAGTGTGCTGTTTGTCTCAGAGTGTGTTGCTAACTAAAGGTCCAGCTGCTGCATGTCACAGGGAGAGAAAAGAAACAGCTGACTTCAGTCAGAGATGGAGAAAGATAAGAAAGACAGGAAGGGAGAGGAAACGAGCTTAACTGTAAAGGGAACGACTGCTCATTCAAAGCTTACATGTAACTTATTTAAAGGCTGCATGAAAATCCTGCAGGTTAGTGCAGACAAACAGGTTACTTTTCTGAACTGTGATGGATTTAAAATAAAGAACTGTGTGTGAGTGGTGCACAGTAGCTCTCTCCTATAAAGACAGCAAATACTGTCAGTGTCGAGGGTGGAAATCAGCCAGGGCAGCATAAAACATCTGCTGACATCTGGTTACAATCAGGTGTAGAAACCTGCAAACAATATTATTACAGTAATGCACTAATAGAGCACAAGGATCAGTCAGTTTGCACAAAAATATCTGGTAGAAATGTTATTCAAAGAGTTACTTTTTACATTCATTACTTACCCAAAGTAATGATGTAAAAAGTAACTCAAAGTAATGGAGTACTTTGAGACTGTTTTATCTGTTTAATTTGTTATGGAATAATAAGGGAACAGACATCACCTGACTGAATAATTCATTACCTCTATTAGCTCAAACTGTAGTCCTCTGAATACTGCCTGCCTTTATGTCACCCTTTTTAACTGAGTAGTCCAAAAATCAGTCAAATCCACAGTAATCTGTCATACAAAGTCAAGGAAAAGAACAATATTTGAGAATCTACTCATTGGGTTCAGTTAGGATCGTAAGGAGACTGGCAGTGGTAACTCAACTTAAAGAAGGAATATCCCTCCACTCAGAATGAGGCACTGAAAACAACTTAAAGGAAGAAAAGTGATTTGAGTGTATTCAACATTTAAATGGTCCAAAATATAGACATGAACAAAACATTTAAATAATCTCAAACATGTAAATCTCAACAATGTACAATATATCACTTAAAGTGTCCATAAATGGTTTAGGTAGGCTGTCCATTTCAGTTCAGTGCACTTAGTATTCAGTGTTCTTAGTAAGTGTTAATTGTCTTTAGTCACTGGTTTGCTTTTTTGATGCATCAGTTTTTTTGGTGTTAAGTGGAATCAGATCTGACCCAAAAAGGAAAAAAGTAACAACATAAAGCGTCCTGAGATCTCAGAAAAAATGTTAATGCAAATAAAAATGGCAAATCGTTGCATCCTACCACCCTCCGAGTGAACAGGTGGCCTTCAGATTGAGAACGTCCTTTCTAGGCACCTCCAGTGGCATCCAGTCCTTAGATGGCACCGCTCGGTCCTTGCAGCAGATTTCTACCACATAAAAAAACCAGCTTGCACACAACGTGCAGTGCAATCACTCCACTTGTAAAATAAAACACGAGTTTCACTAGTATTATCCCTTTTTTTCCTCTCACACATCACACATCTATACAGTTCTTATTGGCCAATAACAATTTATCAACAACAAAAATACATTTCACTGCAAATCATGAAGCATGAAAAGTGTCTCCGTGGTGTGTTAGCTAAAACGTCACATGTAAGCGCATTAGCCCAGGGAGCACATGTGGATACGCTAGCATACCTTCCACAAGCTAACACAGCTAAGCAATCGTTAGCAGGTTCTAAGACAAATATCACATTTCCGACAAGCAGAGTATCCTGACTGGTTTTATGCTCAGAAACTGGACTGTGAATCGCACTTAAACTGCAACTGTGAGACTCACCAAGATATTCTTCAAAGAAAACATTAATTCCGTAGCGCAACACGTTACAGGACTGAATCTCCACACAGCTTTGCGCATCTAGCTCCGTGCAGGCGGATGCAGTGAAAGAAAGTTACCACGCACGCTCTATGGTGCATTCACGGTACATGGGAAAACTCAGAACTTAACAAAACAGTAACACAGTAATACAATTGGCAATAAAATAACCATGGGTTACATTTATTTACCAATCAAGAGATGTATAAGCTGTCCACAAACACTGGAACAAAGTACAGGGTTAAATCAGTTACAGATGTGTGATCCTGCATCCTTCCAGAGCAGAGCGGTAAGCATAACGAGCTTTTAGTGAAGAGTTTTGTCTAAATGATATTCAGAAAAGCACTTTTTGTGTGTTTCAGTTCAAACAGGAGCTGAAGAACAAGGGCGTAAAAGGAGACGTCAAACTGAGCTGGAGGAAGCAGTCGGACGGGGAGGTCTTCCTCAGGGATGAGAAGCAAACCAAGAAGAGCACGACCTGAAAAAATGAGTTTTAAATGTTGATCAGGGCTCATGTGTGGTTTGGTGTTGGGTTTTTTCATAGAGCACATTATAGTAATACACGTGTTCTTGTTTTACCTTTATTCTGCATTTAGGATTTGATTTGTTTGTGTGTTTCTATCTTTACTCTGGTAGATTGGAGTAGTAAAGTTCAGAGTAGTAAACTGTGTTTGTTAGGACCTGACTGAGACTTAAGTTTTGTTTTCATGTTCTGGTTATTGATGCGTTTAAGTTCCTGTGTTCTGGTTCATGTCTGTAAGGAGTTCAAGGTTTCTTTCATGTATCTGTGGCTGTTCCTCTCGTGTCTGTGTAAATATCTCAGCACGTCGGTGTTCTCTACTCAGGCATCTTATCGAGGCCACGTCCACACTTTCGTTTAAAGGCATCTTTTTCTCTCCGTTTTGGCCTCCTGTCCACACTGAGACGCCGTTTTCAGTGTGGATGAACAACTGTTCAGAAACGATTGAAAACGATAGAGTGGACGCCCATTTTCAAATGTATCCAGATTAGTGTAGACGTAGTGTCAGTGTTCAGTCTGTTACTTCTCTGGTTTATTTCCTGTTTAAAATTGAAAGTTGATTTTTCTTTTCATGTTAGTTTTACTTCCTGCTGTTTGGTTAGTCTGACTGTATTCAAAGTCCGTGTAAACTAAAACAATATTGAGATAAAAATAAAACAAAAGTCTGTCATCTTGTTGTAAAGCCCTTTTTGTTTTGGATTTACTTCATCAGTGGGATTAACACTTTCTTGAATTTTGTAAACAAATATTGAAAGTTGAGGAAAATACTTCTGAGTGATCTGTCCACATCTTTCAAATACATCAAAATATGTAATAATCAGGCTGTTTGGAAAATCCCAAAGCCCAAATTAGGGCAGCAAGCAGTCTGGCCTAACGTTACTCCCACTAACGTTACTCCCACTAACGTTACTCCCACTAACGTTACTCCCACTAACTCTACTCCCACTAACGTTACTCCCACTAACGTTACTCCCACTAACGTTACTCCCACTAACTTTGCTACCCTTGAGCCAGATACCGACAGGTGGTCACGGTGTGGATATTTGTTGACATTTGTCATGTGGTGGAGCCACTGCAGGGGTGAATGTTCCAAAGAGTGGGTGAATGGGCATCTCAGGAGGAAATAACACAGGGTGTTGGTCGCCCACTTGTTAGCACTTCTCTACAGTGCTGTAGCATGGCTCATCCTCTGATGTACTGGCTGATGTACAGTACTGGGGGGTCAGCACCACACACCCTAAGGCAGCGGTCTCCATCCTTTTTTGCGCCACAGACCGGTTTATGCCCGACAATATTTTCACGGACCGACCTTTAAGGTGTCGCGGATAAACACAACAAAATAAAACTAGTACCGGTACCGAAAAATTTTTCTATTCATAACACACGTGAAAAGACCCAGGAAAACCGAGTAAACGATAAAACGATAACAAAATAACCCTGAAAACTATACATTTCACACCTGAGCCTCAACTCTCGCGGCCCGGTACCAAACGACTCATGGACCGGTCCGAGGCCCGGGGGTTGGGGACCGCTGCCCTAAGACACCCTTTTTCACATGACAGGTGACCCAAAGCGTGACGTTTTGTCCATTACGTGCTGAATTCTGTTTTTTTGGAGCTTGGCTCTCCCAGTTTTACATTTGTAGGTCCAGAACCCCATGTGGCTTCCTGCCAAACAGGAAATTAAAAAAACGCAGTGAAAAAAAACAGGATCTATTCATTGGTTCCAATCATGTTCATCATCATTAACCAATGAAAGCCTTATTCAGATGCTGCACCAGACCATCAGTCTGTGGGTGATACACTTTAGTCCAAATAGACTTCATAGCCAGCAAAACATGACATGAAGGATGTGCTCTGGTCCATCAGAATCTCTTTCAGGATTCTGATGCAGGAATTCTGTGTGCGGCTGTTGTAGAAGCTCCTGTTGTCGTTTTTGAGTTTCATAAGTTTGCTGCTTTGTTTTCTGCTAAACAGACCAGCATTTCTTTAAGTTTGAGCCAAAAAAGGTGTTCAACACTTGGAATCATCTTAACATCATTTATCTGCAGAAATGCACGTCCAAACTGAGAACGACTTTAAATATCAATCAACTGTCCAGTTACTTCTCAGTAATGGGAATACGACTAAATGACTGTAGTTCCTAAACAGTTAAACACTTTTGTTAAACTCCTCGAATTAAAGCTGAGAGTCACTTCAATCACATCCTGATATTTTTATTTAAAATCCACTGCAGAGGACTTTGTCCAAACCTTGTGGCAGATCCACTCAGTGTAAACTGTGCGTGTGTTACAGATGGTGTGGGCAGACACACACAGAGTGGGCTGTGCCTTCATCTCTGTGACACTATGGAGGGACTGGACTGGGACAGAGTCTCCTTCCTCGTCTGTAACTACTACCCAGCGTCAGTACCACGACTCCTTCCAGTGTTACTGCTGCACAATACTACAACAAGTGCTCCCTCTTGTGGACAGTAGTAATAATGACACTTTATGTTTGACTGAAGGCAGGAGACGTCATTAAATGTGGCTTCTATTAAAAGAAGTTATCTCACAATAATGTAGACAATACAGTATAATACACTTATACATCAGTGGTGCTTCGTGTCAGTTCTGTTGGAAAATGACACTAAGACTAAAACCAAACACAGTTTATTCAATCATTCAGGAAATCCCCCAAAGTTGATTCTATTCGTCTGATTTCCAGTAAGTTTGGCGCTTCCTAAAAGTTTCAGCTGTTCCTTTAACGACGACTTTACACGCAGATTGCCATTCAGTTATGGTACTGAACTATATTTGAAAGATCACATTTCTTACAAATATGTTCATTGGAGACTCTGAAAAATCCTGCTGCTTGCTAGGCTCCTGCAGTTGGAGCCTCCACTCATTGGCCAGATCTGGGGTGGGAAAAGCATGATAAAATACTGGAAGAAGCTGCTGTGTTCTAGAGAATTTACATTCATTTCATGGGTATTTGCTGCAGCTCGATGCTTAATTTCTGTACAAACTAGTAGCCCATACAGAGCGCTGCACATGTCTAGTATCTTCATGCACCGAGAATTAAAACTTGGGGACATTTTTTAGTTAAAACTTGTAATGTATACGTCGTTGTTGGTTCGGATCAGATCACATCTCACCATAAACAGACCACTCTGGAGTTCCTTTGGGACCATTGCGAGACAACCTCCTCCAAAGGGTCTTGGGTTACGTCCACACTAATGCGTTTTTGCTTGAAAACGCATTGTTTTCTCTCTGTTTTGGCCTCCCGTCCACACTGAGACGGCGTTTTCCCCAGAGGAAAACACAGCGTTTTGAAAGCGTCACAGTGTGCACAGCGAAAACGGAGACTTTCGGAAACATTTTTTCTCAACATTTTGCAGCAACGTTTCAAAGAGCTGGAAAGTAAATAAGCGGCAGACAGAAATGATGCAGGTCGAATCTTCTTGTGCTTCACGCATGCGCAGGACTGGAACATAAGTGTTTTCGGCCGTTTCAATGTGGACGCACAACTCTGTGAAAACGACTGAAAACGCTAGTGTGGACGCGGAGTGTTTTCAGATCTATCTGGGCTATTGTGGACGTAGTCTTGGTGCGGTTGTTTTTGTCTACACCTGAGTGTGATTACTGTGTTCACACCTGAACAAACGAACTGCAGCACGTGGGAAAACTAACCTGAGTTTGATTTGAATCGACTAAACACTGCGGCTGTGAAAAGACCTTTACTCTCTGCAGCTTCTCTCTTTCCATTATCTCCTCTCCCACATCCCCTCGCTGCTACCGGATAATCAGTCACCACAGGTGATCACCAAAAAGTTATTTTAAAAATTATTTAAGCATAACATTTTATATTGACAAAGACAGAACAATTTAGTGTCGTCAGCTGCACCAAAAAAAGAAACTGTCCAAAGTCATTTAATCAGACATTAGTCCTTGTTACAAAACTGTTTAATAATTGATTTATTAAACATCACTTAATATCCCCCATGTTGATTCTGCCTTAAAGAGATCTGGTCACAGCAGGAGCAATACTGAATTCAGGTTAATTAGATGAACTTTTATTTATATAGGCACAAAAAAACAACAACAATACAGAGAAAACCAGAATAATCAAACGAACCAAACGAACGTAAATCTTTTTAACTGAAAAATCGTAACGCAAACATCTAGTAAAGTAGAGTATGATTCGTATTAATCTTAATAAATACAAACACATTTTTAAAAAGCAAACTATGCAATTTCACAAAACATCAAATTATTACTACAAGTGCTCACCGATAATCTGACAGCCTAACTCATATATTTTACGCCTAATGAAACAAACCCACTGGTGCTTTCAGAGAGTCTGGATCGGGCTGTATGATGACATCAACGGCTGGAGGTGGCCAATGTCAGAAACCAGTGAGGCTGAGTTCAGAAACTGGTCACCAGGACAACCAGATAACCAATTGATTATAGAAAACTGCGTATTTATGCTTGATGGACCGTGGTTGGATGGCCCTTGTGTGAATGTGTACAGATTCGTCTGCTCTGATAACAGAGGTGAGCATTTTCAACTTAACTAGAAGCTTAAAACAGCGCAGGTCCTGTTCTGTGCTTTTATTGATGTTTCAACAACGGCCCAATTGTTTAGACTTACAAATGCATTTACGGTTGTACACAGCACTTGAGTATGGTTGGTTTTCAGGGTCGACTAGGACATTTGTCTTCATTGACAATATTCAGTCATGGGCAAACGCCCAGAGCTACTGCAGACATCATTACACAGACCTGGCCAGTGTGAGGAACATGACAGAGAACCGGAAGATAGATGACCTGGTACCTCCAGGGGTAAGGGTGTGGATCGGCCTTTACAGAGATTCCTGGAAGTGGACGGATGGAAGTAAACCCTCATTTACATATTGGAAAACAAATGAACCCAATAACAATGATGGAGCAGAGTCTTGTGTGGCAGCAAACTTTGAAGAAAATGCAAAATGGGAGGACTGGACCTGTGACTGGAAGAAGGAGTTTGTTTGCTACGTTGGTAAGCATTACTACCTGAAACATCGGAGTTTCAGCCAGTCGTTAGTTCTGGCCTCTGATCTTCTGAGCTTTTCCTCCAGGTTGCTATTGTTCACAATTTACAAACTACACCTTAATCTAAATAGAGCAGGTTGTACGATCAGGTTTCCAAACCCAGTCAATAACCAGATTATCAGACTTTGAATCATATGTGTTACTGGTGAACATCCACTGTTGTGGTGGCAGCTGCTCATCATGTTGTTTATATTACACATCAGCAGAGGTTTGAAGTGAACACTGTAATATTACTGTGAATATTAGTATGACAGGATGGGTCATAACAAATGGGCCAGTTCTGTTTTCTCAGTGTCATTTATATCAAAAATATAAACAGCAAACAACAAAACGGGAAGGTTAAAATGAGATTTTGTGACTCAAAAGTCATTTACTGCACATAAATTACTGCTGCATATTAGCAGCAGTAATTTATGTGCAGAATACAAAAATGCAAGTGAAAGACAGAGCTGATGAAGGATGTAACAAACCGTTCCTTATTTTAAAAGCACCTGTTTATGAGGAAGTGGTGAGAGTGAATCTGATCAACTCCAGTCTGGATCTGACCCACCCTGATGTGATGGAAGCCATGCTGAACCAGGCAAGTCTTGTTTATTTATAAATATATCATAAAGAAAGTAAATCTGAGATACTCACCGAGTGTTAGGCCGATCTACTTCTAGGTCACCAAAACTGCCAGTCTACTGTATCTGCTTTAAATCAATATATGAACAATAAGTTTTCCTGAAATCAAACTTAAAGCAGCGTATTACTTCTACTTGATCATTAAACAAGTGCTTTATTACAGCATATAAATACATTTTCCTCCAATATTCAATACACTGAATATTAATATTCACAATTAATATTCAGTGTAATAATTAATCGTTATCTGCAAAGAATTTTATAGTCCTTTTCTTTCATGGCATGGCCATTACCCAATTTTAACATCCAATCATCTATTGTGCTGTGAAATCACCTGATGCGAGCCATATCTTGTTGTTCTCTCGCCCTGTCTCCTTATCTCTGCAGCCAAAGTTACTTTATCAGTCACATTTATTCAACACAATTTACTTCAGTTTGCATAATTTCAACATTTCTTGTCGTCTCAATTAGAAACATTTTGTTTTTGTCACAAACTGGAAACATGAGAGAAGTTTGGACCCAAGAGCAGACTTAATTTACAAGATTTATTTACAGGAGTAATCAACTCAAACAAGAGCACGGATATTAACAGAAACTATGAACAGATGTCGTGGGAAACCAAGGGATGGAGAAAGGTTCGGGCACGTGGAGAGCGGCAGGAACTTCTGCAACCGAGGAGAGAAGTATCACTGGACTGCGAAACAAGTGAGCGGGTTGAGTTCAGTAGTACTTGTGGATGGTATGTGCTTACCTGTAGATGCAGGCCGACTGGCATAGGAGGGGTAGCCGTGAGAGTGTCCAGGGGAGGAGCGCGACGGGAGATTGCTCTGGAGACGACTGGAGATGGAAAAAACGTTAATCCAAAAACAGGGGAGCATGAATAACGAACACAAGGAAGTCCGAGTTACCGCCAATGGTAGCAGGGTGGCAGAGGGTGGCAGGCAGCGCTGGTTTAAGAGACCCTCCAGATAATGGCCCGGAAATTAGGAACAGGTGATGTGCTGACGAAACTCCACCCCAGAAGACGAGGACGTGGAACTGGTCTCACACCCAACCAGGCACAGTTTGATCCTTCCATATACTTTTCATTTCTGATTACTTTCTCTAAGAATGTGCTTTCTCTTGTTGTCTCTTTTCACTCAGTAAACTTCAGTATTTATCAATCACAGTTCAAAAGTTGGTTTCTCAAAAATGACTTATTCTGGGGGTTTTCAGCGTAATAAAATCAAAGGTTTTCTGTTTCTCTGTCTTTTTGGCTGCTCCACTTACCTCATACACAGGCCCTTTGTTAGTTCTGATTAGATTTAAGATTTGATAATAAATTAAATTATAGGTAGAATATCTATCATCCAAAGCACATAGATTAAACTCTATCACTTTGGGGTACATTACACCCACAAAAGCTGGGTTTTAGGCCTTTTAATTCACCTCTGGTTGGAGCTGAGACGAGGGATCTCAGTCTTCTTGACATTTTCAAAAAGTATGCAGGTTCAAAGGGCAATAGCTTCACTTTCCAGGCCAAGCACACCATCTGTAGGCACACATGTTCATCTTCGAAGTGTACTTTTATATAATTAAAGGGAGGATATTGGAGTGGTATTTTCATGCGATAGCTTGACTATCATACTGACTTCAGATCAAACTGGCCCAGGAAGCAGAATAAATTTGACATCTCTGTTTCAAAGATCTTCTGAAGTTTTGTTCTGTTCTAATCCTATTAACTCCGAGGGTAAGTGAATGCAGCTTACCTTCACGTCGTGACGTGTGGCTGTTACCATGGACACGAGGCAACGACAACGCTTAGGAGTGAGCGTCAACGGATGTGAAGTAGCTAAAAACAGTTAGCGGAGCCCGGGTGAGAAAAAGTTTATCCAATTTTCAAAAAGTTTGTTTGTTTACGTCTTTAGTTTGATAGTTACCGGAAATTAAAAAGCACGTTTTAAACGAGGTTACTTCTGTGTGTGGGACTGCAGACATGGGCTGTGTCCCAATTCAGGGTCTGCACGCTTGAAGTACACGCACTACCCGTACGGTGCATACTATAAGTACCAGAAGTGCGGAAGTGAGAGGCTTGTGAAATGGG
Organism: Neolamprologus multifasciatus; assembly: GCF_963576455.1. Taxonomy (NCBI): domain Eukaryota; kingdom Metazoa; phylum Chordata; class Actinopteri; order Cichliformes; family Cichlidae; genus Neolamprologus; species Neolamprologus multifasciatus. The sequence goes on along the minus strand of NC_140458.1, from coordinate 1,954,120 downwards.
ACCAGTGTTGCCAACTTAGCGACTTTGTCGCTATATTTAGCGAGTTTTCAGAGCGACTTTTCTTCTAAAAAAAGTCGCTAAAAAAAGACGTGAAAGCGCATATGGCTTTTACTCTCAACAAGCAGCGGGTGCTGTAACACAGTCAGTTCTTCTTTTACTCTTTTACTCTTTTGCTGTTTTGTGGATCAGGTTTAAAACTACTTATAAACACACACACACACAAAGTAACTCCACCAGAGCGCCTATTTCGGGTCACTTTTGCCGGTCCAAGCCCGGGTAAAGGAGCAGGGTTGGAATTGTGACATTACAAAAAACAATAATTGCTAAAAGAAATTTAATTTGTAGTTCTAAATAAATTCTAAATGCATTTAGGACGTTTTTTGCTCACTTTATGTCTCTTACACGATGTTATTTCTCTCTCCAGCAGCGTAGGTTACAATTACATTAGCATGACCAATTATGCAAATTAGGTGATGACGTCATTTAGCGACTTCTAGCGACTTTTAGGACAACCAATAGCGATTTTCCTTACTGAGGAGTTGGCAACACTGAATGGGACGGTCTAGGTCGCGCTGTTCAGGTTGCCTAGCAACCATGATACTAACCGCCAGACACGTTACATACAGCTTTGTGTGACAGAAATGAAGGAGAAAAATGTTTTGTTGGTCAATCATTTTTGTCATGACATCACTGTGATTAGTTGAGTATCTGAGGCTGAGACCACAGGACTGTAAAACATGATTGTTGGGCTTCATTTCTGTACCGAACAGTTATTTCAAGAGTAGTTAGTAAATAACAATTAGCTCTTGTTGTTCATGAGACTAAAATCATTTTACTGTGGTAATGTAAATATAATATGGCCAATATTATAGTTATTGTCAGATTATTATGATATATATATATATATATATATATATATATATATATATATATATATATATATATATATCATAATAATCTGACAATAACTATAATATAGCCAATATTATAGTTATTGTCAGATTATTATGATATATATATATATATATATATATATATATATATATATATATATATATATATATATATATATATATATGGCTTTACAACTAGGTTAACGCTGAAAGTATAAACATCACTAATGTCACACAACTTTGCCGGCATGTGGCCAACAGCAATGTTGTAATGTTCTTCATTATTAAACATTCGCACATAAATAAGTGACGTCATATTCAGTACTTACTTTTGACAGTTCACTCTTCGGCCGCTCCCTTCTGCCATATTTTGCGGCAAAATTATCCACACCCACCGCCGCGCTATGAATTGTGGGATATATGGGACCACGAAGGTGCACCGGACCACGCTTGATATTTGGGGAAATCGACGGCGCATTTGGAGTATGCATTTGAAGTACACTTCGAATTGGGACAGCCGTTGTCGCGTGGCGGTGACGTAACCGCACTTAAAATGCGTACTTCAAGCGTGCAGACCCTGAAATGGGACACAGCCAGCCATGGTTACTACAGGGAACTAAAACTGAATGGAAACGGAAATAGATGTGAATTTTTTAATAACTTAAATCTTGAATCTTTGAAAAACACACAGAAAAATAAAAATATAGAGCTGATATAAACTCAAAACGACATTTTAAATAAAGAAAAGTGGAATTAATGAATAACGGGGGGACTACAAGAACTGTTGGCTTCCGTTTATTCTTAAAAATAAATTAAAACGTTTTATATAATCGCACCAAAGCTGCAGAGCGTGGTCAGAAGGTCCCACACAAACAGATGTTTCGACCCACGTGATGATAACATGTCCAGAGACAGCAGGGAGATCGCCATGAAACGAAACTATTTATTGTATTCAAAGTTTCCTTACATTTTAAAAGGTAAATGAGGTGTTGTCCAGCTCAATACGCTCTACTCGTTTCTAGAGCTGAACATTTTAAAGTTGTGTTTAAGTTTGTTTTTACAGAAGATTTTTTAGCCTCTTTTTTTAAACAATAAGAAAATACTGACAACAAGATCTAATTTGATTGTATTATTTTAATTATAAAATTGTTTAAAAAAAAAAAAGTAGACAAGATGCTATCACAAAGTGCTTCACATGAGAATGTAAAATCATATCAAACAGGCAATATAACAACATAAAGAAGGTATAAAATCAAATAAACATATTACACATGAACATTACCCAGATGCCTGTCTAAGCAGATGTGTTTTAAGCTGTTTTTAAAGAAGGCACAGAGTCGATGGTGCGTAGTGGGGGAGGTAAACTCTTCCACAGCATTGGAGCTGGTGTGCTTTCCTCGTGTTTTTTTTCATGTGTGTGTTTATGTGTAAACTTCAGGCGCACATAAACGTAATTAACCTTAATCCAGGAGGAGCACAGCACTGATGGAGATGGAGGAAGCTGCTGCTTCCGAGAAGCTTCTGTAAGTTTTTTACACTCATTCAAAAACTACACACACAGCTGAAGAAAATACAAGACAAGCAAAGAACTAGTTGTCTAGACAAGACTGTCAGGGAGTTCTGGAGGTTTCTTCCTGTTAAAAGGGAGTTTTTCCTTCCCACTCTCGCCAAAGCCTTTGCTCACAGAGGGTCGTCTGATTGTTAGGTTTTCTCTTTTTCTCTTGATTATCCCTTTAAAGTCTGAACCATGAAATAACTGACAGAAAAATCTAATTTATTTAAAATGGAGGTTTAGTTTTGTTTGAAATCTATTCTGCAATTTATTACGATTTTTCTGAGGGAAAAATTCCCACCAATGATGTAGAAGTCTCAAAAGCTCAAATACGAAACATTAGATGTTCAGGGGTTGATGTAGGCATTAATGTAGGGTAAAGCTGGTGGCTTTGAGGTCGTGTTCACCTGCTCTCCTTCTTCAGGCCCAAGTCCTACAGGAGCAACTCTCCAGAAGAGATTCGACTGTTAGCCATCGCAGAAAACTTCCAGCGTCAGTACTCGCACTTGTGTCCTGACCGCAAACTGCTGCTGCTCTGTCCTGTAAACGAATGTGGAGTAAAGGTAGGTTTATCTCACTCAGCCTTTCTGTCTCTGAAGAACAGATCCCATTGGACCTTCACGTCTGCAAACACCCTAAATACTTTCTGCATCGCCGTCTGTCTCTTCTCATATTCAGAAGTTTGTGTCGACGTCTCTTCGTCCAACGCCGACCATCCACTGTGAACTGTTCGACTGGCAGGGCTGTGCCTCTTTTGTGGCCGACTTCCTGTCGTTGGTCCCTCTGGATCCGCCCGAGGAGCTGGTCAGAGAAATGTTTGAGTTTCAGGAGCAAACCAAATATTTTTTGTATTCTGTGGTTGAGAGTTAAAGCACATGTTAGAGAGGACGTCTTTTATTCTGCTGTTTCTGATTTGTGAAACCGTCATTTTCATAATTCAGATAATTAGTGCATATAACGTAATTCTAATATGACAGGCTGCTTGTGTTTAGCTGCACATTAACTGCGTCATCCTGTCATGTCTGTATGCAGACACCTCACATGACCAACAACTGATGATGTCACACTCAGAGAAATGTGTTTGTGAGAAGCTGAAACTGGAGCTGGACTTGGTTCTGTTCGTACTCTAACAGAGATCATTTAGCAGACAGATCGGTGCAGCATCTGCAGGGATGAGGAGTGTTTAGGTGAAGAGAGAGTTCAGCCTGAAGGCAAAGAAAGTTCATCTACACCCAGCAGCCTCTCAGCTGCTCAGCTCCATGTCAGACAAACACAAGCTCAAGACTTCCTCGGTCCTTGTAGATGAGATCAGAGGAGAAAGTTCAGACTACTTTAAGCTGATAGAAAAGAAACAGCAACTCAGATGTTGACTTGGTGCAACCAAAGAGCTTCTCTGAGCACCTTGAAGCAGCAGAAGTCCACTCCAGCTGCCCGTCCCGTCAGCAAAGAACAGCAAAGTGAAACTAAAATTGATTTGGAGCACAGTGACCCAGCCTGTGCTAACAGCCGCTGCTCCTGCACATTGAAAGGAGCCTCTGAGAGACTCAAGTGCAGATTTTAGAGAATCAGGATATTTTCCACAGCTTCACTTGTCAGACCTGAAACCCTCTTCTTTCTTTTATATACAGTCATTGTTCTGAACATGTTTCAGCTTTTCAAGATGGTGGATGACAAAAGAAACAAGGCTGCAGAACATAATCACCTTCACATCAATAAACGCACGCATGCGTGCGCCTTCTCTCGGTGTGTCTGATTGTGCGTGTCTCCCATTGCAGCCGAAGGCCCTTTGCTCTCCCACCTCGGTGCTGCAGAGTCAGAGAGCCACGTGTTTTGAGTATGCCGCTCTGCTGTGCAGCCTGCTGCTCGGCGAAGACTACGATGCCTACTGCGTCAGCGGCTACGCCGTCAAAGAGATGTGTCTGCTCGATCAGAGCCTGCAGCAGTGCCCCCTGCTGGACCCCGAGGTCAAGGTAAGCGCGTGCAGCGTGCACGTGTGGTCGACGATCAGATTGTTGACTGCCAAATGTGAAAGTGACTTCTTGGTTGTGTGTTTGCGTGCAGGCTGTGCAGGATGTGAGCCCAGAACAGAAGGACCAGGATGATAAATACTCAGTGAAGCTGCAGCTGCAGCTCAAGAGTCGTTTTCTGGCCGAGCAAGAGAAGAAGAAGCAGGAAGCTGAAGCTGCGCTGCTTGTAAAACAAAAACAACAAGAGGTAAAGTGATCTTTGCTCTGTAAGAGCGACTGCATCTACGCTACAACAAAGGCTCTCATGAGATATGACATTTATAGGCTAAGAGTCACTAAACCGGATCTATGTAAGAAAGTTTACAAGACGAGGTGGTGTTTACCCTGCAACAGCAGCTCATCCTGGGTGCCTTTAACATACCTTTGTCTGTCTTTTACTTTCTGTTAATTAAAATTAAATGTAAGATCATATAAAAGCATTTACATAATTTAATCTGACTTTTAAACTGTAGCTATTTTTCGTCCTTTGCGTTTTTCATGTTCATCGATGTATTTGGATTTTTATGAGACTGGTTTGAAGTGTTAAACAAATTGACTGCTTTACTTGCATGAATATTCTGACTGAAGATCAGTAACGATGGTGTATGTTGTGTCGTCACTATGAATTCTCTGTGCGAGCAGGAGAAAGATCAGCAGCTGGCCGACCCGCTGCGAGGCCTGCGGGTGCACTGCTGGGTGCTCGTGCTGTCGGGCTGTCAGGACGTCCAGGAGAACGTCTTCATCGACCCTCTGACCGGGATCGGCTACCCCACCAACAGTGACAACTTCCTGGGCATCGAGAGCGTGTGGAACAACCTCAACTACTTTGTGAACATGCAGGACTGCAGTAACGGCTGTGCTGTGAGTCCACGTGCACGCTTAGAGTCAAAACAGCAGAGCCAGAACGGAGCAGGTTTGATGAAATATTCTCCATGTGCAGGACATGATGTTTGACCTGGATGATCTGAAAACGTGGGAGCCAGTCCTGTTTGGAGCATCAAGCAAGAAGCAACTGATTCAAGAAGTCCTGAAGAGAAAAGAGGCTAAAATGATGGGCAAAGGGAACCTGGTGCAGGTACCGAATGTGTGTGTGAATGTGCTTCCAGGCTGTGATACACAAATGGCAGCAACAAGCATGCAGCAGGGGTCAGCTGTGTTTCAGTATATTTGATCCACAGTTAATATCATCAAAAAATACCACATATACCCCAGAAGAAGTCAGAATACTGCTGTAGAAGCTGTAAATAGATTCATGATGTTACGTCTCCTGGCCTACGGGCTAAGAGGGACTCACATAAAGTCCTAATTTAAAGCTCTGGTTCAGACTGACATTTATAATATAACAAACTTTTATTTTCTAAATCCCTAATAGAAAAAACTCCAAAGAAAATCAAATATACAAAGATAATCTACCTAACGAGCACATAAACGTGAGGAAACGAGGGATCACAAAACAAAAGGAGCCCACAGAGACAATCACAGCTCCACAGACCGGCTCTGATGACTGATCACCCAATCAGGACAGAGGAGGTGGAGCCTAATACCTCATTTGGGATTTAACAATAAATACAACAATATAATGTTAATTTTTTTTACACATGATCTTGGATATTTAATTTATATTTACTTTTAAAGAGGCGTCGCCTTCTTATGTGTAAAATCTGAATGATTGACCTTTTTCAAACATCCAGAAAACAACAAAATACAGTTAATCACAGATCAATACTGATTGGTTGGTCAGATATGAACCTAACAGAGTGACACCACATTAACATATTAGCTTTACTTTTTTATTAATGTTTTAACTCTGCTGTAAGATCACATCATCGTGTGGATTATTAAAGGACCCAAGATGCAGGCAGCTCAGATGCAAGTGAGTTTATTCATCAGATGGTGATACAAACAGATACGGCGAGGGTGAGAATGGAAACGAAACAAAACCTAAACTGGGAAAACTGAGAAACAGGGAAATACACAGAATGACGTAACGCAGACGAACTAACAGACGCCAACACGAGGCTAAAACACACAGAGGATAACGAGGGAATGAGAAGGAGGGCGCAGCTGGGAGTAATCAGACATGACGGGACAGGAGAAACGTAACGTGAACACACACCTTCAAAGTAAAACAGGAAACACACACACGCAAAGACACAGACTCAGACACGTGGGCTTAACTCACTGACTACACTAGACACCAAACAGAGGGAGCACAGAAAACACTGGGAAACCAAAACACTCATGATTCATTAGAAAATCTAAAGTGAAAGTACACAAACGAAAACACTGGGTCACCGTGACAACCGTACATTTCTACTTCATTAAAGGAAATTTAAAGGAAACATTTGACCTCTGACTGAATGACACATGAAAGGACGAAGCTCTTAAACAGTCAGTACACACTTACTTCCTGTTATCAACAACTCTGTTAACAACAGCTCCTCTTCTTTCAACATTAGTCATTTAAACACTTAAACGAGACTCAGAGTGAAACGCTGTGCTGCAAAAGTTATGCTGATATTTTCAGCTCTGTGTCGTCATTTCACTTCTTTAATTTATATTTAGTACATTTCTATTCGTTTCCTGCACATAAACAGATTTTTATTTTCAGTCTCGTCTCTTGATTTCAGGTAAATACATCTGTGTTTCTGACGTTAGCCTTAAAAAGAATGAAAACGTTGGTGGACACAATGTGTCGAGACGTTGTTATTGCAGAAATGAGCAGTGTTAACAGCTGAGACGAGGCTGAAACTGCAAATCTCTGCAGCATCTTCACCTCCGTGTAGCTGTTAGAGCACCTGAGGAGCCAACTGGTCTACTCTTTGTGATCAGGACTGTGGTCAAAGGAAACAAAATAACAATAATAATAACAATTCCCCCCATTTTTGTGCTTATTACCTCTAAAGGAAGCTCCGTTATTAGCCGTGGTTTTGGAGAATTGTGGCTTAGACGAACTGATTCAGGTCATTTTGTGAATGCAAATGAAACACGATTTTACTGTGAATACAATAAATGTAAATTGAACTTTCTTTGTCTCAAAGGTGGACGTGCCCAAAGTTTTGGAGATGCCGAGATCCTGGGTCAGCTACATTTCCATCTCCAGAGAAGGTGGGCTCTGTTTGCACGAACATCACCTCGTACATTGTTCACCAGTTTTACTTCAGCTTTAGGTTTCATGTGTTGTTATTCAGTTCAAGATTTAACCTCTAGAACCCAAACAGACGTCACCCGATGCTGTCGAACCTGCACAAATACTGCCTCTTCTTTATTATTCAGCCCTGAAGAACCGCTGGCCAGGAGGAAAGAAGGTGATCCGCTACAAACAAGCCCAGCTGGAGAGGTTCGCAACGTCCAAAAGGTTATACGGCGTCGTCACACGACTGAGCAAATACAAAGACCGAGACTGTGAGTGCCAGAGAAACACGCTCTCCTGTCTTCACGTAGACGTGAATGTGCTTTTCTTTACAAGGAAAAAAGGGGAAGTTCTCCAGCAGGAACGTCTCTCAGCGGCGCTCCTCATGCACTTCTCAGACGTTCTCAGATTTCTGAGATTTTCTCAGCGTGCTAATCTTTTTAAAGTTGGTTTGTAAAATATGTAGTTTTTAATATTTTTAAGAAATTAGACACCTTCTTTTATATTTTTAGTTCGTTAGTGAGATGATTTATGGTTGTGTTGTTTGTAATGAGTAACCTGTGAGTGTGCGTTGAAGGCACTGAGGTCGCCACGGTGAAGGAGTGGTATCAAGACAGGAGCGACTTCCTGGAGGAGAAGGAGGTGGACAATATCAACAAGGTCACCACAGAACGCTTCGGACACGGAAGAAAATGCCACCTGCTGTGTGAGCCTGCTTTCTGCAGCCATCAGAGGCACTGCGTAGAAACATTTTCATGTTAGATTTTAATCCAGTGCAGCCGAAGGCACCTAAAATACATCTGACGAACACCAGCAGCTGAGTTTTATTCTGGAAATCATCCGTTTAAGGAAGTTTGACTCAGCTAACATCACAGCTCGGCTCAGGCTGAACATCTTTAATGTGCTGCTACACTCATCAGACACACACAACGCAATGAAAATTTGGTATGTAAGATTTTTAGCCTATTGGTAGATGGTTCCTAGGTAACACGATGGCGTCATAATCTGTGATATAGATAAGAGCCGATGGGGCCTTTTTAGCTGCTCAGCGTCTGATTGTGGAGTTTGCAGACAAACAGACAGAGACAGACTTCATGTGTTATACCATCAGTCTAAGTCGGGGGTATTACTCATGACAAGCCGTTAGCCAATGAGCATGCAGTTTGATGGCCATACCCTCCCCCAAAACAGAAACAGCATCACGAGCGCTCAGTACGGGACTTCGTAGTCCAGTGGGCAATGTTATGATGGCGATGTCTTTCACAGTCTATGATTTTTACTGACTGACTGATTTTGGCGTCAGCTGCAAGCTCCCGAGGAGCTCAGAAATGCAACTGAACGTTGTCACTTGCTCCATGTGTTTGAGCCTCCAGCAGCTTTGGAGTGACTCGTTCTAAATGATAATGTCAGAGAAGCGATGAACGAGTAAGCTGAGAGGAGGTGTGTTTCTTTTTCCTTCAGTTTTGAGGGTCAAATCGCTTACTCTGGGCACTGAGGTTGAAATGCACTTCAGCGGCGCTCGCGTTGACGACCTGGTGCGGAGGGTGCTGTCGCCGAAAGAATTAATCGAGCTCTTCGAAGGCCGGAGCGACTTCCTCCATTACCGGCACGTCTACTTCAAAAAACATGTCCAGCTGCTCAGCGAGAACTCACAAAGGGAGGAAGTGCCCGTACTGGTAACAGGAAACAAACACACAGATCACTTCATAAATCGTACTAATTATTTGATAGTTTGGTGCTTTTGATAGTCACTTCACCCTATAACCACACTTTTGTGAACTCTGGAGAAACAAGTACTCTAGACTTTAAGCCACATTTAATTATTCATTCAAATAGTGTAAGGGAGGGGTCCCCAATCCCAGTCCACGAGGGCCGGTGTCCTGCAGGTTTGAGATCTCACCCTGGGTCAACACACCTCAATCACATGATTAGTTCATTCCCAGGCCTCTGGAGAACTTCAGGACATGTTGAGGAGCTAATTTATCCATTTAAATCAGCTGTGATGGATCAAGGACACATCTAAAAGCTGGGGACCCCTGGTGTAAGGGAGGTGATGCAGGCCGTGCAGGCTCATCATACGAGCGCCCCAGCCAGGGTTTAAACCAGAAAGCTTCTTGCTGTGGGGCGTCAGTGCTGACCCACAAGCTTGGGCCCAACAGACAAACTCTTTCCTGATTAGCGCTGGTCCTCAGCAGGTTACGGGACTCTGCTCAGTGACTGAAAGAAGAGGATTGCAGACGTAAAGCACATCTGGGCATTGTACGGCCCCCAGTCCACATCTGGGCCTTTGGTCAGGATGTCATGTTTCAAAGTTTTTGGAAAACTTGATTGAAGAGTAAAATGTTGGTGGTTTTACTGTACCCAGTTTTGTTATGTAACCAGACGTAAAGTCTCATTTTACACGTAGCAGATTACAGATGAGCTCCCTCCACTACAGTCCCAGTTTTTCATGGTCGAAAGCAGCGGTCCTCAACCACGGACGGTTTAATGTCACACAATATTTTCACGGAGCCTTTAAGGTGTCGCGGATAAATACACCAAAATAAATGATACGACCGAGACAAAAACATTTTGTAAATTTATTAATAAACGTGAATTCACTGAGTAATTGTGTAACTTTATTAGCAGCGTCCTCCTGAAACGCGCCAACAACACTGAGAGTAACGTCCTCCTCTCTGCCCCTTAATGCTCTCTGGTCGCTATGGTAACGTGTAAATATATCTTTCAAAATAAGACACACAACTACAACACGAGAAAAGACCCGGGGAAACCGAGCTGACATAAACATCACACCCGAGCCTCACCTCTCGCTGGTCGGGGACCGCTGGTCTGAAGCCCCCTGAGAGGAGGAACCAGCTCGGGCTACATTGTTGCTTTGTTTTTAAAAGCCACAGGATGCTTACGTGGACGTGTTTTGTTTGTTTTGTTTATTGCTCATTCAGAAAGTGGTGGAGCGTTTCCATAGAAACGACTCCAAACCAGCCAATGAAGACGTGGCTGAGCGAGTGTTCCTGATACCAGAGAAACTGATTGAGTTGACCTACCACGTAACGGAGGACCGATTGATCCCTTCAAAGATTGGCTTCATCAATCCACTGGGCTCAGAAAAAAGGAACGCACAGGAAATCTCTCTGGACATGATCTCCACCTTCCAGGTACTCGTCACAAATGCATGACAGCAGATATCACAGTTACATTCTTTCAGTCTAAAAGCTTCTAATCTGCCTCTGGGTTCATGCACTCCACTCATACTTAAGGTGGATCTATCTGCGAAGCCGTTTACAACCGTAACCCTGCATAAGATGCTGGTGGAACTGATGGAGGTTGAAGAGAAGGTGACTGATCATATTATGCGGTCGGTGAAAGAGGTAACCACACCCTGGACTAAAAGAGTAGTCCCCACAACGCCTTCATTCTTAAAGTTTTCCCAGGGTGATTAGGAAAAGTACCTGTAGGTTCAGTTAAAGATGTTCTGTTCTGTGAACAGATGAGAGACATTGTGACGCTCCGTGAAAAGGAGAGTAAAGAAATGAAGCTCTGGAGCCGAGCAGCTGCCCTCGTCCGCAGCAGGAAGCAGAAAAAGGTGACACAAGCCGTTTCTTTCTCTGCTGCTCACACTCCCCGACTTTTGTTGCCCCCCTTCCACATTTTTGAGATGTGTTGCTGCCATCAAATTCAAAATAAGATGTCAGTGAAATGCATTTGGATTTGATTTGGATTTCACGCAACATTCGACCTCCTTCACAACAGGGGAAATCTAACAGTTTTTACAATCTTCGACTACTTTAAGAAAGTTCAACATTTAGTAGATTAAATATCAAATAAAGACTTTTACAAATATTTACACACAGAAAGAAGACCAGGTCCCTCGAGATTCCAGATGATTCACATCCGTTAGTTTGATTTTTTCTTAAGTACAAGTAACACAAACAGTTTACATCCAGATTGTGCTCAGGCTTGAATCATGGCTAAGAACTTCCTGGTATAGTTTTTTAATGTGTAATAGACAACGATCTGTTGAATAAGATTGTGCGACTGGCTTTCAGAACTTCAGTTTGTAATGTGTAAATGTTCACATATATACAGATCTCTGTACTAGTGATGGGAATTCCAGCTCCTTCGGCTCCCAACCGGCTCTTCAGGTTGTTTTGTTGCTTTAATTAATTTATTATCAACCCAAACACGCTGCCAGTGCAGGAACAACATAGGTGGGGAGGAAATCACCCAGTGGGTCAGTATCAGTAGTGGACTGGCCTCACCAGAGCCTGGATCTCATCCTTACTGAAGCAGTGTGAGATGGTCTCCAGAGAAAAGGACTAAAGGCAGAAACGTGGAGTCTGCCTCAAGTGGCCATTAGAGGAACTGCAGCTTTTGATACTCAGGCGGGCGTTTCATTTTTCAGCTCTGGAGTTTAATGATGGATGAGGCCCGTTGTCTATCTGTGGAACCTCTTTAATATCAAAACAGCATTTTTAAAAAAAAGAATTAAACATCTATCTTTTAATTTGGAGTAATATTGTCTAAATCTCTTGCTGCTGTTATAGGTTTTGATCTTCTTTGTTATTTTTTTATCTCAGGTGTTTGTTGCAGTTTATTTTTTTTAAATGATTCTTGTTGCATCAATCCTTTTGACTCTTTGTGCTTTTTTCAGGAAAATAGTGAACTTAAAAACATTTTGCAGAAGTATCTGTCTGAGGAGATCGACCAAGACCAAGATGTGAAGAAGGAAGGCCTGGATCCAAATTTTGACATCGAAACAGAGGAGAAAGTCAAAATCATTCAAGACCAATACATGAAGGTACCAGTGAAGCCTCACACAGTGACTCTGGGTGACCAGTCTTGTTTGCTGCACAGGTGGGCCTGTATAGTAAAATGGTAAATGGCCTGTATTTGTATAGTGCTTTACACAACCAGTCATCCACACATTCACACACTGGTGATGGCAGCTACATTGTAGCCACAGCCACCCTGGGGTGCACTGACAGAGGCGAGGCTGCCGGACACTGGCGCCACCGGGCCCTCTGACCACCACCAGTAGGTAACAGGTGAAGCGTCTCGCCCAAGGACACAACGACCGAGACTGTCCAAACGAACCGGCAACCTTCTGATTACAAGGCGAACTCCCAACTCTTGAGCCACGATCGATAGTTCTGTTGTCTGGCTTAACAGAAGTCATTTTTATTTTTGGATGTTTGATAAGTAAATTCAGGTAAATACACTTTACAGAAACTTGTTACAATCCGTCCAGGTTGTTGTCCTTTGGTGGACGGTAAAACCTTCTCGATGGGTGCCAGAATTCTTTCCTGTAATAAAACCCTGGACAACATCTCATCTCAGACTAAATCAGGCATTTGATGTACATCAGTGTTTTCTTTTAGTTACATTTGTAAGTACATACTGTCCATCGATGGAACAGGATCCAGAATCTGGGGTAAAAATGTGCCAAACTGAACATGTGACCCGGCGTGCTGCTTTAACGGAAGATAAAGGCGATAACAGCTTGTTTTAGGCAGATAAACTAAGAGGCTGTGCAAGATAAACAAGGACTGTTTGGACTGTGAGTCACACAAAGCTCTTCTAGTAAAGTACAACAGTAATATGGAAGTCAGAGTGGTGACAACAGAAGCAGCGAGGGTTCAGACACAAACTGACGCGGTTGTTAAAAATGTGTTCAGGACATAGCAGAGATGGAGAAGACGCAGGAGGAGTTAAAGATGAAATTGCACGAACTGAGAAAACATCGGGAGCGAGACCAGCAGCAGCTCCGTGACCAGATAAGAAGCCAAGTTAAAGCCGCCGCGGAGCAGCTGCGCATGTACCCACACCCACCTCAGCCCAACTCTCCAACCCAATGATTCACGTTCAAAAACACAAACTTAGTGTGTGTGTGTGTGTGTGTGTGTGTGTGTGTGTGTGTGTGTGTGTGTGTGTGTGTTCAGGGATATGCGGAGAGGAGAGGAGACACACACGGATCTTCAGGAGGATCTTCAGGAGGATGTTCAGGAGGATGTTCAGGAGGATCTCTGCCAGGAGCTGCAGCTCTCCTCTCTGATGAACAGCTGAGCCTCACACACCTGTCGCCTTTTTGTTTTAACAGTAAAAACAAATATTGGTGTTTATTAGTTACACAACCAAATGATACGACTACACACGTGTCTGTGTTTGTTTGCTTTGTTTTTCTTCATCTTGTTCTTGTTGACATTTAGATTTTTCAGACCGTGTGTAAGACTTCACACATGCAGGAGGGTCCTCTGTACACTACGGCCTCTACAGCTGATATTTATGGTTGTTGCTACAAAATCAATAAACAAATAAATACAAATCATAAGGTATCTGGGGCTCCTGCAATTTCATGATTCAGGTGAAGTAAATATAATCAGAGAAGCAAAGAAAAATGGAATATGTGTGTTTGAAAGAGAGGGAGACAGATGGAAACATTCAAGGAGTGAATGTGGATGAGTTTAAATACTTGGGGTCAATTTGCACAAGAGAGGTGAAGAAGAGAGCACAGGCAGGGTGGAGCGGGTGGAGATGAGTGTCAGGAGGGATTGGTGACAGAAGGAGAGCAGCAAGAGTGAAAGTTAAAGATGGAAGTGAGACCTGCTGTGATGTTTGGTTTGGAGACGCTGTGTCACCAGCTGCCGTCGCTCCCGATTCTTGGATTCTGACCTGGTGGAAACACGACTGAGACGGGCGTCTCAGTTCAAGAACTTCCTTATTTACCCACGTATGAGAGATGTTCACAGCATGAAGCCTCCTGCAGGTCTGAAGGGCAGTCCCTCGATCTGTCACATGTATACTTTTTCAAAGTTCCTCGTTCAGAGCTACTTTTCCTGTTACTCTGTGTTCCTCTACCCTTCATAAACATCTCCTTATCTTTTCCTTTTATGGTCTTACACATCAATTCATCTCTGCTTCTCTGCATGTCCTCAGTTTCTATGCACGTGGGTGGCTGCATGTGGGGTCTCTGGATGCGCTGAGCTCTTCACATAGTTCAGCTTCTTTCATCTATACTTATCAGGATGTGTTAGTGGCAGTTAGTGCTGCCCTTTGCAGCCACACTGTAATGCTACTTCTGCACTCTTTCCTGTAATGCTGTTTTTTATTTGTAACTACTTACAGTTACACAGAGGCCTGCTAGCAGTATAATAGTATATACAGTTCCACAGGTGGCACAAAGATGTTGAGATCCTCGGTGTGAGAGAGCAAATACACACAAATAGTTACAAACTATGGCTGAAAATAAAGGGAAAAATAAATAAAAAATACATACATATTGGACAAAGGATGTTAAAGATGAAGCTGATTGACAGGAGGAAGAGGAAGGCCTCAGAGGAGATTCATGGACGTAGTGAAGGAGGACTGCAGAGGTTCTGAAGGGAACAGCTGAAAGAAGAAGGCTGAGAGAACCAGCATCCCTGTGTGTCAGTTAGAGAACGACGGATCTTTAAGATAAATAAATGTTCCTTCAGTGCAGCAGTTTGCAAATAAAAGTCCGATTGCACTGTGAGAGTGTATTTCACAGGTTTAAAGAAAATAAGAACTTTAAAGACCAAAATCAGTTTTTTTTCTTCTTTTTAACAGTAAATGTCAACAGGAGTGTAAATAGTAGGGGTGCAACGATACTCGTATTGATATTGAACCGTTTGATACAGTGCTTTCGGTTTGGTACGCATTAGTGACGTGTCCTGTGTGTCGAAGCGTCGAATCGTGTGTCGGGTAATCTCGGGGGCGTTTCTGTGAAGCGCGTATCGAGGCTTGCTTTGATTACGTATGCAGTGACGTTCGAGGCCTCGCGGGCAGTCCGTACCACGTGACTGATTCAGGGACTGGTTCACCGGTTCGCGCCAGATTCGAAATAAAATGGGCAGAAAAACACAGCTGATTTCCCGTCACACTGTGTTGTGGAATTGGATTACGTACGTGTTACATAGTTACTTGAGCATTTCTTCTTCGATGGAACCAGGAAGGAAGAGATTTTTATTTCATTTTATCTCTCCTAATAAAGTATGCACACAGTAATAAATATCGCAAATGATAAGCACCATAATATAAATAAACAACACTACAGATCCTATAATCTGATTTCTGTCTTTTAGTTTATTAAAAAGTGAAGCGCCAAATACTAGTTTGTGTCATTATCCAGATGTACATAAGCATGATTACACAGGTACTAGCGGGTTTTGATTATCGATTAAAATCGATTCTAGCTTGGATAACGTGATATCGATTCATTAAAATCCTGAATCGATTTTTAATATAAATATTACTACATTTCAACCACCACCAAACAGCTAAAACAGTAAATGAGAGCAGGTACACCGATTCTGCACAAAGACGTGCAGACGTGCAAAAACACAAAGCGCTGACGCGTCAAAATCAGTGAGATGTCGCCTTTCTCTCCAGACAGCACAGACACGGTCGGGGCTGATAGCCGACAGCTCACTGATTCTAATCTAAGGCATCTGCTGTGATGCTTACACATTAGATAAAGTCTCGAAAGTGTCAGCTTTCTTTTTATAGTTATAAAAATATGCAAATGTACTGATCTATGATCTGAATTATACTATTGACTGACTGTCTGAGGCTAACAGTTACACAAACATACCAAAACTCTGTCCTGATAGTTTCCACTTTCACTTTTGTATCACACATACTGAGACAATATTCGGGATAAATAACCAAGAAAACAATTTACTTATTCAGTTTAGAGGTTTACACATCATTATAATCACAGAGCCCGCTTCACTTGAATTGTCCACTTGATGGCGCAGTAGAGCAAATGAATCATCACAATGCTTCAAATCATAAGTCGACCAATTGGGTGGAAAGCTTCAGTTCATCATGAGGCTTCATCTCACCATCACTAGTACGCATATGTATCGAACAATACAAAATTTTTAATTTATTTTATCAACTTTTCTTCTGACGATGCTGTCTGTGTTGAGCGCTCAGTTTATCTGCGTTCGACTACTCCGCCTAGGCTGCACTGTCGAGCGCAGATCCACCGAGCGCAGATCCACTGAGCACAGCACAAGCTAGCAGGCAGAAGCTAAGCTCGTTGCAACATGGCAAATTGAACCTCCCCCACCCTCATTCAGATCTGGCGTTTGGAACTATTTTGGTCTTCATGTGAAGTATGACCCTGAAGGTAAGCGCGTCATGGACTAAAGTAAAACAGTATGTTGGATGTGCCAGCAATGCTCAATTACATTGGTGGGAACTAGTGTGTTAGCGCAGTTAGCTCGTTAACGTGTTGGCCGTCCAGCCCCACACACGGGGATCTGTGGTAGCTCGTTAACGGAGATTTGCCGTGTTGTGGCGTTAACGTCATTTCAGATTAACGCTGACAGCACTAGTGGGAACACAACGAATACGACTGCACATTTACTCCGACATCATCCTCGTGCAAAGACAAGTGGAAGCAGACAAAAACAACAAGCAAGCATGCTACAAACTTTACCCGAGTCATTTAGACAGCCGTTAGCACATGATTCTCCTTATGGGGACCTGATATGTTTAATATGCTGCTGAGAATATAGCCCAGAAGAAGCGTATAGTAGAGCTTTTATTTTGGAAAGAGACATTTCTCTGTAATAAACTCTTTTCCAAAGATGAGGGATTTCTCCATCAGATAGATTTTTTTTTTATTTTGTTGTTTTAGCAACATTAAATTTAAAAACTGTACTTTTGAGTTAAAATATATATTTATAATTTTAATAAATGACAAATTAAAAAAGCATGAACATTTTTTTGTATCGAAAAAATACCGAACGTTGCACCCCTAGTAAATATGTGTAACATATAAAGTGGTACACAAAATCTAACTTCAGCAGCAGCTCACACACATGACGCACAGATGGATGTAGAGGCGAGGAGCGTGGAGGAGCTGTGGTGTTTGGAGGAGGGACTCTTTCAGAGACGTGAGTTCCTGGTTTCCAGTGAAGAAGAAGAGAGGCAGCAGTAAAGCATCAGAGCCTCATCATGACAGTGCGTCACTCTGACCTGTGAGTACATTCACGTCTTTGTTCTGTCATGAATGTAAAAACTGCAGCACTGAAAATGGGCACAAACCTTCAGCTACATGGTGGATTTTATTAAAGTCAGACGTTCACGATGCTGCCGAACTTTCAGAGTCAGCGTTTCGTGTTTCACTAAACTGGAGTTACATATAATTCATTTATATTACCAGCGGGCAATGAGTCGCATCTGAATCTATGTTGTAGAGTAATGAAGTTGTAACTGTGCCTGTGTGTGTGTGTGTGTGTGTGTGTGTGTGTGTGTGTGTGTGTGTGTCAGCGTCCCGAGGAAAAGATGGAATTATGCGATTGTTATTATTTTTTTTCATTTGGGCTTTTGCTTTTATTTAACAGTTGAGCAGTGAAGAGCAGCACACATCAGACTCACAGCCTTCAGAAATAAGGCGTATGGACACCTGCTCAACCAGTGAGCTAAACTGGCCCCCATTAATATTCTTATCAAGCGCTGACTTGTTTGGCCTCAACCTTCTCCTGGATTAATAAAAAAATCAGCGCTTGTGTTTTTTCTTTTTTAAGTTGGCCACAAAAAATAAACCTTCAGTTTGAATTACAACTCAGCACTGCAGCCTTTACAGAAAAACTTTGTTAGCAGATGCTAAAAACACTCTGTCCTAACTTCTCTACTTTCAGATCGAACGGTGATCCTGACGGGTCCACAGGACGTTCGCGCCCTCCAAGGTACCAGCGTCCTCCTGGACTGTTGTTTTGTTGTAGATCCTCGGCTGAGCGGTTACCAGGTGGTCTGGAGGCAAGGCGACCAGAAACTATCAGAGTGTCGATAAAAAGTAAACAAAAGCACACACTCGCTGTTTCTGTCCATTCTCAGAACACATTGCTGTGTAAATACTCGGCTCAGATTCTGTCAGAACTGACTGCACAGAGCTTCACATCCAAAAGTAAGACAAAGTTTCAAGTTGCTGAGCCAGTTACCTGATTTCTGTTCAACAGAAAAAACTGAAGACAGAGCGAGCCACAAACAAGCAGCAACTGAAGGCAGCTGCAGGAAAGTGAAGGAGAGCATCTCCAGAGAGGAAGCAGCATTAGTGTGGTTCAAACGTCAGATTATTTTTATTATTCAGCTAAATCCTTCAAAATCTGTTAGTTTGTTCAGTAGTCACTCTTATTAGAGAAATTGCAGATTTTTTGTTTCCGGGCACTTTCAGGTGTCACCAACAGTCACTGTTGTGAAACAGCACAGCTCTGCTGATGCTTCGTTTTTATCATCAGTCACTGAGAAACTCTGCCTCTCAAAGAAGCTCTTATTGTACCGAGCCATGTTACCGACCTGCTGGCAATTAAGCCAATGAGATGCAACATGCTCCTCCCACGTTCACCCTTTCGTCTGTTCTAACATCTCTGTGTTGTTCCAGCAAAGTCAACATCAGCATTTCTTGATCTGGGTTGTACACGTGTGCTTCTCCGTCTGTGTGTAGGTACATGATCTTTGACAACGGTACGCTCAGAGTAACGGACGTCCAATTAAACGACACCGCTGAATATTCCTGTGAGGTCATCACGGATGTGGACAAGGTTACCGCCCAGGCCTCCATCACCGTCATCGGTGTGTGTGTGTTTCTGCATATTTTGTAAAGGGGTGGACCCTCAGCACCTCTGGACCCACACAGAGTCTAATATTGTTTTTAAAGACTCACCTTCTATCGTCTCACTTCAGACCCTGATTCTCCACAAAAACCTGGCTGATAAGCACCTGCACCATCGGCCTGTTGCTTCTGATAGTCTTCATCCTCACATGGTGCAAGCACAGCAAATACAGAGGTTCTGTTACCTGCATATTCACAACGTGTCACAGACACAAAAATTATTTTCAAATGTTCACATTAGTTACATATGTTCAATTAAAAAAAGAGCTGCAATGAAATACAGTTTATTAATTCAGCAGATTTCAGCAGGAGGAAGCATCCACATCCCACAGTATACAAAAAAGAAACTGGAACAGTTTTCAATGCTTTTTACACAACGAGTCAACAGTCGCTATTTATTCAACTGGATGACGTTTAAAGGTTTCACAGCATAACTGTTACCCTGCTTTACTGTTGTCCTCCAGCCTCACGTGCACTTTGAATGATTGTTCCCTCTAACAGAGGAACATCCTTTGAAAGTTGAAAGTTTAAACTTGTCTGACCTTGAAGAAGAGGTCAAAGGTCAAAACTAATGTGATATTGGGAATCCCCTAATATCATTCACTATATGACTGTATGTAATCAGTGTTGGGTAAGTTACTTTAAGTTAGTAACTTACTTACATTACTAGTTACTTCTATCAAAAGTAAATCAATTACTTCAAGTTACTCGTTACTTTCAAAGTAACTAGTTACTCGGGAAAGTAACTTTGGTTTTACTCAGACTTCTCTTGTTAATGTGTTGCTTCCATAACTTTGCCAGTCTTCTAGCTTGCTTACTTGCCACAGTGCACTGTGCCACCTACCAATAGAAAGGAAAAGATAATGTGCATATTTCCACGAGAGAAATCCCACGCCTGGACCGTCGTTGACCGCCGCCATGATTCTAGCCTACGTCACAGCGTCATGTGCGCCTTTTACATCCAACACAAAAACTGCAGTCGTGGTGCTTTGATTGTACTCAGAACTCTGAAATTCTGCCTTCTGAATAGGAAGATGTAGGTAACAGCAGACTGCAGATGAGCTGCATACAGGGCTGGACTGGGACAAAAAATCGTCCCGGGCGTTTTGACTAGAGACCGGCCGCCATTATAGGAAAAATCATAAAGCCTTTGAATGAAAACAAACACTGTTGTGACAGTGATGTTCACTGTTCTGATGGTATATATGCATCAATCTATCAATCGTTTGTTGTAAGATTCCGATAATTATTTATTAAAAGTGAGACATTTTAAATGAGAATAAGAAAGTATGTCTTTGTGCCCCCCTCTCCCTGTTAATGCCCTACCTGCCCCCCTGGCAACACTTTGCTAGACCCGCCCCTGCACAGTTACCAGCTGTCAGCTACTTAGAAAAGGATCCTGGTGTTATTTGTCTCTCAGAAACAGTTCATAACTTCAACTCATCCATGTCACCTAAAAGGTAAACCTGTTTCTCCATCACAGCTCTGATGGTTCAGTAAGGACGTCTCCTGGTTTCATCTTCATGTTTCCCTCTCACCACATATCCAAACCAACATCATGACCAGCAGCTTTACAGCTGTGGCTCCAGCAAACATCAGCTGATACTAGAAATTAATATTAAATCAATTCTAACAACAGCTGATCAAGCTTAAACGTGCTGCTGTTGTTTATCCCTCATCCACCTGCTGCCTCCACCACTTGCTAATGTTACTGAATCTGTGGAAGCTCCACAATAGCCACGGCAAGAAGTAACGAGTAACAACTCTATCTAAATCCCAGTAATGATTAAGGAGTTCCTGATTTTGGCATAATAACTAGTTACCTGCTCGTTACCACAGTAATAACATAGTTACTGTAACGCGTTACTTAATAACGCGTTACAGTAACTACACTGCATCTGAGATTTCAATCTGAAAAAATGTCCAATAAAAGAAAAGCTATCAAATGTTCACTCACTGCTGTGATGCAGCATTCATGTTTGTTTCCTTCTTCAGGCGCACGTTAAACTCAGACTGGTGAAATGTGTTTTAACAGGAAGCTGAGCTGTTGCAACTGTTTCAGACAAATGAGGAGTGTAGAGGTGCTGTGGTGTTTGGAGGAGGGACTCCTTCAGTTAGAGAAGTGAGGCGTCACAAGTTCCTGGTTTCCAGTGAAGAAGAAGAGAGGCAGCAGTAAACCATCAGAGCCTCATCATGAAAGTCCATCACACTCTGATCTGCTTCTTCTTCCTTTGTGAGTACATTCACTTTTTCTTTCTGTCACTCTCGTTCTTCAACATGTTTCTGTTGTTAAACATGATGATCAGAGTCAGCTATGAGTCACTTTCATGGACGCTTCTTCCATTCAAACTGCTTTTATTCATGATTTCATGGATGTGTTTGTGGCCAGTATGGACAGAAGAAACCATCACAGTGAGACATTCATGGACATGTTGCTGCTCACTTTGGCTTTAGGATTCGTCCTTTCAAAGATGGTTTCTTACAAGTGTTTGTTACTTCCTCAAAATAACCTGTAACATAAAAGTAAAAACTCCACCTGATACTTTCAGTTATTATTTGAAAATACAAACTTGTTGATCAAGTCAATGAATTTTTCTTTGAAAGACAAAAACACATCATTTACATAAAGTAACTGACTCACATCAGCTGCTGAGTTTGGCTTTAGAGCTTTAAATTGAGTCATAAATTACTCAATAACATGTCGTTCATTGCAAGTATTTGTTACTTCCTCAAAAAAAAGAAGAAGTGTCTTGCCCAAGGACACAACGACCGAGACTGTCCAAGCCGGGGCTCGAACCGGCAACCTTCAGATTACAAGGTGAACTCCCAACTCTTGAGCCACGATGAGCCTCAGTAAAACAAAGTTACAAATAAAAACTTCATCACTGTTTTTGTTGTTGCTTCCTGAACTTTGACACCAGCAGTACATTTAAAGTAAATGATGACATCACTTCCTGTGGATGAAACACATAAAGTTGAATGAATGACTGTTCGAGCTGAACAGAAATATTCATGGACATGTTGCTGCTCACTTGATAACATGTGAAACCATCGTTTCAAACACAGCTCATTACAAGTGTTTGTTACTTCCTCAGAATAAACTGGACAGTCAGTAAAATAAAGGGAACAAACTCAGCCTGCTGCCTTCAGAGTTTATCGACTCGGCTGAACTTTAATTTGACTAAACTAAGAAAATCTGCCTGCAAACATTTAGTTCCTGATAGCTCAGATGAAACAGAATAAACTGCCTCACATCCTGCAGACAAATATAAAACTGTGAGTCATCGCCTAAAACCAAAGTGTGAATAACTCAGTGATGTTAAACTTTTCGTTTCCTCTTGATCACAAACAGTTTAGTGTCAGAGCTCTAACACGACTGAATCTTTGTTCTGATCAATGAGGAGAGAAAAGTGAAACAGAAGATGATGTTTAAACTCTCAGTGTTTCACATTCAGACGTTAGTCTCAGTGTGTCTGTGTGTGGATGCTGTGATCAGACTGCAGCTTCTTACAGGAAGTACAAACAGTAACTGTTGATGGTTCATGTTTCCAACAGCTCTGCAGGAGGGAAACGCTGAAGTCAACGACAACAAAAACATTTCATTTGGAGTCGTTGGAGGAAATCTTACAGCTGGATTCTCCTTTCGTGATGGAACATGGAAAATATTCTGCAGAGAAGAATGTGAAGGAGAAAATGTTCTTATTAATACAACAGATGAGAAGCATCGACGTCACAGATACAGCACTGAATATATAACTGCAGAATATTTTCCTGCTTTGTCTGTGAGCATCACACAGCTGATCATGTCTGATGCTGGACAGTACAGCTGTGCTGTGGCTGAATCTCCATCATCAGTTTCATACAAACAGTTTGAAGTTGTTGTTGCTGAAGGTGAGTTTCAGTTTAAACTGTGGAAATGTGGATTTCTCTGTTTTGTCTCTGAAAGCCTGAAGAAATGTTTTATGAAACTGAGTTTTTTACTTAATCTTTTTATCAGTTTTCACAGTCAGTGACTCTCTGAACAAAACTTCTCTTTACTAAACTGTTTCTTTAACTCCAGTTATGTATTTAACTGTGGAAAAGAACATTTGTGCCATAATCTCCATCATGTCAGGATGATGTGAGTGAATCGTGCACAGAACAGAGCAGACAGACACATTTATTTCATCACAAGCTGTGGTGCAGGGTTGTGGACAGGAAACACTAACAGCTCTATATGAGATTGACTAATATGATATCTGAGGCATCGTCTAAGTGATCAGCTGATCTGCTTTCTGTGGTTGAGCTGGACTTCATGAGCATGAACTAAACTGTGTTCAGAATTTATGTGTTTGATCCATATTTGTATTGCACAGTGTTCACTGAGGGGTTTTTAACGTCACGTTATTCTCATGTTGCTGGATGACATTTGAGGCTCTGCTCTGTTGGCACAGTGAGTCCTGTTCATGGTTTCAGTAATGATGTTGGGTTTTTGCTTTGATCACCTGCACAGGAACTGAAGCGTTCAGGGTTAAAGTCTGAGTTTCCTGAACCACAGTCCTGTGTGGACTCACTGAACCTGACATCAACATTTAGCATGAAGCTTTTTACCAGCTCGCTAAGTTAACCCATTCGTTGCCAGTGTGTTCACATGAAAGAGGCGGGAACAACATCTGACCAATCAGAAACACGGAGACATCAGAGCAGCTGATTTTACAAAGAAAGTTAAAACTATAAAGAGGTTAAACACAAACAGTAATACAGACTGTTGCTGCCGTCAGTAAGACTGTGAACGAGCTACTGGATTAATAAAGTTTATGTTTTTGAAGCGATCAATGTCTCAGCTCATTAAAACACAGAGAATCTGATGGATCATAATCAGCATTTCATTAAATTCATGTTTCAAAGAAAGGTTTTAGTTTTTACTCTTTCAAATGCATCTCTTGTTAGAGTTGTTAGACTGTGCAAATCTGATGTGAGGTCATCGAACAGCTGCTTGTTTTAGGATACTTTGATTATAAAACAATAAAACTGCAACAGAAAAAAGAATCAGGGAATAAATTTGTATTTAATAATTAATATTCTTCAGGGATCAACAGGGAGAAGCAGAGACATCAAACACCACTATCTGCTCTCAGAGGTCTCGGGTCCAGCGATCTGATTGGACAGTAGGTTGTGGTTTCCTGGTGATCTGTGATCAGGAACATAACCTGTGGAGCAGATTAGCTTAGCATATATATTAGCACAGTGATGTAAACAGGCAATAAGTGAACCAGCTTCATATTAAAAAACAGGATTAACCCTGAAGTTACAGTAAACACAGTGAAAGCTCCAGAGTGACACTAGCAGAGTGTCTGCATGTGTCCACTGTTTTATGATGATGTCATGATGATGGCATGATGATGGCACGAGGAGGTCGAACTGAAGCTGAAGGATTCACTTCAATCACTGTTGAACTCACTGTTCCAGCCACAGACTGGTTGAACTGGGCAGCTCCCAGTGTAACTGTGGATCAAACTGGAGTTATTGTGATCAGACTGCATCATCTTCAGCACTGATAGTAACTATTGATCGTTTGTGTCTTTAACAGCACTGCTGGATGGAAACGATGATCAGCTGAAACTCTTCGATAAAGAAACTGGAAGCTCTCTCACAGTCGGATGCTACTTTGAACAGTCTGGAGGACAAAAGTTCTTCTGCAGAGGAGAATGTGGAGAGCATGAGGTTCTTCTTCAAACTGATGGTGCAGATGCTTCCAAAGACAGATACAGAATTGGATTTAGAGGAACTTCAGAGGAGGAATATGAAGGAGGAGGAATTCTGTATGTGACGATCACACAGCTGACTGAGTCTGACTCAGGATGGTACAGATGTTCTCTGAATCCAGATGCTGCTCAAGGTTCATTCAGAGACTTTGAGATCAGCGTCACAGACGGTGAGTTTCCCCTGAAAATGTTTTTAATGTTGCTAATTCAGTCATTGATAGCTGCTTTCAGATAAGCAGACATGTTATCTTACAGCCACACTGTAGCTAATGATTTGCACTTTTTCTGCAACTAAAATCTAATCTGACAGTTTTTCTCCAGCAGCATCAAAACTTGATGCTATTTTAAAATCTGAATTTCAGAATCTTTCTTTACACTTTTATCCCAGATGTCAGAAACTGCAGATCGATGAGACGCTGCTGGTGTCTCACCTTTAACAATGAGCTGTTCTTTGACTTTGGTCATTTCCAAACTGGCTGCAGGACTGATGTGTCCTTTTTGTTAAAGTGCTACAACATCAGGAGATGGGAAAGGTCACGACGTTTGAAGACAGCAGTCTGAGTCCACTCTGAGGGACTTTTGTGTTTGTTTCTTGGTTTCATGCACTGGTTTGGACGCATATTAATGGTTGGCTATAGTACGGAAGAATATTAGGGTAGTTAAAATACTCCCAGCAGACCTGCCTACTGTGATGTCAAAGATGTGATGTGACAAACATCCTGACTCGCAGTGAGACACACTTTGACACACAGTGATGTGTGAGCGGGCTGCTTTTTCTCTGCTTTTAAATAAGAACCACGTCTAAACCAAACTTCACTCTCTGACCTGTTTCAGCAGTCGACCAATCAGCTTCCTCGCCTTCACTCGCCACTGAGCAGCCTGAGAAAACATCTGAAGGTACCACTGTGTCCACAGGTTTCTAAAGATCCTCCTCTGCACACGACCACTGTGGAATTTATATCAAAGAATTTTGTTAATTTCAAATATTTAATAATAACTTTCCTCAAATGTTGATGGTTCAGCTGGTGTAACGACCAGAAAGAGTGAACAGTATTTATTCTGGTAGTCAAATATTTAAATACTATTTAAGAACTCACACCATTAACTTTCTAAGAACTGTTTTTGCTGCAGAACTTTTTTTTCTGCTCTTTTTTCTGGTTATTCATGAAATTCTAGGCTTTTCCTTTAATGGTCATCAGTGGAACAACTTCACCTCTTTCTACCTGCAGTAAACACGAGTTGTTTCCACATGCAGAGAAATGCTGGATGCTCGTTGCAGACACTCGTCTGTTAGTTTAGGATGATTCAGTGATTCACAAAGCAAACAGGGAGCCAATCATCAATCAGCAAATCAGACTGAAACATCGTTTTTCTGCTGTCACAGGTGTGCTGCTGCATGTGATCATCACTCCACTCATCATCATCATCATCGTCGTCCTCTCATCACTGGCTGTTCTAATAATCTGCATTAAGAGGAAGCGCGACAGAGGTAGGACAGCAAAGACACAGCAACAACAGAACTTTCCATTTATGATCAAAAACTGAAACTAATTTTACGTCACTCGTCAAAGCTGCAGTGAAACATAAAAATATTTTCCCTGACTTGTTCTTTGTGACTCGTCTGCACGCTTTGGTTTGAGGACAGTGGAGAGACTGATGGACGTTCGGCTGCACTGAGGGCGATTTCAGGAGGACTGAGTCCTTCTGTTTCAGTTCTGACTGCTCAGTACTCTGATTGGCTTAGTGAGAGGTGGAGCATTCAGGAGGAAGGACACGATTCACTGCTTTGTTAAATTATTGATTTAAATGCAAAGAAATATTAAGGGACCGCCCTTCATTTACTGGTGCAAAATGCTGTGGTACGGTTTTAACTGGTAAAAGTTAAGCTGGATATTACTCTGGTTCTGGCCTCCTTACACTGGCTTCCAGTTGAATTTAGGATCTAATTTTAAGTCCCTTTACTGGTTTTTAAATCCTTAAAAGGTCTGGTGCCTGTATATTTGTCAGATCTGCTCGTTCTCTCCTCGTTCACTCAGTCAGCTGCTCAGCTGTTGCTCTCAGAGGAGACCGAGCGTTCTCCATCGTGGCCCCGAAGCTTTGAACTGTACTCTGCTACTATGCCGTGTGCTTCAGTGTTGGTCTTTAAATCCAGGCTAAAAACTCATTTTTATTAACTGGCTTTTGACTCAGTGCGTAACTGACACTGTGTTTTTTTTATATTTATTGTTACGGTAACTGGAGGGACTCAAACGCAGGACTCCTCTGCTCAAAGGAAGAACAGAGGCTTGATTCACCAACACCAGGTGAAATGTGCGACAGTGACAAAGTGCTATACAAGGGTGCAGGGATCAGGGCTCCAGGGAGTCCACAGGGAAAAGCAGGGGAACACTCTCACTCCTCTCTCACACCAGAATCTCTCTAAGCACCAAGGACAGGTCCAGAGTGTCCGTACATAGGAAATGATGTGTTAACACAAGAAGCAAAAACCAAGGCAACTAGATTAGTAGTGTCCTCGCCAGGATTTCACTGGCACAAGTCAAGCAACAGTACAGCCAAGAGCATTAATATGAGTCAAAGGCGGGAGCCCAGGATGAGCTCCGCCCAGGTGATGGAGGAAGAGAGAGAAAAAACGATAGCAGAATATTTCTCAGGCAGATCTGCTGAACTGATGTACAGCACTTTGGTCGAGCATGTGATGATTTTACAGTGCTATATAAATGAATTATGGTATTGTCCAATGATGTTAATAAACATGTTAGTAAGGCAAGGCAAGTTTATTTGCATAGCACAATTCAACAACAAGGTGATTCAAAGTGCTTTACAGAGACATTAAAAAACAAAAACAATAAAAAGCATGATTTAAAATTGATTAAAAAGTAGATAAAATCAGAACAGTAGATAAAATCAGTAGTTAAAATGTAAGTTTTGAAATTTAAGCTTAAAAGTGTGGATTTGGTGTTTTATTCAAATGCAGCTGAGAACAGGTGAGTCTTCAACCTGGATTTAAATAAACTGAGTGTTTCAGCTGATCTGAGGCTTTCTGGGAGTTTGTTCCAGATATAAGGAGCATAAAAGCTGAATGTAGCTTCTCCGTGTCTGGTTCTGACTCTGGGAGCTGATAAAAGACCGGATCCA
Organism: Neolamprologus multifasciatus; assembly: GCF_963576455.1. Lineage (NCBI taxonomy): Eukaryota > Metazoa > Chordata > Actinopteri > Cichliformes > Cichlidae > Neolamprologus > Neolamprologus multifasciatus. Next base: position 1,926,016 of record NC_140458.1, on the reverse strand, counting down.
GATGACCTGAGGGATCTGGAAGGTTCATACTGGGTCAGGAGGTCACTGATGTATTTTGGTCCTAAACCATTCAGAGCTTTATAGACCAGCATCAGAACTTTAAAGTCTCTCCTCTGATGGACAGGCAGCCAGTGTAAAGACCTCAGAGCTGGACTGATGTGGTCCACTTTTTGGTCTTAGTGAGGACTCGAGCAGCAGAGTTCTGAATGAGCTGTAGTTGTCTGACTGAGTTTTTAGGTAGACCTGTAAAGATGCTGTTACAGTAATCAAGCCTACTGAAGATAAATGCATGGACTAGTTTTTCCAGGTCCTGTTGAGACATCAGATCTTTTATCCTTGATATATTCTTGAGGTGATAGCAAGCTGACTTTGTTATTGTCTTAATGTGTTTTTCTAAGTTTAGGTCTGCATCCATCACTACACCCACATTTCTCGCCCGGTTGGTGGTTTTTAGGTGTATAGATTGAAGTTCTCTGGTGACCTGTAATCGTTTTTCTTTGGCACCAAACACTATTACTTCAGTTTGTTTTTGTTTAGCTGGAGAAAATTGTGGCACAACCAGTCATTAATTTCCTCAATGCATTTACCAAGAGCCTGTACAGGGCCTCAGTCTCCTGGTGACATTGTGATATATGTTTGTGTGTCATCTGCATAGCTGTGATAGTTTATTTTGTTGTTCTTTATAATCTGTGCCAGTGGGAGCATGTAGATGTTAAACAGAAGGGGTCCCAAGATGGAACCTTGGGGAACTCCACATGTGATACTTGTCTGCTCAGATGTGAAGTTACCTGTTGATACAAAGTATTTCCTGTTTTCTAAGTATGTTTTGAAGTAAGCACAAAAAATACAAAAATGAAAAATCCCTTTAAGAATGCATCATGTATTCGTCTTTTCCTGTAGAAGAGGAGACTGTGCACAGTTTTCATGAGTTTAAAATAAGATATTGACTCAGGTATTAGTAAAGCAGAGAGGTGAAGAAGAAGTGGATCAAAAGTATCAGTAAATATCTGGGAAACTTCAAGGTCAAAGAAACATCACAGAGAAAACAGGAAGACAAACAGGATCTGACGTTCAGGCTCATTCAACAAAACACAGGCGTTCGCCACAGACGACTAAATGAGCCTCCGATTGAAACAGTGACCTGGTTATATCTGCTTGTATCTATGAGCTGACTGCTCACTGTGACCTCAGTAAACTCTTTCCTGCTTCAGCCAACATGCTGAACTGAGCCTTTTAAAACAGGAGTGCACAAAGCAACAGCTGACATTACAGCAGATAATTCCATCTTTAACATACAGTCTATGCTTTTTACTACTGAGCTGATAGAGTGAAGAATAAATAAATTGATAGATTTATAAAAATCCAGATGTCAGACTGCTCATAACCAAAATAATAATAATTATTAATGATCTCTCGTATTTCTTTGTCGCGTGCACTTTGAATGATTGTTCCCTCTAACAGAGGAACATCCTTTGTTTGTTCCACAGGTTTGAGGACCAGAGCAAACTCAGAGGGCACAAACATAGAGGTGACTTTCTTTCTCTTTGGTTCCTCTCACTGTTGACAGACTGCTACTGTAACAAAGAAATAAAGCAGTCACAGTGTGATGGTTCAGTGTGTAGACTGTTCCACAAATTACAATCCAAGAAGGTGAATTCAAACAGGTAGGTGACAAAAATGGCCGCCCAGACGGAGAATCCAACAACAAACAGAGACACTGTTGTCTGAGAGGTTCAACGAGGCAACACGGAAATATTTACCAGCACAAATGATTTAACCAAGTCAGAGTCTCTTCTTTTTATGTGAAGAAGACAGTTTGTCTCTGTTTCAGGACGTCCACTACGAGAACTGTACTCCAGGTTCTACACGTGAAGACTCGACCTACCAGAGCCTCGATCCAGCCGGCAGGGACCAGGACCAGACCTACTCTACACTCACACATCACACATGAGACTCTCTGGATTCACACCTGGGTTTGTTTCAGTGCCTCAGGTTTAAAGTTTGAACACAAACCCTGAAAACTGTAAATATTGACTCACTTTGGAGTCAGCTTCAAGTGGCTGTTAGAGGAACTGCAGCTGCTGGAACGTCTGCAGGAGGAACCAGCCCCACCAGCCCCCATCATCCTACACGAGTGCCCCGTGGACACTGTGAAGTCTTTCTGCTGCAGTGTGTCATCCATTTGTCTGAGAAGGTGTCTGCAGTCTTCCTTCTCTCCAACACCTCGACACCTCCAGGACCCTGAGACTGACACAAAAATGTCTTCTGGCCCCTCCCACCCTGGACAGAAACAGTCGCTCCCCTCAGTATCATGAAACTGCCAATATTATGTACATGTTATTAAAAACAACAAAAAACATTACCTGATCAGTCTGTTTTTGTACACTAAGAAAAATAATTAAATGTTATAGATTTCATATTTTACTCAACCCTAAACAGAGACAACCGTAGCTTTGGATTCTTCTATTTTATTTGAGTGTTTTAAGTGAATCCATTGCATTAAATGTTCATTTGGAATCACTTGATGGATCTGCATCAGACATAACTGAAGTTAATCAGCTGGTTAGCCACACAGAGCTAACAGCAAACCATATAAAACCTTAGCATACGCAGCACGCAGCAGCTACAAGGATGCTGTTCTTATTCTATTATTATTACAGTGGTTGAAACATAATAAGTCTGCCTTCACTTTGTAATCCACATCAGTCCTGCTGCAAATCCCACATTTCCACAGCGTTCCTGTGACTGTTGGTGTTCTTCAGGTCAGCACAATGTTGGTGTTTGTATTGAATCAGATTATTTGTATGGAACAGACTTTGGTGTCACACCAGTTTGTACTACAGGATGGAGTAGGGAGCTGATGTGGGGTCCAGTCTGTGAAAGAGCAGCTGTTCCAGTTACCCTAACTTACAACAACAACACAATCAGTGGATGTGATGAGCACGTTACCTACTGAACTGTAAACGGAGGAATTTCTGATCATCTGTGGATCATTTTTGTTTACTGCTTATTCAGCTGAGGGTCACAGGGGTGGAGTCTGTCCCAGCTGTCACAGGGAGAGAGGCGGGTCCACCTGCACAGGTCGCAAGTCAGAAAGGACAGAAACCACGCTCTCTCATATACACACCTATATGCAGTGTTGGGGAGTAACGGAATACATGTACCGCCGTTACGTATTTAAAATACAAAATATGAGTAACTGTATTCCGTTACAGTTACCGTTTAAAAAGGTGGTATTTAGAATACAGTTACTTTGTTGAAATAAATGGATTACACGGCGGTACTTCCCTGTTTCATATTGTGGCGGGTCAGGACTGTTTGGGTTTGTTTGACAGCTTTGTTCCAGGCAGCGTTACGGTTGCCATGGTTACAAGGCAACGCTCTCACTCTGCGTGTTTCCTGGGTGAGAGAGCGACTTTTTGTTGTTGTTGTGCTAAGCTAACAGGCAGAATGCTACAGGTATAGCTCTAAAGAATGTAGCATCATGGGCAGTGTAGTCCGTGCTGCAGGGAGAATGGACTGCCATACACGTTATGTGTCTGTGAGCGAGGGAGGGAGAAAAAGGAAAAGTACGAGCTGTCATCGAGCAGAAACGGGAGCTGGAAGCATGTAAATATAATAATAACCACTGCAGCCAAGAAGAGAGCCTGACGAGCCCAGCTGTAAGTAAGCTATTAAGACTCGACTGTACACCGTGTTCGTGTTTTCCTCCAAAAACAATAAGTTCTGTTGGAGCAGCCTTTCAACGCCTCTCTCTGTCTCTGCTAGCAAAGTTGACCCAGACAACAAAGTAAAGCTAGTTTTCAGCTACGAGCCGACACAGAACCCACCGTATTAGCCAGAGGTCCCTTTACTACGGTTCGGAGCCGCGGACCTTCAGTAACAGTAATAAATCACAGCAATAGTACATTCATGTAGTTGTAAACAGCATGATAATATATTAAGTAATCCAAAGTATTCAGAATACGTTACTCTCATTGAGTAACGTAACGGAAGTTTTAGTTTAGAACTCCTGTTATCAGATACATGGATATCTGTAAAGTCTTAACTTTTTATGTCTTTATGCAACACACATGGATTCTGTCAACTCAGTATTAATATTCAAGTCAAGTCAGCTTCATTTGAACAGCACATTTTAAAAATAATTACTCCATTACTAAAATAATCAATAGCTGCAGCCCTACAGCTGTCCCCACCTGAGGAACTGGTGCAGGGCTGGGCCGGGCCCTGGTCGCTCTCACCCCGGGAACAGGGACGGGTGAAGGAGCAGGTTCAGGAGAAGCCCCAGGAACTGGAGGATAGACTGTGCTGGGGTGAAGCTGCAGAACAGGAGGGCCAATCTGAGCCATACTTGGCAGTGATAACTGCTATTAACAGCCATTGGATAGAGTGATAACCATGGTGAGTCTAGTCAGTATAATCAGCAGTAAATGAGTGTGTGGGTGAAGAAATGCTGCACACAGTGCTGTTTGATTCAAGAACCCAAAGCAAAACTCAAAAAGTGTCTCAGGGAGGGGAACCAGCCAGATGTTGTCAGTGTCACTGGTGGAAATCGAGCTGCACTAACCCTCCAGTACCTGCACATGAGACCTGCCACACAAACAGGCCTACAGAAAGACAGGGTGGAGTGATTCAGCACACAGTAAACAGGCGTCTGCTGGCTGCAGACAGCGTCATTACATACAGAGAAGTTCCCTTCACACCGATGCAAATAAAAGAAATTAGTGGTCCTATGACAGATTTTACAGATGTATTTAGCAGTCAGTCAGCACTTTGAGGTTTTTGATTTTGTGAAATAAGAGGAAGAACAGTGGGCTAGACCTGTCTGGGACATTTGTCTCAAACTGAGAAAGAGCTCCATCGTCATACATTAGTCTGAAGGTAACAATGTTGAGAAATGCGAGAGCTTGTAGAATATTTAGAATGAGTTTGATTTGTTCCTTCATCCTGTTGATTTATAAAATTCATAACATATGTGCTTAAACAACATTAAACTGTAGGTCTCCTGTCATAATCAGTTCAGTTTCAATCATACTGAAATACGATCGAAACTTTTTTTACCATGAAACATGAACCTGGGACAGTTGCCTACAAACACCAAGCAGGTAGTCCTCTGATTACATCAAACAGAAAACAGGCCGTCTGGTTTTAGGGAAAGAAAATCCGAGCGCACAAACAACAGGAGGCGTCATTTCTAGAGGCAGTCGTAACTTAAACACTTTTCAGTGTATCTGTATTTTTAGCAGGATTCAGATAACCTGGTCACAATTTGCTGGCTCCTAATCATGGCCAGTTCAATAAGTTGAGACAAATTCTTCAAGATTAGACAGTCCATCAAAGTAACCATCACAGTGAGGTCTCCTTTCAGGGGGAAAGAATAAAGTCTTTAACAGAATGAAGCCAGGCAGCAATAGGAAGATGATTCCCTTTATTGCCTCATTCAGAGTGTATAACAGTGGGTGTGGTTCTGGAACAAACATCAGGTACATCAACCGTGGAACATAATGCGAACACAGACGAGGATAAACAGATAAACAGATAAACCCTCAGCCTTACACTGGAATTCAGCAACACTTCAAAATACAGCAAATGTTTCCAAAAACACAAGTTGCTCTCTCTCAGTCTCTGGTATGTCACAAATATCAGATTACTGCTGATTTAAAATGTAATCTAGTCAAAGTTGTAGCTGACAAACAGATGAGCATGGACGTTATTGCGTCAAAACATTTTTTTTTAACATAGTTAAAGGCGAGAATGTAGCTGTGTAAACTGTGTGACTTTATCAAGACATCGCATATTTGCCAAAGTGCTCCAACGTTTTCGACGTCTGTTACCCACCAGCTCGATAGCTGACCTGGAGGTCAAGGGTCACTAGAGCTGGCGAGAACAGCGAACTCCTGGCATGTTTCCCCATTTCCCAGCTCGCACTTCAGCCCTTCTCAGCTTTCGGAGGACCCGACCCACGTAGACCGAGAAGGCCGGGTCCTCCGAAGGATGCAGCCCCCTGAATGGAGACAAAGCTACTGACTCATGTATCACCTTGTGGTTCAAAGTGGTATTACATGAGGCTGTGCTGTCATGTAATACCACTTTGAACCACAAGGTGATTGAAATGTTTGATATAATATCAGAACTGTTGTTCTTTCATATTCTGTTAATAGATGTATTTAAATGTTCAAAGATTTGAAACTCATGTTAAACAAACTGTGAGAAGAAAGAAAGTCTGACTCTTTTCTAACATTTGACCCAAACTGTTTTTCTAAATGATCCCAAACTAACGTTCATTATCTTCAGATACAGTAAGAGAAATGATTTCATGATGAATGATGATCATTGTTGGAGGTTTTGGTCACTGTGCTGAATTTAACAGAGTCAAATGTCATCGTTGTATTTCCTGCAGCACTTTGCACATAATACTATAAATATAAGGAGGAAGCCTGAGGCCCTGCAGCAGACTCACAGACGGATGCAGAGGGGAGGAGTGTAGAGGTGCTGTGGTGTTTGGAGGAGGGACTCCTTCAGTTAGAGAAGTGAGGCGTCACAAGTTCCTGGTTTCCAGTGAAGAAGAAGAGAGGCAGCAGTAAACCATCAGAGCCTCATCATGAAAGTCCATCACACTCTGATCTGCTTCTTCTTCCTTTGTGAGTACATTCACTTTTTCTTTCTGTCACTCTCGTTCTTCAACATGTTTCTGTTGTTAAACATGATGATCAGAGTCAGCTATGAGTCACTTTCATGGACGCTTCTTCCATTCAAACTGCTTTTATTCATGATTTCATGGATGTGTTTGTGGCCAGTATGGACAGAAGAAACCATCACAGTGAGACATTCATGGACATGTTGCTGCTCACTTTGGCTTTAGGATTCGTCCTTTCAAAGATGGTTTCTTACAAGTGTTTGTTACTTCCTCAAAATAACCTGTAACATAAAAGTAAAAACTCCACCTGATACTTTCAGTTATTATTTGAAAATACAAACTTGTTGATCAAGTCAATGAATTTTTCTTTGAAAGACAAAAACACATTTTGTTGCTTTTACTGTTACATGTTCGTGTTTCTTCACTGTGACTATTCACAGTTCACTCCCACAGTGCACATAGATTTGACAAAATGACATCACTTCCTGCAGACAAATATAAACCAGTGAGTGAAATCTGTCAGCATCTTCAAACCCAGAGTTCTGTGGAAAGTTATTTCCTAATTCTTCCTGTTTGTCGTGTTCGAGCTGAACAGAAATACGACTGCACAGAGTTTAAATGCTGGAATGAACTGAAATCATTTACATAAAGTAACTGACTCACATCAGCTGCTGAGTTTGGCTTTAGAGCTTTAAATTGAGTCATAAATTACTCAATAACATGTCGTTCATTGCAAGTATTTGTTACTTAAAAAAAAAAAAAAAAGTAGTGTCTTGCCCAAGGACACAACGACCGAGACTGTCCAAGCCGGGGCTCGACCCGGCAACCTTCAGATTACAAGGTGAACTCCCAACTCTTGAGCCACGATGAGCCTCAGTAAAACAAAGTCACAAATAAAAACTTCATCACTGTTTTTGTTGTTGCTTCCTGAACTTTGACACCAGCAGTACATTTAAAGTAAATGATGACATCACTTCCTGTGGATGAAACACATGAAGAACTTGCATGTTGAGCTGTTGCTTCAATCTCTCAACATATAATTACTACAAGTACCACACAGAGGAGTTATGAGTCATTTACATGTCATATTTTGTTTATCTTCATCTTTTATTGTCATTTTATTCATGCATAGGAAACATGTTCAGATATATTTTGAGTCATGTCGACTGGAAGAAGATTTTCCACCACTTTAGACAATAAAATGTATTTGACATGAATCATTGTTGTTATTCAGACTTTAGTCTCAGTGTGTCTGTGTGTGGATGCTGTGATCAGACTGCAGCTTCTTACAGGAAGTACAAACAGTAACTATTGATGGTTCATGTTTCCAACAGCTCTGCAGGAGGGAAACCCTGAAGTCACCGATGCTCAGATTCTTCGCTATGGAGTCATTGGACGAGATTTTAAAGCTGGATTTGCCTTTATTTCTCCAGGAACATGGAAGATGTTCTGCAGAGAAGAATGTGAAGGAGAAAACATTCTCATTAATACAACTGATGTCAGAGCTCAAACAGGCAGATACAGCATTGAATATGAAAACAATTTTTTATCTGTGAGCATCTCAAAGCTGACTGAGTCTGACTCTGGACAGTACAGCTGTGGTTTGGCTGGATCTTCATCATCAGCTTCATACGAACGGTTCATGATCGTTGTTGCTGAAGGTGAGTTTCTGTTTCAGCTGTGGAAATGTTTCGTTTCTGTTTCTGAAGCAAAGTTTTCACTGACAGCTGCTGACGGTTTAAAGAAGCTGAAGTTTGTTCTTCTGTAAACTGTTGGTTACATTTGGACTCCTCGAAGTAACCGATGAACTGCAGCTGGGACACGAGTGTGTGTGAATATTAGTGAGTGTGTCAGCTGATAATGATGTGAATGAAATGTCAGAAACAGACGCTGATGAATGAAAGAAGATTTTCTGATGTAACTTTGATTTTCTTTGATGACTTTTTGCTTCTGTGTCATCAGTTTGATCTTTCCAAGAGTTCCCCTCACAGCAAAATGTTTTATTCCTCAATGAATGTGTGAAAATCACATTCAGAACACAAAAGTCCATCCAGACTTTAAATGTACTTAAAACCATGAAGTGTTCACATTTTAGAGTCTATACTTGTCATAAAAGCTGATTTTTCATGAATCCAATCAGTCTGATGATGAAGCCGTTTAAATCTCAGTTAGTTCAACAGTTCCTCTGTCAGACTGGTTGAACTGGGCAGCTCCCAGTGTAACTGTGGATCAAACTGGAGTTATTGTGATCAGACTGCATCATCTTCAGCACTGATAGTAACTATTGATCGTTTGTGTCTTTAACAGCACTGCTGGATGGAAACGATGATCAGCTGAAACACTTCGATAAAGAAACTGGAAGCTCTCTCACAGTCGGATGTTCCTTTAAACTCTATGGATACAGAGCGTTGTTCTGCAGAGGAGAGTGTGGAGGAGAAAACACTCTTGTTGACACATTTGGTAACAGAGCTCAGAGAGGCAGATACAACATTAGATATGATCCAGGAGTTGTGTATGTGAGCATCACACAGCTGACCAAGTCTGACTCAGGACGGTACAGATGTTTACTGGAGAGATCTTCCAGCAGGTCATTCAGAGACTTTGAGGTCACTGTCACAGACGGTGAGTTTTTACTGACGTTAATCAAATGTTGTCAGAGTGGAGCTGTTCAGCTGTTCCTTATTTCCTGTCATATATCTGCTGTTCCTGTGGTGGATGTTCATGTTAAACACGAGCAGAGTTTCTAATAATGAGCTCAGTGTCTGTACAGTAATCCCTGTGAGCCAACAGCTCAGGCTGCTCTCAGCACTCAGTTTATCTCAACATAGAAACAGAATTATTTAGAAACAAAATGATTTTGAAGTGTGAGTTTTGTAAAGTTACTGTGATGGAGAGCAGGAATAAGAGTGTGGAGCTGGAAATGAACAGGTGACCATTAATGTCCCGAAATGTCTTTATTGTTTCCAAGAACCTGATATTTCAACATACATTCATATTTTATTTCATTGTTAAACTATTTTAGTGCATTTTTTTCATCTAACACTAAATTTGCCAAACTGTTTTTTCTCAATCAGTGGATCCATTTAAGGCTCGTTTGATTTCTCAGCTGATTTTTGAATCTTTGTGTTTTTCTTGTTCACAGCTCCAAACATTTATAAGTCAAACTTTCCTCTCTGCTCTTGTTCAGCAGCTGGACCATCAGCCACAACTACAGGAAGCTCCACACCTTCATTAACTTTGACTGGAAGCACTGAGCAGCCTGGAAGAGCAGCATCTACAGGTACATCCATCTATGAGTCTGAGAGTAGAAACACTGACAGATTTTTTATAACCTGAGTGAAAACTGGTTGAATTATTATCAGAATTACTCCTTAATGTGTCCTGTTATATGCTTTTCATTTAGTTTGACAAATGACATTAGCAAACAATCTGAAGTGAATATGTTCTTTACAAGCTGTGAAATGCTAAAATAACACAAACTCTATTTCATATTATTTCAGTCTGTAGCTGATGAGTTCTTACTGTACAGCTCTGTATACTGTACGCATGTCTTCAGCTTGTTGTTCTTCTCAATCTGCTGCAGATGTGCTGCTGGTTGTGGGTCTGACTCTGGCTCTCATCATCATCCTGTTATCACTGACTGTTCTAATAATCTGCATCAAGAGGAAGAGCAGCAGAGGTAAGATAACAGAGACACAGAAACACACAGAACGTCTCGTTTCTAACCAAAAACTCTTTTTTCACTTCACTTGAAGTCTGTTCAAACAGCTGCAGTCAAACATCCAAATATTTCATCCTGCTCGTCCACTTTGGGCTCTAAGAGGAGAGTGGAGTGACTTGTAGAGATGATGTTAAACACTGGAAGTAACTGAATCCTAAACTGTGTCACACATGAAGTCTGGACACTGTCAGCAGGCTCAGATCCAGATGTTCTCTGCTTCAGACGTGTGAAGTAAAAACAGGACAAATATTCTGACTACACGACCCATGAAAACTGTAAAATAGAATAATTATTGTGGATCACTTCTTCAGTACACAGGAGGAGACTCGAGCAAATGTGAGTCTTTGATTCTGAAGGCAAAGTCTAAAGTGAAGCCTGATAAAGTCCAACTAAGCAGAAGAACAGGAGGGGCAGCAGTGATCTTCAGCCTCATGTGCACTTTGAATGATTGTTCCCTCTAACAGAGGAACATCCTTTGTTTGTTCCACAGGTTTGAGGACCAGAGCAAACTCAGAGGGCACAAACATGGAGGTGACTTTCTTTCTAGCACAAATGATTTAACCAAGTCAGAGTCTCTTCTTTTTATGTGAAGAAGACAGTTTGTCTCTGTTTCAGGACGTCCTCTACGAGAACTGTACTCCAGGTTCTACACGTGAAGACTCGATCTACCAGAGCCTCGATCCAGCCGGCAGGGACCAGGACCAGACCTACTCTACACTCACACATCACACATGAGACTCTCTGGATTCACACCTGGGTTTGTTTTTGTACTTGAAGACTTCAGTCTTTTTACAGACCCTGGAAATTCACAGCAACTACACCCATAAATGTGCACATTTTAAGCCTCAATACAACTTAATAGGTTACGTTTTAGAAATAAACAACTCCCTGAATGTTTGTTATAAAGGAGGAAATTGCAGATAGAAAGACAAAAACGTCTTGGTCTCTGTCTGTCACCCTTGTAAAACGTGTTTATTTCTGGTGTAAAGTTGGACATCAAGTCTATGGTTGACTCACTGGAGCCTCAAGTGAACATTAGTGAACTGCATTTTTATCATTTTAATTTGCAACAAGACTAATGAAAACACGCCAGATCAGCTCATTTTTGCACGCTTGTCACTTCCATTTACTTCACTGCTCACTCCACTGTGCTCCCATGCATTCATCAGCTGTCTCTTATGCTCTGCTTAGCTGTGGTTTTGATCTACTCTGCAGGTTATGTCCAAGTTACTGTCCTAACTTGCAGGTTTTATCTCAGGTTCACTGCTAGTGCATGTTTCTGTTTGTGAAAAGTGCATTTAGTCCCAGAAGTTCACAGCCTGATATGATTTTCAATAAGATTTTTGCTGCAGTTTACTTTGCCCTGTCGTTGACACAGTAATATGCATGATATGCAATTGTACAACTTCAGGCTTAGCTCGGTTTTCTTTATGAATGCCATTAAGTGTTATTGAACATATCTTATTTTCTTTTGTAATTAATTGATTTCTTTTAATAAACAGGCAGAACTTGTAACTGAAGCCACGTCTCTTCTTCTCCAAACCTCACTGTGTGCTGGTTAATGGCAGCGATGTGCAAAGCGAGGCTTCATGAAACACTGAAACACGCCACGCATGTGTGCTGGAATTTACGGAGCCCCGCAGGGGACATGGGAGAAAAAAAAATTAAGACGGACTTTTGCGAGATCTCGCAAAACTTTTGCGAGATCTCGCAAAACTTTTGCGAGATCTCGCAAAACAAACGGGGGGGGAAAAAGAAAAAAAAAAAAAAACAAACTCGGGATCTCGCAAAACTTTTGCGAGATCTCGCAAAAGATCCCGCTCCTTTTGATAGCGTTTCAGTTGAAGGGTGCGTACGGAGCCCCCGTAGGTGCAGACATGGAGGAGGATTTAGAACATTTCTTGCGGTCAAGAGAGGTCCCACACGACGACATCATGCACATGCAACAAGACAAAGTACGTATAAACAACAAAGCATTAAACATCGCGGTTCAAAAGGCGAGAAACTTGTTGAAAAACCCAGGTCGTATATGCAGGCCTTTAATGTTAATTCTTGTAAATATGTTCAGGTTCATTAAACATAACTGTTAAGTGCACATATGTTTTGAAATTTCAAATCGTGTCCAAATTCATGGGCTGCATCCTCCCGAGGACTCGGGCTTCGTGGTCTACGTGGGGCGGGTCCTCAGAAGTAGGCCGGAAGTAAACGGCTGGGGAAGTTGGACGGTCTAGCCTTCTGATTAGCGTCTCACGCTGTGTCCCATTTCGGGGTATGCACGCTTGAAGTACGCATTTTAAGTGCGGTTACGTCACCGCCACGCGTCGACGGCTGTCCCAATTCGAAGTGTACTTCAAATGCATACTCCAAATGCGCCCTCGATTTCCCCAAATATCAAGCGTGGTCCGGTGCACGCTTCGTGGTCCCATATATCCCACAATTCATAGCGCGGCGGTGGGTGTGGATAATTTTGCCGCAAAATACGGCAGAAGGGAGCGGCCGAAGAGTGAACTGTCAAAAGTAAGTACTGAATATGACGTCACTTATTCATGTGCGAATGTTTAATAACGAAGAACATTAAAACATTGCTGTTGGCCACATGTCGGCAAAGTTGTGTGACACTAGTGATGTTTGTACTTTCAGCATTAACTTGGTTTTAAAGCCTCTACTTGTAAATATACATATAGTCGACCTTAATCTTACAGAGAATCTGATGATTTTATGGATAATTAAAGTCAGTCATATATCCACAAACACAACAAGCTGAAAGTCAGTGATATATATATATATATATATATATATATATATATATATATATATATATATATATATATATATATATATATATAATCTGACAATACTATAATATTGGCCATATTATATTTACATTACCATAGTGAGATGACTTAAGTCTCATGAACAACATTAACTAATTATTGTTTACTAGCTAATCTTAAATGACTGTTCAGTACAGAAATGAAGCCCTTGAATCATGTTTTACAGTCCTGTGGTCTCAGCCTCAGATACTCAACTAATCAAAGTGATGTCATGACAAAAATGATTGACCAACAAAACAGTTTTCTCCTTCATTTCTGTCAAACAAAGCTGTATGTAACGCGGTTAGTATCATGGTTGCTAGGCAACCTGAACAGCGCGACGAAGCATATACCGTCCCATTTCACAAGCCTCTCACTTCCGCACTTCCCGTACTTATAGTACGCACCGTCCGTAGTACGCGTAGTGTGCGTACTTCAAGCGTGCATACTGTGAAATGGGACACAGCCACTGTCACTACCCGATCCGTACCGGAAACCCGATCGGTACCCCGCATGCGCAAATCTTACGTCACTTCCTCTCTTTGCCAACATTTCGACATTCAATATATTTGAATGATACGGTTAGCGCCCAGTTAGCTCCTAGCATTTCTCAACAGCTCTGCCTCCTTTTCGACTGCCCGGGACATTTAAACAATGGATAATCCGTATACAAACAAATTCATGCTTTTCTCCTCAACAGAGAGCATTCCCCGATTGAACAACAGCGCCGTAAAATAAGAAGAATGGCGCCTAATTACAGACTTAATAATATTGATTTAGCAATGTGTCACGTGAAGATTCATCAGCCAGATTAAGTGTTTACTGACAATTGACAGTGATAGTGGACATCATCATCACTATTCCAGTCAATCCTCTCAACACAGACAAGCATAAACATACTCGACTATCACTAAATCAAATTTAACACGCGTTTGTAATGACGCCAATTCAGTTTACAATAGTGTTCATTCGCTCGGTCAGCAGGTGGCAGTATCCTCATACACTGGGGAGTAAACTGCCATTAAACCAACAGAAGAAGAAGAAAACATCTGCACATGCGCGGTACGGATCGGGTAGACCCGATTTGTACGGTCCGACTTTGCACATGCGCAGTAAGGATCGGGGAGTCCCGATCCGTAACTATCTTTTTATTTTTCGTTTTTGTCTACATTGTACTGAAATGCTTCATTATTGCAAACATTTTAAGATATACTCATTATTCTTAACATCTTAACTGATACGCTGACCCATAACTATCGTAAAACGCTACGACCGGAAGTAGACACCTTTCGCGCATGCGGGGTACCGATCGGGTTTCCGGTACGGATCGGGTAGCGACAGTCACCACTGCGTTGGTGGAGTTTATTAAACTCGTCCGTCTGCTCCTTTCTATCTAATGCTGGGCTCACACTGTGCGATTTTTACAGTCGCGCGATTCAGCTCCTGCTCAAACTGTACATTGACTCGCAGGGGTTAGAAGTTCGTAGGTCACGATGCAGGTCTCACACTATACGACCCGATGCTCTGATGCGACCCGAGTGCTCACACTGTGCGTCCATAACATGAAGGTTATAACAGAAATTCTGTCGCTCGCTCTCCCTCTCTGTCTTTCACTCACACAGACACACACCACCACCATCAACTTTGCTAAATTGCTACAAACAGGTTTGAAATCCTCACGACCAAGCGATTGATGATCGGGAGCTGGTTGTGAGGTGTTAATCGCTTCTCGTTACCCCAGGTATACTATACGATGCACGACGAAGGCCAAAATCGGGCCATCGCAAAAACAGTCGCACGACTCAAAAATCGGCTCAAAATGGGCCAAAAATCGCACAGTGTGAGCCCGGCATAAGCGGTGTAAAAACCAAGGAGGAACCCACCCAGGGGATTAATAAAGTTTTATTTTATCTAATTTAATCTAATAACTTTAATCTCAGCCAAACCGGTTTACTCACGAACAAATAAAACACTGAAAAAAGCCAAACATTAACATTTTTAGGTTGTCTAAGTGTTTTATATATTACGTTTAGCCTGAGTAGCAAAAGTCCGAGGTGAGCTGAAAATGATGTGCCGGGAGTTGTGCCGTTCTCGGCGGCTTTAGTGACCGTTGAGCTCTAGGCTGGCTATCGAGCTGGTGGGTAACAGACATCAACGAAAACGTCGAAGCACTTGCAAATATGTATATATCTTGATAAACCGAGCAGATATTTCAAGTTTACACACCCACGTTCTCGCCTGAAATATGTTAAAAGTTCATTTTGTGACCCAGAAGGATTAATAACAGTCATTTTAAAACTTATTAGCGGCTGCCATTACCGGAAACTGAGTTTGGCTGGGCCGCACTTTGAATTCTGGGATATGGTGGGCCACGAAGCACACCCCCGACCCATCCTTCAAATTCGGTGAAAAGTGAATGTATGTAATTCTTTGTATTACACCCCCTGGTATATGTTAATTTTGTTCTGGTTGTATACATGTTCTGTATACTGTTTCTTAATGAAGTTTAATAATTAAAAAAAAAAATTCGGTGAAAAGGAGGACGCATTTGTCCGCTGCTTTCGGAGGAGTCTACGAATTTAAAATAGAATCTTTGTAGAGATTGCCATAATTGTTGTACATTTCTGTGCAAATAAAAAAAAACTAGTACGGATTTTGGATAGCCTTCGGCGCATCGCTGTGACGTAATCGGTCTACAAAAGCGTCCTCAGGAGGATGCAGCCCATGAATTTGGATGTTGTTATCTGGCTGTGCCATTACCATGGTAACATGGACACCATAGCACAAAATACTTGGTGGAACTTACCTTACTTATACCTTACTAGCAAAATATTTTTTAGTAACGTAGTATATAAATATCTACTACTATTACTATACTAATACTAACTGAGCAACAGTAAGGTAATAAGACACAAGTTGTCAGAGTAACTTTTGATAATGATCATGAACAGTGATTAAGAACTCTATTTCTAATACAGTTAGTATTCCATGTGTGCTAGTGTGGCTTCCTAGAATAAAAGTATATTAATAGCATTTCTCTAATGTTTTATGTCTGCAGGTGGATAAGGCAGTGCTGTCCGTCATGACTGATGTACAAATGGCAAAATACATAAGGACATATGGTGACAGAGTAGCTGTCCAGTCCTTCTGTCAACAAACTAAGTACAGCACAGATAAAGAGACTCTTCTGCAGAACCTAAGAGATAAAATTGCGGCACGGAAAGTAAGATCAAAAACCAAAGGAGTGCTGTGTGGTTCATCAGGTGTGTTCCACAAGCAAGGTGAAGGGACGGCAAGACAGAGAAATACTGCAGGAGAGAAGACCTGCAGAAAAATAGAAATCGGATGGCTTCATTTAAGCAGTAATGAATACCGTCAAGTGAGAACCAGAAATGGTGGAGGAACAAGACATGCAACTGTGGAAAAAACTACAACTGTAGCTAAGATTTTGGAAATGGGAAAGGACCTGTTTTTTCCAGATGGGTACTCGCCAAAAGGGAGAGTTGAAGACTTTGTCATTGATGTCTGTGATTTTAAAAGAAATCCGATTGCTTTAGATGACACTGTTGGCAAACTTCATGAACAAACCAAATTGAAGCTCATGAGATTTTACATTTGCACAAAAGATGAAACACCATCAACAGTTCAGTCCTCATCTGAAGAGGATTTTTCTGTCAGCATAACTGAAGAAGATTCACCGGTGACATTACTTGGATTTGACAGTGAGACAGATGATTTTGTCCCAGATCTACTTGACCATGGGGATTCATCTGACAGTGACACTGGCAAACAGGTTTGTTAAAATAAGAAAGTTATTATTACAAATAATGATCACTTTAAAGTTACTGTATTTTGTTGTGTTTATTAGTGCTTGGTGGTAACATGCGACATGTTCTAATTTTGTTGTACTATTGTACTAGGTATGACTGTGCAACGGCAATAAAGAGTTGTCTTATTCAAGTGCTTTATGTACATCTACGAATATTTGCACTTCTGTAGGATGAAATTATTCAAGGAATTTGTTGTTGACTTGTGTGGTAAGGTACATTTAATACATCTGTGAAAGACTTACAGCTTTGTATTCATTAACATGTACTAAATGACTGGCTGCTGAAAAAATAATTGAGTTATTTTCGTTTGTTTCTTGTGTTTGTTTTCTGGTTCACAGATTCACAATTTCCAGATGGGACACAATCCAAAAAAACTGAAATCACTCTGCGAGGCAGTGACAACACAAAGTCCAGGAAAATCACATCATATGCATTCAACCCCAAAAGACATTAAAAACACTGCTGTGGGACAGCAGCAGCAGACTGACTCAAGTGATCATGATTTCCCTGACCACTGCTCTGAAATTATTGATCTGACCAGTATAGTTCCTAACAAATCCTTCAAACTAGAGTCCCGGGAGAAACTTCCAGAAGATTTGCAATTTCGTTTTCCAGACACAGACGAAGTGGATACGGTTCTATGGAATCCTGAAGAGGATCTTGTCAGAGCAGATGGTGATGACACGGTCGTGATAACCCTGAATTATGTCAACAGTGAGGATCTCAGACAGGTAAGACCATGGACAGTTGTGGTTGATATGGTTTATGTAAGTGTTACAAAATATGGAAATTTATTAATAATCAAATTCAATAACTTGCATAGTTCTGATTTTAAAAAAGCTGATCATGCATTCCTGCTTGGACAAAATTTAAGCATGTATGTTATTTTCTGTAATATTATTCTTTTGGATCTTAAAAGAAATAACCTACAGTACTGTGAAACACTTGCTCGATTTCTATTAATCAGAATTCATCTCTTGTTTGTTTAAAACTTGATTTTGTTGCAGCAATAATACAACATTTTAAGTAGTAAGAAGTACATCAAGATCTGATAAAAACCTGTGGAATTCCACTGTAATATGTCTTTTTACTCTTGTAAGTGAGACATGTAGGCTGAAAATAAAGAGGTGTATCTTTTTTCTATTTCTTAAGACCTATTGACATATTTTGCAGACTTTTTAAGAACATTCATGATTTAGAATAGGCCAAGGTAGAAGATTGAAGAAGAGTCTTCTAATCTTGAAGGGTTAAGGTGTCTGTTGTCAGTTAATGCAATACTTCCTTCTCAGAATGCCGACACAAATGGATTACCTATGGATGGTTTCCTGCTACCATTGTCTTCAGCTAATGGCTTGCCCACACCCCATATGCAGTCAATACAGGAGGAAGCACCCCAGATTACACAGGTAAGATGGATCAATTCGGGCAACCATAAACACCTATCTTTACATACTGTAGAGATGCCAAAATTTCATGCTATTTTCTGAGGATATGGCAGTTTGTGGGTCCATTTGAATTAAAAGGATATTGTCAGTTGAGAGACAATTCCAGTGTTTAACATTAAGATAAGATTAAACAGGAAATTTAGTCTTGAAATTAAATTATTTACATAACACAGCAGTGAGACATTGTTTTGGTGTCACTATTGTGTTCTCTACCTTTTTTGCACAGAAGTGAGTCTTCTCATACATGTAAAGAACACTTGTATAATTTTCTGTGAGGCATACGAGGACATCCATCAGGCCAAAATGTGAATGTTATACATAAATTGTCAGTGCAACCATGGTTTGGGAATGTACAGCCCACTAAAATTAGACAAATAAATTTCAAACTTTTTCAGAACATTGATATTGTGTAATCTGTACAATTCATTTGCATTTCTTATGGAATGTGCATGTTTTGTCTTTTACTCAGGACCATGGACTGAATTTCATCGCACAAGGTTTGCCTTTAGATTCAAGCAACCAACTTTCCCCATCAAATTCAGGAGACCCACAGAGCCCCCTACATGTATCAATTCGCAGGATAAAAGTTGTTGATGATCTTTTGGCTGTATTTATGGACAGTAGCATTCTGAATGAGACTTTACAGATGAACTTTGTAAATGAAAATGCTGTTGATGATGCTGGGGTGTCAAGGGAGGTTTACACTGCATTTTGGGAGCAATTTTTGGAACAGTGTGAAGGTGAAAATGAACGAGTTCCAAGGCTGAGACCAGACTTTAGTGAGGCTGAATGGCAAGCAGTTGGGCAGATATGGGTGAAAGGCTTACTAGACCATGGTGTCTTTCCAGTGAGGCTGTCAAAGGCTTTCATTTTAGCTTGCATCCACAGAATGGACTCAGTTGATGTAGACATTCTGATTGCATCGTTTCTCAACTATCTCCCTCCTGTTGAGAGATCAGCTGTTGAGAAGGCTCTCCAAGGCACAATGGATGAAAATGATGAAGAGGACCTGCTTGACCTTTTTACAAGGATGGGTTCCCACTTCCTGCCACCTAAGAACAACATGCAGCCTGCCATTGAAACAATGGCTCATAAGGCCATTCTCCAAGAGCCAAAGTATATAATGGATTGCTTCTCCACACCCATGGCACATCTGCAGCTGAAACTGGCAGACAAGGAAAGTGTGTTATCTCTGTATGAGACAAAGAAGGCCACAGGCAAAAGACTAGTGCAGCTATTTGAAACAACAAAATTGATGCTGTCTCACGGAGAACAGACAACCTTTAACCATCTTCAGCGTTATGTTAAAAACGCTGATGAAACCAAAGCTGAAAAAATCCTGCGCTTCTGCACAGGATCTTCTGTGATATGTGTTGACAAAATTTTGGTGTGCTTTAATGCTGAAACTGGGCTCAACAGAAGGCCTGTTGCTCACACCTGTGGAGCTACCCTTGAAGTGCCATGCACTTACAGTTCTTATCCTGAATTTCGCACAGAGTTCGACAATGTCCTTTCCAGCAATTACTTTGAAATGGACATCATTTGAACTTGATGAGTGTACTAATGGTTACAGCTGTAATTGTTATATGTATGATTATCCTTGAGTTCATAAATTCTGTCTTGTTTCATTTGTCATTGAAGCATTTGATCTATTCAGCCGTATAATAAGCAGTCACAAATGTAATTTTCTGATGGTTTAGTTGTATGTTAGCTCAGATTTCACAAGGACTCTTTATTGTTTAAAATTCTTTGAAAATGACCGCATCTTTAACTTCTGTTGAAAACAAGGTTTGTGTTTAGCGTTAGAGGGACAGATCACATCAAAATCTGCTGTACACATTGTCATTGTTTCCTTTTACTCCTGCCATCAGCCAGAATAAAGGCTCGCTTTTACCGTTTAAAAAGGTGGTATTTAGAATACAGTTACTTTGTTGAAATAAATGGATTACACGGCGGTACTTCCCTGTTTCATATTGTGGCGGGTCAGGACTGTTTGGGTTTTGTTTGACAGCTACGTTCTGTTGTTCCAGGCGGCAGCGTTACGGTTGCCGTGGTTACAGGGTGACGCTCTCTCTCTGCGTGTTTCCTGGGTGAGAGAGGCCTTTTTGTTGTTGTTGTGCTAAGCTAACAGGCAGAATGCTACAGGTATAGCTCTAAAGAATGTAGCATCATGGGCAGTGTAGTCCGTGCTGCAGGGAGAATGGACTGCCATACACGTTATGTGTCTGTGAGCGAGGGAGGGAGAAAAAGGAAAAGTACGAGCTGTCATCGAGCAGAAACGGGAGCTGGAAGCATGTAAATATAATAATAACCACTGCAGCCAAGAAGAGAGCCTGACGAGCCCAGCTGTAAGTAAGCTATTAAGACTCGACTGTACACCGTGTTCATGTTTTCCTCTGAAACAATAAGTTCTGTTGGAGCAGCCTTTCAACGCCTCTCTCTGTCTCTGCTAGCAAAGTTGACCCAGACAACAAAGTAAAGCTAGTTTTCAGCTACCAGCCGACACAGAACCCACCGTATTAGCCAGAGGTCCCTTTACTACGGTTCGGAGCCGCGGACCTTCAGTAACAGTAATAAATCACAGCAATAGTACATTCATGTAGTTGTAAACAGCATGATAATATATTAAGTAATCCAAAGTATTCAGAATACGTTACTCTCATTGAGTAACGTAACGGAAGTTTTAGTTTAGAACTCCTGTTATCAGATACATGGATATCTGTAAAGTCTTAACTTTTTATGTCTTTATGCAACACACATGGATTCTGTCAACTCAGTATTAATATTCAAGTCAAGTCAGCTTCATTTGAACAGCACATTTTAAAAATAATTACTCCATTACTAAAATAATCAATAGCTGCAGCCCTACAGCTGTCCCCACCTGAGGAACTGGCGCGGGTGCAGGGCCGGGCCGGGCCCTGGTCGCTCTCACCCCGGGAACAGGGACGGGTGAAGGAGCAGGTTCAGGAGAAGCCCCAGGAACTGGAGGATAGACTGTGCTGGGGTGAAGCTGCAGAACAGGAGGGCCAATCTGAGCCATACTTGGCAGTGATAACTGCTATTAACAGCCATTGGATAGAGTGATAACCATGGTGAGTCTAGTCAGTATAATCAGCAGTAAACGAGTGTGTGGGTGAAGAAATGCTGCACACAGTGCTGTTTGATTCAAGAACCCAAAGCAAAACTCAAAAAGTGTCTCAGGGAGGGGAACCAGCCAGATGTTGTCAGTGTCACTGGTGGAAATCGAGCTGCACTAACCCTCCAGTACCTGCACATGAGACCTGCCACACAAACAGGCCTACAGAAAGACAGGGTGGAGTGATTCAGCACACAGTAAACAGGCGTCTGCTGGCTGCAGACAGCGTCATTACATACAGAGAAGTTCCCTTCACACCGATGCAAATAAAAGAAATTAGTGGTCCTATGACAGATTTTACAGATGTATTTAGCAGTCAGTCAGCACTTTGAGGTTTTTGATTTTGTGAAATAAGAGGAAGAACAGTGGGCTAGACCTGTCTGGGACATTTGTCTCAAACTGAGAAAGAGCTCCATCGTCATACATTAGTCTGAAGGTAACAATGTTGAGAAATGCGAGAGCTTGTAGAATATTTAGAATGAGTTTGATTTGTTCCTTCATCCTGTTGATTTATAAAATTCATAACATATGTGCTTAAACAACATTAAACTGTAGGTCTCCTGTCATAATCAGTTCAGTTTCAATCATACTGAAATACGGTTGAAACTTTTTTTACCATGAAACATGAACCTGGGACAGTTGCCTACAAACACCAAGCAGGTAGTCCTCTGATTACATCAAACAGAAAACAGGCCGTCTGGTTTTAGGGAAAGAAAATCCGAGCGCACAAACAACAGGAGGCGTCATTTCTAGAGGCAGTCGTAGCTTAAACACTTTTCAGTGTATCTGTATTTTTAGCAGGATTCAGATAACCTGGTCACAATTTGCTGGCTCCTAATCATGGCCAGTTCAATAAGTTGAGACAAATTCTTCAAGATTAGACAGTCCATCAAAGTAACCATCACAGTGAGGTCTCCTTTCAGGGGGAAAGAATAAAGTTTTTAACAGAATGAAGCCAGGCAGCAATAGGAAGATGATTCCCTTTATTGCCTCATTCAGAGTGTATAACAGTGGGTGTGGTTCTGGAACAAACATCAGGTACATCAACCGTGGAACATAATGCGAACACAGACGAGGATAAACAGATAAACAGATAAACCCTCAGTCTTACACTGGAATTCAGCAACACTTCAAAATACAGCAAATGTTTCCAAAAACACAAGTTGCTCTCTCTCAGTCTCTGGTAGGTCACAAATATCAGATTACTGCTGATTTAAAATGTAATCTAGTCAAAGTTGTAGCTGACAAACAGATGAGCATGGACGTTATTCCGTCAAAACATTTTTTTTAACATAGTTGAAGGCGAGAATGTAGCTGTGTAAACTGTGTGACTTTATCAAGACATCGCATATTTGCCAAAGTGCTCCAACGTTTTCGACGTCTGTTACCCACCAGCTCGATAGCTGACCTGGAGGTCAAGGGTCACTAGAGCAGGCGAGAACAGCGAACTCCTGGCATGTTTCCCCATTTCCCAGCTCGCACTTCAGCCCTTCTCAGCTTTCGGAGGACCCGGCCCACGTAGACCGAGAAGGCCGGGTCCTCCGAAGGATGCAGCCCCCTGAATGGAGACACAGCTACTGACTCATGTATCACCTTGTGGTTCAAAGTGGTATTACATGAGGCTGTGCTGTCATGTAATACCACTTTGAACCACAAGGTGATTGAAATGTTTGATATAATATCAGAACTGTTGTTCTTTCATATTCTGTTAATAGATGTATTTAAATGTTCAAAGATTTGAAACTCATGTTAAACAAACTGTGAGAAGAAAGAAAGTCTGACTCTTTTCTAACATTTGACCCAAACTGTTTTTCTAAATGATCCCAAACTAACGTTCATTATCTTCAGATACAGTAAGAGAAATGATTTCATGATGAATGATGATCATTGTTGGAGGTTTTGGTCACTGTGATGAATTTAAAAGAGTCAAATGTCATCATTGTATTTCCTGCAGCACTTTGCACATAATACTATAAATATAAGGAGGAAGCCTGAGGCCCTGCAGCAGACTCACAGACGGATGCAGAGGGGAGGAGTGTAGAGGTGCTGTGGTGTTTGGAGGAGGGACTCCTTCAGTTAGAGAAGTGAGGCGTCACAAGTTCCTGGTTTCCAGTGAAGAAGAAGAGAGGCAGCAGTAAACCATCAGAGCCTCATCATGAAAGTCCATCACACTCTGATCTGCTTCTTCTTCCTTTGTGAGTACATTCACTTTTTCTTTCTGTCACTCTCGTTCTTCAACATGTTTCTGTTGTTAAACATGATGATCAGAGTCAGCTATGAGTCACTTTCATGGACGCTTCTTCCATTCAAACTGCTTTTATTCATGATTTCATGGATGTGTTTGTGGCCAGTATGGACAGAAGAAACCATCACAGTGAGACATTCATGGACATGTTGCTGCTCACTTTGGCTTTAGGATTCGTCCTTTCAAAGATGGTTTCTTACAAGTGTTTGTTACTTCCTCAAAATAACCTGTAACATAAAAGTAAAAACTCCACCTGATACTTTCAGTTATTATTTGAAAATACAAACTTGTCGATCAAGTCAATGAATTTTTCTTTAAAAGACAAAAACACATTTTGTTGCTTTTACTGTTACATGTTCGTGTTTCTTCACTGTGACTATTCACAGTTCACTCCCACAGTGCACATAGATTTGACAAAATGACATCACTTCCTGCAGACAAATATAAACGTGTGAGTGACGTGAGTGAAATCTGTCAGCATCTTCAAACCCAGAGTTCTGTGGAAAGTTATTTCCTAATTCTTCCTGTTTGTCGTGTTCGAGCTGAACAGAAATACGACTGCACAGAGTTTAAATGCTGGAATGAACTGAAATCATTTACATAAAGTAACTGACTCACATCAGCTGCTGAGTTTGGCTTTAGAGCTTTAAATTGAGCCATAAATTACTCAATAACATGTCGTTCATTGCAAGTATTTGTTACTTCCTTAAAAAAAAAAAAAAGAAGTGTCTTGCCCAAGGACACAACGACCGAGACTGTCCAAGCCGGGGCTCGAACCGGCAACCTTCAGATTACAAGGTGAACTCCCAACTCTTGAGCCACGATGAGCCTCAGTAAAACAAAGTCACAAATAAAAACTTCATCACTGTTTTTGTTGTTGCTTCCTGAACTTTGACACCAGCAGTACATTTAAACTAAATGATGACATCACTTCCTGTGGATGAAACACATGAAGAACTTGCATGTTGAGCTGTTGCTTCAATCTCTCAACATATAATTACTACAAGTACCACACAGAGGAGTTATGAGTCATTTACATGTCATATTTTGTTTATCTTCATCTTTTATTGTCATTTTCTTCATGCATAGGAAACATGTTCAGATATATTTTGAGTCATGTCGACTGGAAGAAGATTTTCCACCACTTTAGACAATAAAATGTATTTGACATGAATCATTGTTGTTATTCAGACTTTAGTCTCAGTGTGTCTGTGTGTGGATGCTGTGATCAGACTGCAGCTTCTTACAGGAAGTACAAACAGTAACTATTGATGGTTCATGTTTCC
This sequence comes from Neolamprologus multifasciatus, assembly GCF_963576455.1. Lineage (NCBI taxonomy): Eukaryota > Metazoa > Chordata > Actinopteri > Cichliformes > Cichlidae > Neolamprologus > Neolamprologus multifasciatus. The sequence continues at coordinate 1,900,903 of NC_140458.1, read as the reverse complement.
AACAGCTCTGCAGGATGGAAACCCTGAAGTCACCGATGCTCAGTTTCTTCACTATGGAGTCATTGGAGGAGATTTTAAAGATGGATTTCGCTTTAATTCTCCAGGAACATGGAAGATGTTCTGCAGAGAAGAATGTGAAGGAGAAAACATTCTCATTAATACAACTGATGTCAGAGCTCAAACAGGCAGATACAGCATTGAATATGAAAACAAGCTTTTATATGTGAGCATCTCAAAGCTGACTGAGTCTGACTCTGGACAGTACAGCTATGGTTTGGCTGGATCTTCATCATCAGCTTCATTCAGACAGTTTAGAATCGTTGTTGCTGAAGGTGAGTTTCTGTTTCAGCTGTGGAAATGTTTCGTTTCTGTTTCTGAAGCAAAGTTTTCACTGACAGCTGCTGACGGTTTAAAGAAGCTGAAGTTTGTTCTTCTGTAAACTGTTGGTTACATTTGGACTCCTCGAAGTAACCGATGAACTGCAGCTGGGACACGAGTGTGTGTGAATATTAGTGAGTGTGTCAGCTGATAATGATGTGAATGAAATGTCAGAAACAGACGCTGATGAATGAAAGAAGATTTTCTGATGTAACTTTGATTTTCTTTGATGACTTTTTGCTTCTGTGTCATCAGTTTGATCTTTCCAAGAGTTCCCCTCACAGCAAAATGTTTTATTCCTCAATGAATGTGTGAAAATCACATTCAGAACACAAAAGTCCATCCAGACTTTAAATGTACTTAAAACCATGAAGTGTTCACATTTTAGAGTCTATACTTGTCATAAAAGCTGATTTTTCATGAATCCAATCAGTCTGATGATGAAGCCGTTTAAATCTCAGTTAGTTCAACAGTTCCTCTGTCAGACTGGTTGAACTGGGCAGCTCCCAGTGTAACTGTGGGTCAAACTGGAGTTACTCTGATCAGACTGCATCATCTTCAGCACTGATAGTAACTATTGATCGTTTGTGTCTTTAACAGCACTGCTGGATGGAAACGATGATCAGCTGAAACACTTCGATAAAGAAACTGGAAGCTCTCTCACAGTCGGATGTTCCTTTAAACTCTCTGGAAACACAGCGTTCTTCTGCAGAGGAGAGTGTGGAGGAGACAACTTTCTTGTTGACACAAATGATAACAGAGGTCAAAGAGACAGATACAACATTAGATATGGTCCAGGAGTTGTGTATGTGAGCATCACACAGCTGACCAAGTCTGACTCAGGACGGTACACATGTTACCTGAGTGGATCTTCCAGCAGGTCATTCAGAGCCTTTGAGGTCACTGTCACAGACGGTGAGTTTTTACTGACGTTAATCAAATGTTGTCAGAGTGGAGCTGTTCAGCTGTTCCTTATTTCCTGTCATATATCTGCTGTTCCTGTGGTGGATGTTCATGTTAAACACGAGCAGAGTTTCTAATAATGAGCTCAGTGTCTGTACAGTAATCCCTGTGAGCCAACAGCTCAGGCTGCACTCAGCACTCAGTTTATCTCAACATAGAAACAGAATTATTTAGAAACAAAATGATTTTGAAGTGTGAATTTTGTAAAGTTACTGTGATGGAGAGCAGGAATAAGAGTGTGGAGCTGGAAATGAACAGGTGACCATTAATGTCCCGAAATGTCTTTATTGTTTCCAAGAACCTGATATTTCAACATACATTCATATTTTATTTCATTGTTAAACTATTTTAGTGCATTTTTTTCATCTAACACTAAATTTGCCAAACTGTTTTTTCTCAATCAGTGGATCCATTTAAGGCTCGTTTGATTTCTCAGCTGATTTTTGAATCTTTGTGTTTTTCTTGTTCACAGCTCCAAACATTTATAAGTCAAACTTTCCTCTCTGCTCTTGTTCAGCAGCTGGACCATCAGCCACAACTACAGGAAGCTCCACACCTTCATTAACTTTGACTGGAAGCACTGAGCAGCCTGGAAGAGCAGCATCTACAGGTACATCCATCTATGAGTCTGAGAGTAGAAACACTGACAGATTTTTTATAACCTGAGTGAAAACTGGTTTAATTATTATCATAATTACTCCTTAATGTGTCCTGTTATATGCTTTTCATTTAGTTTGACAAATGACATTAGCAAACAATCTGAAGTGAATATGTTCTTTAGAAGCTGTGAAATGCTAAAATAACACAAACTCTATTTCATATTATTTCAGTCTGTAGCTGATGAGTTCTTACTGTACAGCTCTGTATACTGTACGCATGTCTTCAGCTTGTTGTTCTTCTCAATCTGCTGCAGATGTGCTGCTGGTCGTGGGTCTGACTCTGGCTCTCATCATCATCCTCTCATCACTGACTGTTCTAATAATCTGCATCAAGAGGAAGAGCAGCAGAGGTAAGATAACAGAGACACAGAAACACACAGAACGTCTCGTTTCTAACCAAAAACTCTTTTTTCACTTCACTTGAAGTCTGTTCAAACAGCTGCAGTCAAACATCCAAATATTTCATCCTGCTCGTCCACTTTGGGCTCTAAGAGGAGAGTGGAGTGACTTGTAGAGATGATGTTAAACACTGGAAGTAACTGAATCCTAAACTGTGTCACACATGAAGTCTGGACACTGTCAGCAGGATCAGATCCAGATGTTCTCTGCTTCAGACGTGTGAAGTAAAAACAGGAAAAATATTCTGACTACACGACCCATGAAAACTGTAAAATAGAATAATTATTGTGGATCACTTCTTCAGTACACAGGAGGAGACTCGAGCAAATGTGAGTCTTTGATTCTGAAGGCAAAGTCTAAAGTGAAGCCTAATAAAGTCCAACTAAGCAGAAGAACAGGAGGGGCAGCAGTGATCTTCAGCCTCATGTGCACTTTGAATGATTGTTCCCTCTAACAGAGGAACATCCTTTGTTTGTTCCACAGGTTTGAGGACCAGAGCAAACTCAGAGGGCACAAACATGGAGGTGACTTTCTTTCTAGCACAAATGATTTAACCAAGTCAGAGTCTCTTCTTTTTATGTGAAGAAGACAGTTTGTCTCTGTTTCAGGACGTCCTCTACGAGAACTGTACTCCAGGTTCTACACGTGAAGACTCGATCTACCAGAGCCTCGATCCAGCCGGCAGGGACCAGGACCAGACCTACTCTACACTCACACATCACACATGAGACTCTCTGGATTCACACCTGGGTTTGTTTTTGTACTTGAAGACTTCAGTCTTTTTACAGACCCTGGAAATTCACAGCAACTACACCCATAAATGTGCACATTTTAAGCCTCAATACAACTTAATAGGTTAAGTTTTAGAAATAAACAACTCCCTGAATGTTTGTTATAAAGGAAGAAATTGCAGATAGAAAGACAAAAACGTCTTGGTCTCTGTCTGTCACCCTTGTAAAACGTGTTTATTTCTGGTGTAAAGTTGGACATCAAGTCTATGGTTGACTCACTGGAGCCTCAAGTGAACATTAGTGAACTGCATTTTTATCATTTTAATTTGCAACAAGACTAATGAAAACACGCCAGATCAGCTCATTTTTGCACGCTTGTCACTTCCATTTACTTCACTGCTCACTCCACTGTGCTCCCATGCATTCATCAGCTGTCTCTTGTGCTCTGCTTAGCTGTGGTTTTGATCTACTCTGCAGGTTATGTCCAAGTTACTGTCCTAACTTGCAGGTTTTATCTCAGGTTCATTGCTAGTGCGTGTTTCTGTGTGTGAAAAGTGCATTTAGTCCCAGAAGTTCACAGCCTGATATGATTTTCAATAAGATTTTTGCTGCAGTTTACTTTGCCCTGTCGTTGACACAGTAATATGCATGATATGCAATTGTACAACTTCAGGCTTAGCTCGGTTTTCTTTATGAATGCCATTAAGTGTTATTGAACATATCTTATTTTCTTTTGTAAGTAATTGATTTCTTTTAATAAACAGGCAGAACTTGTAACTGAAGCCACGTCTCTTCTTCTCCAAACCTCACTGTGTGCTGGTTAATGGCAGTGATGTGCAAAGCGAGGCTTCATGAAACACTGAAACACGCCACGCATGTGTGCTGGAATTATATTCAGGCTTCGAGACGATCTGAAAACATCTCCACAGTGACACCTGCTGGACAATTGTACTATCGCCACATCTTGGAGATGCTGTTTATGAGATACTCGCAGCAGAAGCGTCAGTGAACTTAAAAAGATGAAAGAAAAAAACGCATGTCGTGAAAATCGTTAAGAAGTAGGTCACCTGTATTCATGTGTTTTTTCTAACATTTCTTTTACACTATAAGCGCCGACGTCTCTTTCTTTGTGGATGCCCGTGTTTAAGTAATTAGATAATATCGGTCTCCATTAACCACAATGAAAATAATAAAGAGAGAGGGCCTTGTTTTCTGTTACACATGCGCGTGTCATAAATACAAAAACATTAATTCAGTAATTACAAATGACTCTGGCTCATTAAAAAAATGTGAATCCTGACGCCTCGCAGTGCCCGGAAGCAGCAGGTACACCACCTGTCGGAACTGGGGCACCAAAGCCTCGTTTATTCGTGGTCACGTGATCTCTGTGTTCGGTGCAGTATTTTGAAACGTCTTCGCGTCGGAGGCTCGACACAGCGAAGAAACGCTTTTCAAGCATCCCATCCCTGCCAGAAACTCGGCCCCCTTCGCGCATGCGCTCTATATTCATCACAGTATGAGGAGTGCAGAGAACAAGTAACGTCAGAGGTAAACAAGCTTTTGTGTTTCTCGTTTACATATTCCACGCTCATTTTTGTAATTAAAGTGCAGATACATTTTATTAAATATTCCGCTGGCCGACAGGAGGCCTGCGGCTGCTCGCAGCAGTCAGTGAGACTTGTCAGCTGTTGAGAATAGATTCCTTAATGTAGATCAGAGTTAAAGAGAATGTAGTTTGTAATTGCTTGCAACATTATAATATTGTGGTAATGGATGTAAGGATACAAAATAGAAAATAGGCCTTGGATGGGAACAAAGAACTGAGGTGCAGGGCAGGAGGACCAACCCCCACCCCCAGGGCATGAAGCAAGAGTTACTGAGGGTGAGGGGCAGACAAAGGGCAAATGGGCACTACCATAAAAGGAGATGGGGGTCAGGGTGTCAGCACCCTTGGCCACTGTACTAGTGTATTTCCATTGTGGGGGTGTTTACTGTAGGGGGAGGAGACCAGAGGTTATAACTGTAACTGTTGTGTGGAGTTCTTTAGATCAGCCTTTAGCATAGGACTGCATAGGAATGCAGTGTGCTGATCTCCAGATGCATCTGTAAGAATAATGGGTAATAAAAGGATTGTGTAAAACATGGAAACATCTCAGCGTGATCTCTACCAGGACCAAAAGAATCGCAGAGACCGGTATTGTCTCGACAATTTGGTGCCAGTGACACGGATCTTGGTAGTTGATCTCCATTTGGACCTTGGCTGAAGCGGAATGGACACTGAGGGTATTGCCGGCAAAAAAACAAGGTAAGCAGAACCTGTTTAATCGAATCTGCATATTGGAAATAAGCTAAATTTCACCCAAAAGTGTCCTGAACGCAGAAGTCCATAAATTTTGATAAGAGATGTGTGTAGAACAGAGCTGGTTTCTCTAAAAGTGAGGGTTTGAGGCCCAGAAAGCAGGACTTTCTAAATTCTATTGTCCTTGGATGTGGCTGCCCCTCCTATGAGTTGACGAATTCATAGGCCCAGACGGCGTTTCTGGAGCTAGGTTTGAGGCCTGGGGAATTCAGGACCCCCTAATTCTACTAAAACAGTTTGAGGCCGAGGGAGTAGATTGGCTAAATATTCCTCCCTAAATTCTACTAAAACGGTTTGAGGCCGAGGGAGCAGATTGGTTAAATATTCCTCCCTAAATTCTACTAAAACGGTTTGAGGCCGAGGGAGCAGATTGGTTAAATATTCCTCCCTAAATTCTACTAAAACGGTTTGAGGCCGAGGGACACGATTGGTTAAAATTCCTCCCTAAATTCTACTAAAACGGTTTGAGGCCCAGAAAGCAGGACTTTCTAAATTCTATTGTCCTTGGATGTGGCTGCCCCTCCTATGAGTTGACGAATTCATAGGCCCAGACGGCGTTTCTGGAGCTAGGTTTGAGGCCTGGGAAGTTCAGGACCCCCGAATTCTACTAAAACGGTTTGAGGCCGAGGGAGTAGATTGGTTAAAATTCCTCCCTAAATTCTAATAAAACGGTTTGAGGCCGAGGGAGAAGATTGGCTAAATATTCCTCCCTAAATTCTACTAAAACGGTTTGAGGCCGAGGGAGCAGATTGGTTCAATATTCCTCCCTAAATTCTACTTTGTTGTGAGTTTGTGTTTTAAGAAAACTTAGGTTTGCAAAGTGTGATTGTGCAGAGAGTAGCATGTGGCTGAATCTGAAGAACAAAAGGTGTGTGTGTGGGGGTGCTCCTTTGAGGACAAAGGAAAGTTGTGTAGGTGTGTGTTTAAGCTACCCGATGACCAAAATGGAGGAGGTGTGTGTAAGTGCCCTGAGGGGCAAAATGGAGGTGAGGAGCAAAATGGAGGTGTGTGTGTGTGTGTGTGTTCCTTTGAGGGACAAAAGGGGAGACAGAGCGAATTACAGGGGATTATTGACAAAACAATAATAGTAATAATATGGAGAATTTGATCAACAACTAGATGAAAGCAGTTGGGGAGAAAGGAAAAGAGAGGTTGGAGAAGTGGATTGAGAGGTTGAGGTGCGGGTGTAAAACAATGGGGTAAAAAAAAAAAAAAAAAAAAAAGTAAAAATTAAAAAGAAAAAATACCAAAACAAAAAAAGTGTGGAATTGTGAGAGGGGAACTGTCTCCAATTGGGGGAGCGGGTGATACTGCAGGTCACCAGCTGCCCTTAGTGGAAACAAAAGAAAAACAGAATAGGAGTGTGGTTGATGAAAATAAGTAATAATAATACTAAGAGGGTTTTGTTTTTCTCAGTCAAGAACAACTAAAATCTTACTTTCTGGGTTTTTAAGACAGGAGAGAGACACGGCTGGAATTAATTGGACATTACAACACAAGGGGAAGTGAAACTAGAAACACTGAAAAGAGACACGGACCTTCAAAATAAAACAGGAAACACACCAACTGAACTCTAACACAGACGCAAACGTAACACAGACTGGGGAGACAGAACATAGGAACCTGAAATGTGGAACAGGAGGGCACAGAGGACACAAAACACTAGGGATAATTAGAAACAACCCAAAATAAACAAAACCACAGAATGTTAATAAACTTAAACATAAACACGGAGTCCACAGACTCCGGACCAGGACAGTGAATGATCAAGTTGTCTCAGTGTGTCACTTGCAGGTGGGGAGATGGACCTGGATCAATTCTCCACAAGCAGCAGTCGGAAGATAATTATAGGTAAAGATCATTAGAAATACCCAGCCCGAGTTTTGGCTGAATTGTTTTGCAGCTTTCCTTCCTCATCCTGAAAAAGCAAGCTCCAAGGAAGCTAATCGCTTCTTGAAGACATGGAGTGCAGTTAACATTAACAGTGGACAGCAGTCCAAGAGACAACAGCGGAGTCCTGAGCATAGAGGTCCAGCAGCGCTATGGGCAAACGACATCAGAGAAAGGAAGAGAAGATCCATCATCACGACTGGATGGATGGAGAGATGCGGTTCCAGGAAGCTGCAACTTCACTGTGGGTGAAGGACTTTTGAAGAGACTTTCTGAGTTTGACATTTGCCATGTTTGGAGCAAAATGGCAGTGAAAGAGACAGTGGGAGAATACACAGGACAAAGCTGAAAAGAACTGCCATTGGACTGGTGGGGAAGAAGAGACCACAGTGAAAGAAGGAGCAAGTGAGGACAGAGGCTGCTGTTTTAGTTTGGGGAATCAAATTGGGTTAAGGAATCCAGGGAGACAAACGACTGCCTTGAAGTGAAGAATTGAAAAAGTGTCCAGACCACCACAAAAGGGGGAGGAAGACAAGCACTGAGGTATGCAAGTGCACTGCTGGACAAAACGGAAAGGCAACACCTCACATGCACACAACATGTACTGGGGGTAGCACAAAAACATACAGGAAGTGCACACATCACAAGAGGGTACCTGTAGAAGGGGTTAACAACACAAAGTGTGGTTGCCTATGGTAACTCGCAAGCATTAGGATTTAGCTGTGCCTGACTATGATTGAGATTTTTTAATTTTTATTTAGGTGTTTCTGAAACAAAAGAAGTTTTGTTTCAGAAAAAAGGGGGAAGGTAAATAAAATGACATACATAAGTACAAAATACATGAATATGAAAGGTTTGGGGATTTAATTGGCTGATGCATTTTTCTTTTGTTACCAAGTTGAACCTGCCAATTAGATTTGGTGTGTTTTATTTTTTAGAGAAGGAATATTCTGGGACAAGTCCTAAGACTACGATTTTATATATTTGGTTATTCTGGTATTTTTATTTTTTAACAGTGCACTGACAGTTTTGTTTGACAATTTTCTCTCTTTCAAGCAGGCCTGCACGATTGGATCTGAAAGCACTATACTAAATTTTTGCTTGAAAATTATCGCAAACTGAGCTTCTCCACTTTACAATGGGCTCTGGAGAAAGTCACTTATTTGGGACGCAATCAGATAATGAGTCCCTGCCTAAAAGGATTTCGCGAGGTAATCCATTCTAAAATTCTTTTTTTGTTCTTTTTGAAATGTCGTCGTATTGCTGGCAGTAGAAACTTAATGCGACACAAGAGGTTCTGCTATCAGCAATAAACACGGGGACTGACTGGACTGACAAAAACTTGACTGACTTGACACCAATATGCAAGATTGCACCTCCACCCACAGAGCAAAAAGGGTGGATGTTTCTTTTTTTTACAGGAACAGGAGGATGAAAGCAACATCATAGTTTTGCATGTCTTGTAGGCCATGCAGATCTTTTGGTTGCCAGTTTTTCTGTCTATTTACAAGCAGTGTATTCATGACCTTGTATTATTTACAGTGCAGAGGTCACTGTGAGAAAGTGTGCATACAAGATGCACTGGGCTAACATCTACATGTACTTTTTCTACAGCAGAGGGTTAATCATATGATTTAATCACATGATTTGCAACAGGAAACACCACTGGCCATTTTTTTAAACACAGGTTTACAGGCCTGGAGCAGAGCTACTCTATGGGAGAAGCCCTGGAATTTTTAAGAGAGAATGGGCAACTTTATTGTGCATCTCTAATTGTTTTGAATTGACACATGGCAAGGACCATGTGGCAAAAGGGGTTTGCTGGGGTAGTTTAAATTTTTAATTACAGGTTATGTGACCAAACTGACGGAAGGAGATCAATCATAAGATGCAGATTGAGACCTGGAGAGAAGGCTTCAAGAGCGAGCAAGAGAGAGAGCACAGCTTGCTGCAGGAAGCTCACTGTCGGAAGCCTGGTGGGTACGTCAGAAAGTGATCAAAAGAAAGTGGTTGGAGCCAAGGTGGACAGGACCAATCGAGTTGGTGGACAGGACATCGCACGCTGTTCGACTGAAGGGCAAACGCGAAGCCGGGTACCACTGGAGACAGTGTGCAATAACCAAGGAGCCAGGAAGGTCGGTGAAGGAACAAGGAGCAACTTGAGCACCAAAAGGGGAATCGAGCCCTGACTCAGACGAGTCAAAGAACACCCAGACCTCAACCACAGGGGCAGAATAATCCTCTGGTCTGTGGCAAGGTCTCAGGGTAGTCTACCCCTGAGACTGAAGAAAGAAGAGACGGAAGAATGCAGAGACTCACCCCACGCTGGAAAAAGAAGACTGAGGGAATAGATGTTGAAGGCTATCTACTTCACACCACCCTTCTCAAGCAGTTAAACAGAGATTATCTCAGGAAGTGAGGAAAGCATTCACACCAGGTCTGGTCAGGTTTAGGAAACTAGTTATGCCCTAGGATGAAGGAGAGGTGTGATGTGATCTCTCATTGGAGAGATCAAAAGGGGGATTGTTGAGAATAGATTCCTTAATGTAGATCAGAGTTAAAGAGAATGTAGTTTGTAATTGCTTGCAACATTATAATATTGTGGTAATGGATGTAAGGATACAAAATAGAAAATAGGCCTTGGATGGGAACAAAGAACTGAGGTGCAGGGCAGGAGGACCAACCCCCACCCCCAGGGCATGAAGCAAGAGTTACTGAGGATGAGGGGCAGACAAAGGGCAAATGGGCACTACCATAAAAGGAGATGGGGGTCAGGGTGTCAGCACCCTTGGCCACTGTACTAGTGTATTTCCATTGTGGGGGTGTTTACTGTAGGGGGAGGAGACCAGAGGTTATAACTGTAACTGTTGTGTGGAGTTCTTTAGATCAGCCTTTAGCATAGGACTGCATAGGAATGCAGTGTGCTGATCTCCAGATGCATCTGTAAGAATAATGGGTAATAAAAGGATTGTGTAAAACATGGAAACATCTCAGCGTGATCTCTACCAGGACGAAAAGAATCGCAGAGACCGGCGTTGTCTCGACACAGCCTAAGCTGCTTCAGCAGGAGCGAACTGTTAGCTGTGTTAGCTTCTGTATTCACAGTCAATGGAGAGGCGATCCAACTCCGCTGAACTGCACCAGCTCAGGGGACAGCTTTAAACATGCGACTGTATCTTCTCTTACGCTGGTGTCTTTTACTGAAGTGTTCTTTTAAACTACTTTCCGCTTCGTCCGGTGTCATTCTGTGCTAATATTTAGAGCTAACATTGATAGCATTAGCATCTTAGCCGCTGTCAAATATCTGTTAAGCTAGACAGGGGAGGGACATTTAGAGCGACTGACGACCGAGACAGCCAATAAAATTGAGAGTAGGCGTCCTTAGGAGTCTTCAAGACCAATTATCTTCTTCTACTAAGAAAGCTAAGGAATATCAAGCGGAAAGTCAAAACAATGTCTGTTTCATTCATTACAAACCGTTCGAGTTTAACATTCGCACATTTGTTCAGTCGAAATTCAGACTGCACCCCTGGAAAGCTGATAATAACTACACTAAAAAAAGTTGGGCTGCAACCGTTATCAGAGACGGGCGCAACGTCATCATATGTATGCCGTCATCACGCAACGTGACGTACAGTAGCGTTCGCGACCTTTGACCTTTATGTGTTCTTGCTTATTTTTTTTTAACTTACAACGATAGTTTGCAAAAATAGAAGAAAAAAGAAAATTCAAACATTTATTTGTTAAGGTAATAAATACAATATGGGGGAAAACTGTAAAGAAAATAAATCTTTGGCATATCTAGAGTTTGAGTTTATTTAGGAATTTGCTTAGTTCAACCTATACTCTGTTTTTAAGTTATTAGAATGGACCGCCTTTGAGTTTTTATTCACCTTGTCCATTTACACTTGTTGTTCCACAAATAATGAAACATAGCAAATAGAATATTTATATCCAACATCGAAGATAACCGCTGTGCTCCATCAAAACAAAAGAAAATGGCTTACAAATATTGAACTGTCAAATAAACTCCACAGTAAAATGACAGAAAATGCTCACATCAACACTTCCTGTGTTTTTGTACCAGATGAAGACGCCTCCGGACCGATCAGGCATCACATTTGAAGTCGGAGCCAAGCTAGAAGCTCGAGACCGCCACAAGAACTGGTCAGAAGACTCCTCCCCACCACCACCTTCCACACACACACACACACTTATTCTTTCCCTTAGGGTTCGTCACAGCAGATGATCTGCCTCCATCTCACTGTGTCCCTGCATCCTCCTCTGTTACTCCAACCACCAGCTCCATATTCAACAGCCTTTGCCCAAGATATCCACTCTCACTCTCTTACACACATCATAACCACCTCAGCCTTTCCTCCCTGACTCTGAGCCCTCCCTCTGATGCACTAATTTCTAATCCTGTTCATCCTGCTCACTCCTAGTCAACATCTGAACATCTTCAGCTCTGCCTCCTGTACAACCAAACATCACAATGGGCCTCACTACGATCTTTTAAACCTTCCCTTTCACTATTGCTGCTCTCCTTCTGTCACAAATCACCCCGACACTCATGTCCACCCTCCTTGCACTCTCTTCCTCACCTCTCCTGTGCACTAACACACTCAAAATAAAACCCTTTCTGATTCTGGAAAAAAAAGATTAATTGTTTGTTTTACTGAGCTTCTGCTGTTATGATGTACCCACTCATTCAAGCTTTTAAAGTAAAGTGTGGGTTAGCGATTTCTTAATAGTATTACTTAAAAGTATGTTTTGAAGTAAGCACAAAAAATACAAAAATGAAAAATCCCTTTAAGAATGCATCATGTATTCGTCTTTTCCTGTAGAAGAGGAGACTGTGCACAGTTTTCATGAGTTTAAAATAAGATATTGACTCAGGTATAAGTAAAGCAGAGAGGTGAAGAAGAAGTGGATCAAAAGTATCAGTAAATATCTGGGAAACTTCAAGGTCAAAGAAACATCACAGAGAAAACAGGAAGACAAACAGGATCTGACGTTCAGGCTCATTCAACAAAACACAGGCGTTCGCCACAGACGACTAAATGAGCCTCCGATTGAAACAGTGACCTGGTTATATCTGCTTGTATCTATAAGCTGACTGCTCACTGTGACCTCAGTAAACTCTTTCCTGCTGCAGCCAACATGCTGAACTGAGCCTTTTAAAACAGGAGTGCACAGAGCAACAGCCGACGTTACAGCAGATAATGCCATCTTTAACATACAGTCTATGCTTTTTACTACTGAGCTGATAGAGTGAACAATAAATAAATTGATAGATTTATAAAAATCCAGATGTCAGACTGCTCATAACCAAAATAATAATAATTATGAATGATCTCTCGTATTTCTTTGTCGCGTGCACTTTGAATGATTGTTCCCTCTAACAGAGGAACATCCTTTGTTTGTTCCACAGGTTTGAGGACCAGAGCAAACTCAGAGGGCACAAACATGGAGGTGACTTTCTTTCTAGCACAAATGATTTAACCAAGTCAGAGTCTCTTCTTTTTATGTGAAGAAGACAGTTTGTCTCTGTTTCAGGACGTCCACTACGAGAACTGTACTCCAGGTTCTACACGTGAAGACTCGATCTACCAGAGCCACGATCCAGCCGGCAGGGACCAGGACCAGACCTACTCTACACTCACACATCACACATGAGACTCTCTGGATTCACACCTGGGTTTGTTTCAGTGCCTCAGGTTTAAAGTTTGAACACAAACCTTGAAAACTGTAAATATTGACTCACTTTGGAGTCAGCTTCAAGTGGCTGTTAGAGGAACTGCAGCTGCTGGAACGTCTGCAGGAGGAACCAGCCCCACCAGCCCCCATCATCCTACACGAGTGCCCCGTGGACACTGTGAAGTCTTTCTGCTGCAGTGTGTCATCCATTTGTCTGAGAAGGTGTCTGCAGTCTTCCTTCTCTCCAACATCTCGACACCTCCAGGACCCTGAGACTGACACAAAAATGTCTTCTGGCCCCTCCCACCCTGGACAGAAACAGTCGCGCCCCTCAGTATCATGAAACTGCCAATATTATGTACATGTTATTAAAAACAACAAAAAACATTACCTGATCAGTCTGTTTTTGTACACTAAGAAAAATAATTAAATGTTATAGATTTCATATTTTACTCAACCCTAAACAGAGACAACCGTAGCTTTGGATTCTTCTATTTTATTTGAGTGTTTTAAGTGAATCCATTGCATTAAATGTTCATTTGGAATCACTTGATGGATCTGCATCAGACATAACTGAAGTTAATCAGCTGGTTAGCCACACAGAGCTAACAGCAAACCATATAAAACCTTAGCATACGCAGCACGCAGCAGCTACAAGGATGCTGTTCTTATTCTATTATTATTACAGTGGTTGAAACATAATAAGTCTGCCTTCACTTTGTAATCCACATCAGTCCTGCTGCAAATCCCACATTTCCACAGCGTTCCTGTGACTGTTGGTGTTCTTCAGGTCAGCACAATGTTGGTGTTTGTACTGAATCAGATTATTTGTATGGAACAGACTTTGGTGTCACACCAGTTTGTACTACAGGATGGAGTAGGGAGCTGATGTGGGGTCCAGTCTGTGAAAGAGCAGCTGTTCCAGTTACCCTAACTTACAACAACAACACAATCAGTGGATGTGATGAGCACGTTACCTACTGAACTGTAAACGGAGGAATTTCTGATCATCTGTGGATCATTTTTGTTTACTGCTTATTCAGCTGAGGGTCACAGGGGTGGAGTCTGTCCCAGCTGTCACAGGGAGAGAGGCAGGTCCACCTGCACGGGTCGCAAGTCAGAAAGGACAGAAACCACACTCTCTCATATACACACCTATATGCAGTGTTGGGGAGTAACGGAATACATGTACCGCCGTTACGTATTTAAAATACAAAATATGAGTAACTGTATTCCGTTACAGTTACCGTTTAAAAAGGTGGTATTTAGAATACAGTTACTTTGTTGAAATAAATGGATTACACGGCGGTACTTCCCTGTTTCATATTGTGGCGGGTCAGGACTGTTTGGGTTTGTTTGACAGCTTTGTTCCAGGCAGCGTTACGGTTGCCATGGTTACAAGGCAACGCTCTCACTCTGCGTGTTTCCTGGGTGAGAGAGGCCTTTATGTTGTTGTTGTGCTAAGCTAACAGGCAGAATGCTACAGGTATAGCTCTAAAGAATGTAGCATCATGGGCAGTGTAGTCCGTGCTGCAGGGAGAATGGACTGCCATACACGTTATGTGTCTGTGAGCGAGGGAGGGAGAAAAAGGAAAAGTACGAGCTGTCATCGAGCAGAAACGGGAGCTGGAAGCATGTAAATATAATAATAACCACTGCAGCCAAGAAGAGAGCCTGACGAGCCCAGCTGTAAGTAAGCTATTAAGACTCGACTGTACACCGTGTTCGTGTTTTCCTCTGAAACAATAAGTTCTGTTGGAGCAGCCTTTCAACGCCTCTCTCTGTCTCTGCTAGCAAAGTTGACCCAGACAACAAAGTAAAGCTAGTTTTCAGCTACGAGCCGACACAGAACCCACCGTTTTAGCCAGAGGTCCCTTTACTACGGTTCGGAGCCGCGGACCTTCAGTAACAGTAATAAATCACAGCAATAGTACATTCATGTAGTTGTAAACAGCATGATAATATATTAAGTAATCCAAAGTATTCAGAATACGTTACTCTCATTGAGTAACGTAACGGAAGTTTTAGTTTAGAACTCCTGTTATCAGATACATGGATATCTGTAAAGTCTTAACTTTTTATGTCTTTATGCAACACACATGGATTCTGTCAACTCAGTATTAATATTCAAGTCAAGTCAGCTTCATTTGAACAGCACATTTTAAAAATAATTACTCCATTACTAAAATAATCAATAGCTGCAGCCCTACAGCTGTCCCCACCTGAGGAACTGGTGCAGGGCTGGGCCGGGCCCTGGTCGCTCTCACCCCGGGAACAGGGACGGGTGAAGGAGCAGGTTCAGGAGAAGCCCCAGGAACTGGAGGATAGACTGTGCTGGGGTGGAGCTGCAGAACAGGAGGGCCAATCTGAGCCATACTTGGCAGTGATAACTGCTATTAACAGCCATTGGATAGAGTGATAACCATGGTGAGTCTAGTCAGTATAATCAGCAGTAAATGAGTGTGTGGGTGAAGAAATGCTGCACACAGTGCTGTTTGATTCAAGAACCCAAAGCAAAACTCAAAAAGTGTCTCAGGGAGGGGAACCAGCCAGATGTTGTCAGTGTCACTGGTGGAAATCGAGCTGCACTAACCCTCCAGTACCTGCACATGAGACCTGCCACACAAACAGGCCTACAGAAAGACAGGGTGGAGTGATTCAGCACACAGTAAACAGGCGTCTGCTGGCTGCAGACAGCGTCATTACATACAGAGAAGTTCCCTTCACACCGATGCAAATAAAAGAAATTAGTGGTCCTATGACAGATTTTACAGATGTATTTAGCAGTCAGTCAGCACTTTGAGGTTTTTGATTTTGTGAAATAAGAGGAAGAACAGTGGGCTAGACCTGTCTGGGACATTTGTCTCAAACTGAGAAAGAGCTCCATCGTCATACATTAGTCTGAAGGTAACAATGTTGAGAAATGCGAGAGCTTGTAGAATATTTAGAATGAGTTTGATTTGTTCCTTCATCCTGTTGATTTATAAAATTCATAACATATGTGCTTAAACAACATTAAACTGTAGGTCTCCTGTCATAATCAGTTCAGTTTCAATCATACTGAAATACGGTTGAAACTTTTTTTACCATGAAACATGAACCTGGGACAGTTGCCTACAAACACCAAGCAGGTAGTCCTCTGATTACATCAAACAGAAAACAGGCCGTCTGGTTTTAGGGAAAGAAAATCCGAGCGCACAAACAACAGGAGGCGTCATTTCTAGAGGCAGTCGTAACTTAAACACTTTTCAGTGTATCTGTATTTTTAGCAGGATTCAGATAACCTGGTCACAATTTGCTGGCTCCTAATCATGGCCAGTTCAATAAGTTGAGACAAATTCTTCAAGATTAGACAGTCCATCAAAGTAACCATCACAGTGAGGTCTCCTTTCAGGGGGAAAGAATAAAGTTTTTAACAGAATGAAGCCAGGCAGCAATAGGAAGATGATTCCCTTTATTGCCTCATTCAGAGTGTATAACAGTGGGTGTGGTTCTGGAACAAACATCAGGTACATCAACCGTGGAACATAATGCGAACACAGACGAGGATAAACAGATAAACAGATAAACCCTCAGCCTTACACTGGAATTCAGCAACACTTCAAAATACAGCAAATGTTTCCAAAAACATAAGTTGCTCTCTCTCAGTCTCTGGTAGGTCACAAATATCAGATTACTGCTGATTTAAAATGTAATCTAGTCAAAGTTGTAGCTGACAAACAGATGAGCATGGACGTTATTCCGTCAAAACATTTTTTTTAACATAGTTGAAGGCGAGAATGTAGCTGTGTAAACTGTGTGACTTTATCAAGACATCGCATATTTGCCAAAGTGCTCCAACGTTTTCGGAGACGTCTGTTACCCACCAGCTCGATAGCTGACCTGGAGGTCAAGGGTCACTAGAGCTGGCGAGAACAGCGAACTCCTGGCATGTTTCCCCATTTCCCAGCTCGCACTTCAGCCCTTCTCAGCTTTCGGAGGACCCGGCCCACGTAGACCGAGAAGGCCGGGTCCTCCGAAGGATGCAGCCCCCTGAATGGAGACACAGCTACTGACTCATGTATCACCTTGTGGTTCAAAGTGGTATTACATGAGGCTGTGCTGTCATGTAATACCACTTTGAACCACAAGGTGATTGAAATGTTTGATATAATATCAGAACTGTTGTTCTTTCATATTCTGTTAATAGATGTATTTAAATGTTCAAAGATTTGAAACTCATGTTAAACAAACTGTGAGAAGAAAGAAAGTCTGACTCTTTTCTAACATTTGACCCAAACTGTTTTTCTAAATGATCCCAAACTAACGTTCATTATCTTCAGATACAGTAAGAGAAATGATTTCATGATGAATGATGATCATTGTTGGAGGTTTTGGTCACTGTGATGAATTTAACAGAGTCAAGTGTCATCATTGTATTTCCTGCAGCACTTTGCACATAATACTATAAATATAAGGAGGAAGCCTGAGGCCCTGCAGCAGACTCACAGACGGATGCAGAGGGGAGGAGTGTAGAGGTGCTGTGGTGTTTGGAGGAGGGACTCCTTCAGTTAGAGAAGTGAGGCGTCACAAGTTCCTGGTTTCCAGTGAAGAAGAAGAGAGGCAGCAGTAAACCATCAGAGCCTCATCATGAAAGTCCATCACACTCTGATCTGCTTCTTCTTCCTTTGTGAGTACATTCACTTTTTCTTTCTGTCACTCTCGTTCTTCAACATGTTTCTGTTGTTAAACATGATGATCAGAGTCAGCTATGAGTCACTTTCATGGACGCTTCTTCCATTCAAACTGCTTTTATTCATGATTTCATGGATGTGTTTGTGGCCAGTATGGACAGAAGAAACCATCACAGTGAGACATTCATGGACATGTTGCTGCTCACTTTGGCTTTAGGATTCGTCCTTTCAAAGATGGTTTCTTACAAGTGTTTGTTACTTCCTCAAAATAACCTGTAACATAAAAGTAAAAACTCCACCTGATACTTTCAGTTATTATTTGAAAATACAAACTTGTTGATCAAGTCAATGAATTTTTCTTTGAAAGACAAAAACACATTTTGTTGCTTTTACTGTTACATGTTCGTGTTTCTTCACTGTGACTATTCACAGTTCACTCCCACAGTGCACATAGATTTGACAAAATGACATCACTTCCTGCAGACAAATATAAACCAGTGAGTGAAATCTGTCAGGATCCTCAAACCCAGAGTTCTGTGGAAAGTTATTTCCTAATTCTTCCTGTTTGTCGTGTTCGAGCTGAACAGAAATACGACTGCACAGAGTTTAAATGCTGGAATGAACTGAAATCATTTACATAAAGTAACTGACTCACATCAGCTGCTGAGTTTGGCTTTAGAGCTTTAAATTGAGTCATAAATTACTCAATAACATGTCGTTCATTGCAAGTATTTGTTATTTAAAAAAAAAAAAAAAAAGTAGTGTCTTGCCCAAGGACACAACGACCGAGACTGTCCAAGCCGGGGCTCGACCCGGCAACCTTCAGATTACAAGGTGAACTCCCAGCTCTTGAGCCACGATGAGCCTCAGTAAAACAAAGTCACAAATAAAAACTTCATCACTGTTTTTGTTGTTGCTTCCTGAACTTTGACACCAGCAGTACATTTAAAGTAAATGATGACATCACTTCCTGTGGATGAAACACATGAAAAACTTGCATGTTGAGCTGTTGCTTCAATCTCTCAACAGATAATTACTACAAGTACCACACAGAGGAGTTATGAGTCATTTACATGTCATATTTTGTTTATCTTCATCTTTTATTGTCATTTTATTCATGCATAGGAAACATGTTCAGATATATTTTGAGTCATGTCGACTGGAAGAAGATTTTCCACCACTTTAGACAATAAAATGTATTTGACATGAATCATTGTTGTTATTCAGACTTTAGTCTCAGTGTGTCTGTGTGTGGATGCTGTGATCAGACTGCAGCTTCTTACAGGAAGTACAAACAGTAACTATTGATGGTTCATGTTTCCAACAGCTCTGCAGGATGGAAACCCTGAAGTCACCGATGCTCAGATTCTTCACTATGGAGTCATTGGAGGAAATATTACAGCTGGATTTCGCTTTAATTCTCCAGGAACATGGAAGATGTTCTGCAGAGAAGAATGTGAAGGAGAAAACATTCTCATTAATACAACTGATGTCAGAGCTCAAACAGGCAGATACAGCATTGAATATGAAAACAATCTTTTATATGTGAGCATCTCAAAGCTGACTGAGTCTGACTCTGGACAGTACAGCTGTGGTTTGGGTGGATCTTCATCATCAGCTTCATACGAACGGTTCGTGATCGTTGTTGCTGAAGGTGAGTTTCTGTTTCAGCTGTGGAAATGTTTCGTTTCTGTTTCTGAAGCAAAGTTTTCACTGACAGCTGCTGACGGTTTAAAGAAGCTGAAGTTTGTTCTCCTGTAAACTGTTGGTTACATTTGGACTCCTCGAAGTAACCGATGAACTGCAGCTGGGACACGAGTGTGTGTGAATATTAGTGAGTGTGTCAGCTGATAATGATGTGAATGAAATGTCAGAAACAGACGCTGATGAATGAAAGAAGATTTTCTGATGTAACTTTGATTTTCTTTGATGACTTTTTGCTTCTGTGTCATCAGTTTGATCTTTCCAAGAGTTCCCCTCACAGCAAAATGTTTTATTCCTCAATGAATGTGTGAAAATCACATTCAGAACACAAAAGTCCATCCAGACTTTAAATGTACTTAAAACCATGAAGTGTTCACATTTTAGAGTCTATACTTGTCATAAAAGCTGATTTTTCATGAATCCAATCAGTCTGATGATGAAGCCGTTTAAATCTCAGTTAGTTCAACAGTTCCTCTGTCAGACTGGTTGAACTGGGCAGCTCCCAGTGTAACTGTGGATCAAACTGGAGTTACTCTGATCAGACTGCATCATCTTCAGCACTGATAGTAACTATTGATCGTTTGTGTCTTTAACAGCACTGCTGGATGGAAACGATGATCAGCTGAAACACTTTGATAAAGAAACTGGAAGCTCTCTCACAGTCGGATGTTCCTTTAAACAACCTGGATACATAAAGTTGTTCTTGTTCTGCAGAGGAGAGTGTGGAGGAGACAACACTCTTGTTAACACAACTTTTTACGGAGCTGAAAGAGGCAGATACAACATTGGATATGATTCATTTACAGATCCAGAAGTTCTGTATGTGATCATCACACAGCTGACCAAGTCTGACTCAGGACGGTACAGATGTTTACTGGAGGGATCTTCCAGCAGTTTATTCAGAGCCTTTGAGGTCACTGTCACAGACGGTGAGTTTTTACTGACGTTAATCAAATGTTGTCAGAGTGGAGCTGTTCAGCTGTTCCTTATTTCCTGTCATATATCTGCTGTTCCTGTGGTGGATGTTCATGTTAAACACGAGCAGAGTTTCTAATAATGAGCTCAGTGTCTGTACAGTAATCCCTGTGAGCCAACAGCTCAGGCTGCTCTCAGCACTCAGTTTATCTCAACATAGAAACAGAATTATTTAGAAACAAAATTATTTTGAAGTGTGAATTTTGTAAAGTTACTGTGATGGAGAGCAGGAATAAGAGTGTGGAGCTGGAAATGAACAGGTGACCATTAATGTCCCGAAATGTCTTTATTGTTTCCAAGAACCTGATATTTCAACATACATTCATATTTTATTTCATTGTTAAACTATTTTAGTGCATTTTTTTCATCTAAAACTAAATTTGCCAAACTGTTTTTTCTCAATCAGTGGATCCATTTAAGGCTCGTTTGATTTCTCAGCTGATTTTTGAATCTTTGTGTTTTTCTTGTTCACAGCTCCAAACATTTATAAGTCAAACTTTCCTCTCTGCTCTTGTTCAGCAGCTGGACCATCAGCCACAACTACAGGAAGCTCCACACCTTCATTAACTTTGACTGGAAGCACTGAGCAGCCTGGAAGAGCAGCATCTACAGGTACATCCATCTATGAGTCTGAGAGTAGAAACACTGACAGATTTTTTATAACCTGAGTGAAAACTGGTTTAATTATTATCAGAATTACTCCTTAATGTGTCCTGTTATATGCTTTTCATTTAGTTTGACAAATGACATTAGCAAACAATCTGAAGTGAATATGTTCTTTAGAAGCTGTGAAATGCTAAAATAACACAAACTCTAGTTCATATTATTTCAGTCTGTAGCTGATGAGTTCTTACTGTACAGCTCTGTATACTGTACGCATGTCTTCAGCTTGTTGTTCTTCTCAATCTGCTGCAGATGTGCTGCTGGTTGTGGGTCTGACTCTGGCTCTCATCATCATCCTCTCATCACTGACTGTTCTAATAATCTGCATCAAGAGGAAGAGCAGCAGAGGTAAGATAACAGAGACACAGAAACACACAGAACGTCTCGTTTCTAACCAAAAACTCTTTTTTCACTTCACTTGAAGTCTGTTCAAACAGCTGCAGTCAAACATCCAAATATTTCATCCTGCTCGTCCACTTTGGGCTCTAAGAGGAGAGTGGAGTGACTTGTAGAGATGATGTTAAACACTGGAAGTAACTGAATCCTAAACTGTGTCACACATGAAGTCTGGACACTGTCAGCAGGATCAGATCCAGATGTTCTCTGCTGCAGACGTGTGAAGTAAAAACAGGAAAAATATTCTGACTACACGACCCATGAAAACTGTAAAATAGAATAATTATTGTGGATCACTTCTTCAGTACACAGGAGGAGACTCGAGCAAATGTGAGTCTTTGATTCTGAAGGCAAAGTCTAAAGTGAAGCCTAATAAAGTCCAACTAAGCAGAAGAACAGGAGGGGCAGCAGTGATCTTCAGCCTCATGTGCACTTTGAATGATTGTTCCCTCTAACAGAGGAACATCCTTTGTTTGTTCCACAGGTTTGAGGACCAGAGCAAACTCAGAGGGCACAAACATGGAGGTGACTTTCTTTCTCTTTGGTTCCTCTCACTGTTGACAGACTGCTACTGTAACAAAGAAATAAAGCAGTCACAGTGTGATGGTTCAGTGTGTAGACTGTTCCACAAATTACAATCCAAGAAGGTGAATTCAAACAGGTAGGTGACAAAAATGGCCGCCCAGACGGAGAATCCAACAACAAACAGAGACACTGTTGTCTGAGAGGTTCAACGAGGCAACACGGAAATATTTACCAGCACAAATGATTTAACCAAGTCAGAGTCTCTTCTTTTTATGTGAAGAAGACAGTTTGTCTCTGTTTCAGGACGTCCACTACGAGAACTGTACTCCAGGTTCTACACGTGAAGACTCGACCTACCAGAGCCTCGATCCAGCCGGCAGGGACCAGGACCAGACCTACTCTACACTCACACATCACACATGAGACTCTCTGGATTCACACCTGGGTTTGTTTCAGTGCCTCAGGTTTAAAGTTTGAACACAAACCCTGAAAACTGTAAATATTGACTCACTTTGGAGTCAGCTTCAAGTGGCTGTTAGAGGAACTGCAGCTGCTGGAACGTCTGCAGGAGGAACCAGCCCCACCAGCCCCCATCATCCTACACGAGTGCCCCGTGGACACTGTGAAGTCTTTCTGCTGCAGTGTGTCATCCATTTGTCTGAGAAGGTGTCTGCAGTCTTCCTTCTCTCCAACACCTCGACACCTCCAGGACCCTGAGACTGACACAAAAATGTCTTCTGGCCCCTCCCACCCTGGACAGAAACAGTCGCTCCCCTCAGTATCATGAAACTGCCAATATTATGTACATGTCATTAAAAACAACAAAAAACATTACCTGATCAGTCTGTTTTTGTACAGTAAGAAAAATAATTAAATGTTATAGATTTCATATTTTACTCAACCCTAAACAGAGACAACCGTAGCTTTGGATTCTTCTATTTTATTTGAGTGTTTTAAGTGAATCCATTGCATTAAATGTTCATTTGGAATCACTTGATGGATCTGCATCAGACATAACTGAAGTTAATCAGCTGGTTAGCCACACAGAGCTAACAGCAAACCATATAAAACCTTAGCATACGCAGCACGCAGCAGCTACAAGGATGCTGTTCTTATTCTATTATTATTACAGTGGTTGAAACATAATAAGTCTGCCTTCACTTTGTAATCCACATCAGTCCTGCTGCAAATCCCACATTTCCACAGCGTTCCTGTGACTGTTGGTGTTCTTCAGGTCAGCACAATGTTGGTGTTTGTATTGAATCAGATTATTTGTATGGAACAGACTTTGGTGTCACACCAGTTTGTACTACAGGATGGAGTAGGGAGCTGATGTGGGGTCCAGTCTGTGAAAGAGCAGCTGTTCCAGTTACCCTAACTTACAACAACAACACAATCAGTGGATGTGATGAGCACGTTACCTACTGAACTGTAAACGGAGGAATTTCTGATCATCTGTGGATCATTTTTGTTTACTGCTTATTCAGCTGAGGGTCACAGGGGTGGAGTCTGTCCCAGCTGTCACAGGGAGAGAGGCGGGTCCACCTGCACAGGTCGCAAGTCAGAAAGGACAGAAACACACTCTCTCATATACACACCTATATGCAGTGTTGGGGAGTAACGGAATACATGTACCGCCGTTACGTATTTAAAATACAAAATATGAGTAACTGTATTCTGTTACAGTTACCGTTTAAAAAGGTGGTATTTAGAATACAGTTACTTTGTTGAAATAAATGGATTACACGGCGGTACTTCCCTGTTTCATATTGTGGCGGGTCAGGACTGTTTGGGTTTTGTTTGACAGCTACGTTCTGTTGTTCCAGGCAGCGTTACGGTTGCCATGGTTACAGGGCGACGCTCTCTCTCTCTGCGTGTTTCCTGGGTGAGAGAGGCCTTTTTGTTGTTGTGCTAAGCTAACAGGCAGAATGCTACAGGTATAGCTCTAAAGAATGTAGCATCATGGGCAGTGTAGTCCGTGCTGCAGGGAGAATGGACTGGCGTACCCGTTGTTAGTGATGTGCGATACCACTGATTTCCTTTCCGATCCATCCATCCATCCATCTTCATCCGCTTTATCCGGGACCGGGTCGCGGGGGCAGCAGCCTAAGCAAAGAGGCCCAGACCTCCCTCTCCCCAGCCACCTCCTCCAGCTCATCCGGGGGAACACCAAGGCGTTCCCAGGCCAGCCGAGAGATATAATCTCTCCAGCGTGTCCTGGGTCTGCCCCGGGGCCTCCTCCCGGTGGGACATGCCTGGAACACCTCACCCAGGAGGCGCCCAGGGGGCATCCTTACCAGATGCCCAAACCACCTCAGCTGGCTCCTTTCGATGTGGAGCAGCAGCGGCTCTACTCTGAGCCCCTCCCGGATGGCCGAACTTCTCACCCTATCTCTAAGGGAGATGCCAGCCACCCTTCGGAGGAAGCTCATTTCCGCCGCTTGTATCCGCGATCTCGTCCTTTCGGTGACTACCCACAGCTCGTGGCCATAGGTGAGGGTAGGGACGTAGATCGACCGGTAAATTGAGAGCTTCGCTTTTACACTCAGCTCCCTCTTCACCACGACGGACCGGTGCAGCGTCTGCATTACTGCAACTGCAGCCCCAATCCGTCTGTCGATCTCCGGCTCCCTTCTCCCATCACTCGCGAACAAGACCCTGAGATACTTGAACTCCTCCACTTGGGGCAGGACCTCATCCCCGACCCGGAGTGGGCACTCCACCCTTTTCCGGCTGAGAACCATGGCCTCAGATTTGGAGGTGCTGATCCTCATTCCCGCTGCGTCACACTCGGCTGCGAACCGCTCCAGTGCAAGCTGGAGGCCCTCACCCGATGAAGCCAACAGAACCACATCATCCGCAAAGATCAGAGATGAGATCCTGAGGCCACCAAAGCGAAAGCCCTCCGCCACTTGGCTGCGCCTAGAAATCCTGTCCATAAAAATTATGAACAGAACCGGTGACAAAGGGCAGCCCTGGCGGAGCCCATCACCCACCGGGAACGAGTCCGACTTATTGCCGGCAATGCGAACCAAGCTCTTGCAACGGTTGTATAGGGATCGAATGGCCCGTAGCAATGGGCCAGACACCCCATACTCCCGCAACACCTCCCACAGGACACCCCGAGGGACACGGTCGAATGCCTTCTCCAAGTCCACAAAACACATGTAGACTGGTTGGGCAAACTCCCATGCACCCTCAAGTATCCTCGAGAGAATGAAGAGCTGGTCCAGTGTTCCGCGACCAGGACGAAAACCGCATTGTTCCTCCTGCATCAGAGGTTCGACTAACGGACGAACTCTCCTTTCCAGCACCCTGGCATAGACTTTCCCGGGGAGGCTGAGGAGTGTGATCCCCCTGTAGTTGGAACACACCCTCCGGTCCCCCTTCTTAAAGATGGGGACCACCACCCCGGTCTGCCAATCCACGGGTACTGCCCCTGATCTCCACGCAACATTGCAGAGGCGTGTCAGCCAGGACAGCCCTACAACATCCAGAGCCTTCAGGAACTCGGGGCGGACCTCATCAACACCAGGGGCTCTGCCACCAAGGAGTTGTTTAACTGCCTCAGTGACCTCGCCCCCAGAAATTGGCGGGTCATTCCCCTCATCCCCAGACTCTGCTTCCTCCTTGGAAGACGCGTCAGTGGGATTAAGGAGGTCCTCGAAGTATTCCTTCCACCGCCTGACAATTTTCTCAGTCGACGTCAGCAGCGCTCCGCCAGCACTATACACAGTGCAGGTAGAGCACCGCTTTCCCCTCCTGAGACGCCTGACGGTTTGCCAGAACCTCTTCGAGGCAGTCCGAAAGTCTTTTTCCATGGCCTCTCCGAACTCCTCCCACACCCGAGTTTTTGCTTCAGCCACTGCCCGAGCCGCATTCCGCTTGGCCTGTCGATACCTGTCGGCTGCCTCCGGAGTCCCACAGGCTAACCAAGCCCGATAGGACTCCTTCTTCAGCCTGGTGGCTCCCTTCACCTCTGGTGTCCACCATTTGGTTCGGGGATTACCACCACGGCAGGCACCAACCACCTTGCGGCCGCAGCTCAATGCAGCAGCTTCGGCAATGGAGGCGCTGAACATGGTCCATTCGGACTCGATGTCCCCCGCCTCCCTCGGAATGCTGTTGAAGCTCTGCCGGAGGTGTGCGTTGAAGATCTCGCGGACTGGGGCCTCTGCTAGTCGTTCCCAGCACACCCTCACTACGCATTTAGGTGCACCGGGTCTGTCCAGCGTCCTCCCCCGCCACCTGATCCAACTCACCACCAGGTGGTGATCAGTTGACAGCTCAGCCCCTCGCTTTACCCGAGTGTCCAGAACATATGGTCGCAGGTCTGGTGATACGATTACAAAATCGATCATCGACCTACGGCCTAGAGCGTCCTGGTGCCACGTGCACTTATGGACACTCTTATGTTCGAACAAGGTGTTCGTTATGGCCAAACTGTGATTTGCACAGAAGTCCAATAACAAAGCACCGCTCCGTTTCAGATCAGGGAGGCCGTTCCTCCCAATCACGCCCCTCCAGGTCTCGCTGTCGTTACCCACGTGAGCATTGAAGTCTCCCAGCAGGACAACAGAGTCTCCAGGTGGAGCACCTTCCAGCACCCCCCCCAGGGACTCTAAGAAGGCTGGGTACTCCGAACTGCCACTCGGCGCATAAGCGCAGATGACAGTCAGGACCCGTTCCCCGACCCTAAGGCGCAGGGAACAAACCCTCTCGTCCACCGGGAAAAACCCCAACGTACCGGCAGCAAGCCGAGGGGATATTAAAATACCCACCCCAGCCCGCCGCCTCTCACCAGGGGCAACTCCAGACTGAGACAGAGTCCAGCCCCTCTCCAGGAGACTGGTTCCAGAGCCCAAGCCGTGCGTAGAGGTGAGCCCGACTATATCTAGCCGGTACCTCTCAACCTCACGCACTAACTCAGGCTCCTTCCCCACCAGAGAGGTGACATTCCATGTCCCTATTGCCAGTCTTGGCAGCCGGGGGTCAGTCCGCCAGGGCCTCCGCTCCTGGCCGCCACCCGGCACACAATGCACCCGACCCCTATGGCGCCTCCTGCGGGTGGTGGGCCTGCGGGAGGATGGGCCCATGTCTCCTCTTCGGGCTGTGCCCGGCCGGGCCCCATGGACTAAGGCCCGGCCACCAGACGTTCGCCCTCGGGCACCCTCCCCGGGCCTGGCTCCAGGGCGGGGCCCCGGTAACCCTATCCCGGGCAGGGTAAACTGTTCCCTCTGTGTTTTTTTCATAGGGGCCTTTCCGATCCGATACCAAGTAATATTCAGGGTGGTATCGACGATACTGATCCGATACCGATACTTTGTAAAAAAATGTATTTTATTTATTGTATCTCAAATTATAGCGTCCTAATGATTACAGGACATCAGATTACTTGTTCTTATCACTTAATAATGCAGAGTTAATCACATAGAAATAAAAAAAAAACTGAAGTTGTGTGCTATTTGAACATGTTGCCTGCCTACAGCACTAAAGGACTCCGTGAGAGACGTCTGTCTCGCCCTAGCAGCACCTGTCCCTGTCCTCCTCTTCAGTTCACCTCAACATATGCTCGTCATATTCTGTGATATGATTTGCTCTGAGGTGTTTGACAAGGTTTGTGATGTTGCCACCACCATACATGCCAACCCTCTTGATTTTTCCAGGAGAATCCCAAATTTCAGTGCCCCTCCCGAAAATCTCCCGGAGCCACCATTCTCCCAAATTTCTCCCGATTTTCCACCCGGACAACAAAATTGAAAAACCATATTGCAGAATTCATAGCACGGCCCAGCCAATTCCAGTCTCTAACAATGTCGGCAGCAACTTAGCTTTAATATTACTCTTATTTCTCTTCCTGGGTCGTAAAAAACTTTTAACATATTTTCAGGTGAGAATGTAGCTGTGTGAACTTCAAATATCTGAGCCGACCGACACATCGTTTTCAAACCCCGCGGTCTTTCGCTACTCGGGTTTGTTACGACCCGTCTAGGGCCAGGCAATAACATGAGTGAGGCACTCGCTTTCCCCCCAAGACCCAAGCAAGGTTAAGCATGATATATAAGTCACTTTGATAGCTTAAAAATGTTATTGTTTGGCTTTTTCAGTGTTTTATTTGTAAATCAGTTTGGCTGAGATTAAAGTTATTAGATTAGATCAAATTAAATTTAACTTTATTAATCCCTCGGGAGGGTTCCTCTGGGTTTTCACACAGCTGAATAAACGTCAAACAGAAAACTGATTAAACAAAGTGTGAGACGGTCGAGAGTTTACGCCAGTGCCCGGTTATATTTTAGATAGCAAGGAGCAGACTGCAGAGTTTCACTCCACCGAGGGAGCTCATGACGTACTACCCGGCTGTCTTTAGACCGCGAAGGCCGGGTCCTCAGGTGGAAGCAGCCTCTGAATTTGGACACCCCCGCTGTTTCCGGACATTTAACGTATTTTATCCGATAAATAAACACTGTAAAATGTATTTATCCCCCCAACAGCCCTTTTGAATATCTCCCTAGTGTGGCCACAACACCTCACGTTTTTGCCACATGTATCGCAAACCACGTTTCAGCTTTTGTGGAGGTAAAATACGTTCGCACATGACTCCAATTACGCTCAGCCATTGTTGTGAGTGCGCACGCCAAAGGGCTGCGAGACAGACAGCCATATTTCGCACATGACTATGAAAGGCGGAAGAGGAAGTAGTTCCTTTGAATGTAGACAATCCGAATGTTATAGTTTCTTTCCACTGTGTTCCTGTTAATGATAAACTACAAATTTACCCTAAATTACTAAAATATCGATATTTTAATGTGAGAATCGATTCTAGAACATAAATGATTGGTATCGGAGGAATCGATATTTCAGGATCGATCCGCACATCACTACCCGTTATGTGTCTGTGAGCGAGGGAGGGAGAAAAAGGAAAAGTACGAGCTGTCATCGAGCAGAAACGGGAGCTGGAAGCATGTAAATATAATAATAACCACTGCAGCCAAGAAGAGAGCCTGACGAGCCCAGCTGTAAGTAAGCTATTAAGACTCGACTGTACACCGTGTTCGTGTTTTCCTCTGAAACAATAAGTTCTGTTGGAGCAGCCTTTCAACGCCTCTCTCTGTCTCTGCTAGCAAAGTTGACCCAGACAACAAAGTAAAGCTAGTTTTCAGCTACGAGCCCGACATGAACCCACCGTATTAGCCAGAGGTCCCTTTACTACGGTTCGGAGCCGCGGACCTTCAGTAACAGTAATAAATCACAGCAATAGTACATTCATGTAGTTGTAAACAGCATGATAATATATTAAGTAATCCAAAGTATTCAGAATACGTTACTCTCATTGAGTAACGTAACGGAAGTTTTAGTTTAGAACTCCTGTTATCAGATACATGGATATCTGTAAAGTCTTAACTTTTTATGTCTTTATGCAACACACATGGATTCTGTCAACTCAGTATTAATATTCAAGTCAAGTCAGCTTCATTTGAACAGCACATTTTAAAAATAATTACTCCATTACTAAAATAATCAATAGCTGCAGCCCTACAGCTGTCCCCACCTGAGGAACTGGCGCGGGTGCAGGGCCGGGCCGGGCGCTGGTCGCTCTCACCCCGGGAACAGGGACGGGTGAAGGAGCAGGTTCAGGAGAAGCCCCAGGAACTGGAGGATAGACTGTGCTGGGGTGGAGCTGCAGAACAGGAGGGCCAATCTGAGCCATACTTGGCAGTGATAACTGCTATTAACAGCCATTGGATAGAGTGATAACCATGGTGAGTCTAGTCAGTATAATCAGCAGTAAATGAGTGTGTGGGTGAAGAAATGCTGCACACAGTGCTGTTTGATTCAAGAACCCAAAGCAAAACTCAAAAAGTGTCTCAGGGAGGGGAACCAGCCAGATGTTGTCAGTGTCACTGGTGGAAATCGAGCTGCACTAACCCTCCAGTACCTGCACATGAGACCTGCCACACAAACAGGCCTACAGAAAGACAGGGTGGAGTGATTCAGCACTAGGGATGGGTGTCGAAAACTGGTTCTTGTTGAGAACCGGTTCCCACTGTTTCAATTCCTTGGAATTGTTTGCCATTTTTGCAAACGATTCCCTTATCGATTCCAGTCGCCCCGAATGACGTCACCATGTTGCGGAGCGTCATTTACCTGGCAGGAAACATGGCGGCTCAAACGCTAAAAAGTTTGGTTACACTTTACGAGAACGGATGACAACAGGGCAACTTGCAATACTTGCAAAGTAGATATTTCATTTAAGGGAGGAAACACTACGAATATGCAAAAGCATTTGCTCACAAAATACGCGATGACCTTAAATGAATGTCGTGTTTTTAATTCCGCTCCGGACTCGTGAATCTCAACCCAGCAGCAGCGGTAACGTTTGCACGTCCTCTCCCGTTAATGCGGCAGGTAAATAATCAACAACAGTGTATATTATGTTAGCGCGATGAAAAAGGTTAACAATCGTCCCTTTGTTGCCAGGCTAAATCCCGTAAGCCCGATTTCAACCTCTCTGCAGAAGGAGTGTCCAGATGGGCCAAAAAAGGGTCCCATATGCGATAGAAAAGGAAAGGTTTGTCCTTAAGTGCTGTAGAGAAGGCTTCCATTGGCACAATACATATCACAGACTGTAGCCACTGGTTGACAGATGGAGCCTTATCAGAAATCCACAGTACCATAATGCACTTTCGAGCATAGTGTAGCAGTATGTGAAGGAGATCTTTGCTGCGAAAGCCGGCAGGTAGCTCATCATTTAGTCCTAACAAGCAAGTCCTTGGACCCAGATGCAGTCGGCAATTAAATATAGTACATAGCTTATCTATGAGTGATCTCCAAAACTGTAGAATAACAGGGCAGCTCCACAGACAATGAAAAAAGGAACCAACAGCAGACTGATTTGTTACAGAGATTAGGCAAAGCTGGAAACATTCTGTGTCTCTTCTCAGGTGTAATATAAAGCCTATTTATAAGTTTAAACTGCCTTTCCCAAATAGAATTAGATGCCAAGGCTTTAAAAGGACGACAGCACAACTCATCCCAAGCTTCAGCATCTATAGCGCCTACGTCTGATTCCCATTGGCCCTTGATTTTGTTAGAGTTATCCATTCTAAGATCAGACATAATGTTATAAATCTTTTTAGTGATACATTTTAGTTGGGTAGTTTTTACCATGAGTGATTCTATAGGAGAAAGACCAAACCCTCCATTAAAATCCTTCAATTTAGAAGTAATATAGTGCTTTACCTGAAAGTACTTCAAAAAATCCTTATTGGTCAGACCAAACTTGCTTTTCAGTTGAGTAAAAGTAAGAAGAGAGTTCTCATGAACAAGATCACCCACTGTATTAATCCCTTTTTGAGACCAGTCCGCAAAACCAGCCCGAAGACCAGGTAAGAAGTCAGGGTTTTCATGAATAGGAGTAAGAAGGGAGAAACAATTATAATATCCTTCCAGGCGCCTGACTTTGCGCCAAATAATGAGCATATTCTTTAGCACCATATTGTCTCGTGTTAGAACTGTGGCTTTACCTGAGGAAATATATAGCAGGTTCCGCAACGGAAGACCCTTTAAAGAAGTGGACTCAGCGCTGAGGTAAATGGAATCCTGATCGTCCATAAACCATTCTGTAAGAAATTTAAACTGTGCAGCCAAGAGGTATTGTAGGAAGGAGGGAGCGGCAAGACCGCCTTTCTGAACAGGCAAACACAGAAAACGGTATCTCAGCCTAGGTCTTTTCTTACGCCATATAAAAGAAATAATTGAACCATTTAATTTCGACAAAACCTTTTTGGACAGAGCAAGCGGTAACATCTGGAATAACTACAAGAGGCGAGGGAGGATATTCATCTTGACCAGATGAATACGACCTAAGAGAGACAGAGGGAGGCTGCACCACCTATCCAAATCGCGATTGATGGTCTGAATTAAAGGGGTGCAGTTCAGACTATACATTTCTTTTAGATTCGGTGAAATATTTACTCCTAAATAAGTGAAACCGGAGGGAGACCAACGAAAAGGCTGAGAAATGTTTGGATCAACCTCATTCAGAACAGAGAGGGGCATAGCCTCACTTTTAGAAAAATTGATCTTGTAGCCTGAGAAGGAGCCGTATTGGGAAATTAACGCAACTAATCTAGGAATTGAGTGAGCAGGAGAATTTAGAAAAATTAAGACGTCATCTGCATAAAGTGAAATCTTATGTTGAGAATTGTTCAAACAGAGTCCTTCAATAGCAGCATCCTTCCTAATGGCTGTGGCAAGGGGTTCCATAGCCAGGGCGAATAACAAAGGGCTCAGCGGACAGCCCTGCCGACTGCCACGTTCAATACTGAAATTGTCCGACCTATAACCATTGGTAATCACTGCCGAAAGAGGAGAAGTATAAAGGATCTGGATCCATTTAACAAAGTTGTCACCTAAACCAAATTCTTGAAGTGTGAAAAGAAGAAACGGCCATTCCAGACGGTCAAAGGCCTTTTCAGCATCAAGTGAGATGACTAGAGCCTCAGGGTTAAACAAAGATGAGTGCTGAATAATGTTAAGTAGGCGCCTCACGCTATGTGCGGAATACCGCCCCCGTATAAAACCAGTTTGATCATTCTTAACGATCGAAGGTAGTATTGGCTCAAGACGTATAGCTAGGACCTTAGCAAGTATCTTCAAATCAAGATTTAAAACAGATATAGGCCTATAAGAAGCGCATTCTTCAGGAGGTTTCCCCTTCTTCAAAATTAGCGAAATATTAGCCTCCATTAAGGAGGGGGGGAGAGTGCCTGCCTCAAAAGAGGACAGAAGCATCTTATACAGTGGGGAAGTCAGAATCTTACTAAATTTCTTAAAAAATTCCCCCGTGAACCCGTCTGGACCCGGGGCTTTGTTATTTGGAAGCATCTGAATAACTTTCAGAATTTCACTTTGCGTTATAGGTTTACATAAATCATCCCTTTGGATTTCAGTAACTTTAGGTAAATTTAGTCCTAAGAAGAAGTGATGCATACCTTGTTCCAATGTTGATTTAAACTGGGAGGTATATAACTGCTTATAAAAAGTTTTAAAAGTATCATTAATAATTAAATTGTCATATTTAGGTAAACCAGATGAGTCTCTAACACATGGGATATTACAACCAGCACCCTTATTATGAAGAAGATTGGCCAGATAGCGGTTAGGTTTATTAGCAAACTCATATAACCTCTGCCTCATGAAGAAAAGAGATTTCTCAGCCTTTCTTGTCAATAGTGCCTCCAAAGCTGTTTTAACCACCTGAATTTCATTCCTTAATTGCTCTGAAGGTGATTCATTATGTTCAGCTTGCAGTTTGTGCAATTCCAGTTCTAATTTCTGTTGTTCCATCTGATTTTTCCGCTTCTGGCCTGCTGAATATGATATAATCAGCCCACGGGTGTAAGCCTTCAGGGTGTCCCAAAGCAGGCCTGGAGAAACTTCAGGGGTTGCATTAACCTTTAAAAAATGTTCAAGCTGATCATTTAAAAATATTTCGAATTTTGGGTCGTGAATCAAAAAATTGTTAAATCTCCAGGTATGAGACCGAGGGACAGGATTTAGATCACTTAGCTGAACAAAAACCGGCGCATGATCTGATATAATAATATCGCCTATTGTACATCTCAAAATGTTTCCCAACGATTGTTTGGGGGTGAAGACGAGATCGATTCTACTACTTGTTCTATGAAGACCGGGAAAAAAAGTAAATTCTTTATCGTTAGGATGAAGGGTCCGCCAGGTATCAACCAGATCAAGTTCGTTACAAGTATCTAAAAGTGCTTTGGCCCTCGTAGACATTTGAATTTGTTTAGGAGGGGATCTGTCCTTAGTTGTAGAAAAATAACAGTTAAAATCACCGGCTATCACAGAATTATCACAAACCCAGTCAGAAAAGGAAGAGAAAGTATGAGCAATAAAGTCGTTAGACTGTACCGGTGGAAAGTAAATATTCAGAAATGACACCGCCTGACCACCTAGGGTGCCCTTTAAGGAAACATATCTACCAGACTTATCACAAATTGTTTGGTCAACTATCAGCGGTAGGTGTTTATGTATTAAAATGGATGCGCCGCGGCTCTTACTCGTAAAGGAGGAACTAAAAACTTGACCGACCCAATCATGTTTCAGTTTTAGATGCTCCTGAGGAGACAGGTGAGTTTCTTGCAACAAGGCAACATGGACATTCTCCCTCTTAAGAAAACTCAATATTTTTTTCCGTTTGATAGGGTTATGTATACCTCCTACATTCCAGGAACAAACATTTAACACTGAATTATCACTTATCATACAATATTTGAAATAAGCATGGAACCACGCTCAGGTGACCAAAGCATAGCTGATATGTAGGGCTCCCAAACACTGCTCTACAACACCAGTGGCAAGTAAAATACACATAGAAAAACAAACGTCCTGCTTTGCTAACAATTAACAAAAAACTATTTACAAGAAACAGAACCGTCAAGAAACCAGTGAGTATGGAGGTCAGACAAAGGTCTCCAACGCCCAGCAGGGGGCGCAAGCAAACTTTCCAACTTGGACATAGAAAGATGCTGGACCAGAGTACGAGTCTTTTCTTAATCAGTAACGTGAAATAGCTGCCCACCCGCAGCTAAAACAAGGATTCGGATTATAAATGGCTAAATAAAATAGTCTATATGTATAGGGTTATTATCTCTGTGCAGACCCGAAAAGAAAAAAAGAAAACAAACAGAAAAAATAACAATAATAATAAACAGGAAAAAAGGAAAGGAGGAGACGAGGGATTGGCGAATGCCTCACGTATGGGACCGGAGCACAGATCAACAGTCCGCTGGAGCCACTGAGGATGAGCGCGGTCCCGCCCCTTGAGGCACGTTATCCAGGTAAGCTGAGACTGCTTCTGGAGTTCTAAAAGATTTCTCCTGGCCATCGATCTTGATCCTAAGGACAGCCGGGTACATCATGGCGAAGGGGACACCCATTTCCCTGAGGCGTTGTTTGACGTGGTAGAATCCCTGGCGTTTCTTCAGAACAGCGGCGGAGAAGTCCTCGAATATCATAATAGGAATGCCGTTATGAAATAAGGACTGCTTCCTCCTAGCCGCTTGCATGATCCGTGCTTTATCCTGGAAGTTGTGGAGCTTTATGATGACCGCGCGGGGCCGCTGGGCACTGGAAGGGAGGCGTGCAAGCACCCGGTGGCAGCGATCAATTTTAACAGCGCCGCCCTTGAAACTCACAGCCACCAACTCCGGTAACCACGTTTTGAAAAAAGACACAGGGTTGGTACCTTCACTGCCTTCGGGTAGCCCAATAACACGTATGTTACACCGCCGGCTCCTGTTCTCCAAGTCATCAATCTTATCCAAAGCGGCCTCCAGCTTAAGCTCCACTTCAGAAATCTTGGCGCCATATCCCGCTGTAACATCTTCCTGCGTTGATATACACGCCTCTGCCTCCTTCATTTTAACATCCAATGCAGAGATGTTAGCTGCGCATGTTTCCAGTCTTTTCAGAACTGGGTCAATCTTCTTCTCAAAGGAGGCCTCCACAGCCTTCAGCACCTCCGCCGATATCCTCTCCACCAATTTGTCGACGTCCATTTGGCCGGGAAGTGGGGACGACTGGGCCTCCGCCATTACCGCTGCAGCATGGTCGCTGAGCGGAGGGTGATTTTCTCCGGATTTGCCCGGTTTTGACCCGAGGTTGAGCTTCTTCTGGGTGCTTGGCATCGTACGAAGTTTAAAAGTCGAAATAAACAGAAACTTTAACCGAATAAGACATATATAAAGGCCTAAACAAATGCCAAGCTGCGGGAGCGGGCGAGAAACACAGCTACTCCACCATTGACGTCACGTGACCCCCCGCTACAGAAGAATATTTATTTTATTATTTTACATTCACAATTTTTTTTCCTGGGGACCCTGTGACACCCCATTGAAGAGCCGTAGGTTAGATCTGTTAAGATCTCACTGTTGGGTTTGTAAGGCCATGTTACTCCTAAATTTCTATCTTGTTCAAAGAGAAGATATAAAACAAAGTTCTGAGCTAATCGACCTTAGTGTTCTCCTTTTTAAAAGAATCGAATCGTTAAACAGAATCGAAAATGGAATCGGAATCGTGAAAATCTTATCAATACCCATCCCTATTCAGCACACAGTAAACAGGCATCTGCTGGCTGCAGACAGCGTCATTACATACAGAGAAGTTCCCTTCACACCGATGCAAATAAAAGAAATTAGTGGTCCTATGACAGATTTTACAGATGTATTTAGCAGTCAGTCAGCACTTTGAGGTTTTTGATGTTGTGAAATTAGAGGAAGAACAGTGGGCTAGACCTGTCTGGGACATTTGTCTCAAACTGAGAAAGAGCTCCATCGTCATACATTAGTCTGAAGGTAACAATGTTGAGAAATGCGAGAGCTTGTAGAATATTTAGAATGAGTTTGATTTGTTCCTTCATCCTGTTGATTTATAAAATTCATAACATATGTGCTTAAACAACATTAAACTGTAGGTCTCCTGTCATAATCAGTTCGGTTTCAATCATACTGAAATACGGTTGAAACTTTTTTTTACCATGAAACATGAACCTGGGACAGTTGCCTACAAACACCAAGCAGGTAGTCCTCTGATTACATCAAACAGAAAACAGGCCGTCTGGTTTTAGGGAAAGAAAATCCGAGCGCACAAACAACAGGAGGCGTCATTTCTAGAGGCAGTCGTAGCTTAAACACTTTTCAGTGTATCTGTATTTTTAGCAGGATTCAGATAACCTGGTCACAATTTGCTGGCTCCTAATCATGGCCAGTTCAATAAGTTGAGACAAATTCTTCAAGATTAGACAGTCCATCAAAGTAACCATCACAGTGAGGTCTCCTTTCAGGGGGAAAGAATAAAGTCTTTAACAGAATGAAGCCAGGCAGCAATAGGAAGATGATTCCCTTTATTGCCTCATTCAGAGTGTATAACAGTGGGTGTGGTTCTGGAACAAACATCAGGTACATCAACCGTGGAACATAATGCGAACACAGACGAGGATAAACAGATAAACAGATAAACCCTCAGCCTTACACTGGAATTCAGCAACACTTCAAAATACAGCAAATGTTTCCAAAAACATAAGTTGCTCTCTCTCAGTCTCTGGTAGGTCACAAATATCAGATTACTGCTGATTTAAAATGTAATCTAGTCAAAGTTGTAGCTGACAAACAGATGAGCATGGACGTTATTGCGTCAAAACATTTTTTTTTAACAAAGTTAAAGGCGAGAATGTAGCTGTGTAAACTGTGTGACTTTATCAAGACATCGCATATTTGCCAAAGTGCTCCAACGTTTTCGACGTCTGTTACCCACCAGCTCGATAGCTGACCTGGAGGTCAAGGGTCACTAGAGCTGGCGAGAACAGCGAACTCCTGGCATGTCTCCCCATTTCCCAGCTCGCACTTCAGCCCTTCTCAGCTTTCGGAGGACCCGACCCACGTAGACCGAGAAGGCCGGGTCCTCCGAAGGATGCAGCCCCCTGAATGGAGACAAAGCTACTGACTCATGTATCACCTTGTGGTTCAAAGTGGTATTACATGAGGCTGTGCTGTCATGTAATACCACTTTGAACCACAAGGTGATTGAAATGTTTGATATAATATCAGAACTGTTGTTCTTTCATATTCTGTTAATAGATGTATTTAAATGTTCAAAGATTTGAAACTCATGTTAAACAAACTGTGAGAAGAAAGAAAGTCTGACTCTTTTCTAACATTTGACCCAAACTGTTTTTCTAAATGATCCCAAACTAACGTTCATTATCTTCAGATACAGTAAGAGAAATGATTTCATGATGAATGATGATCATTGTTGGAGGTTTTGGTCACTGTGCTGAATTTAACAGAGTCAAGTGTCATCGTTGTATTTCCTGCAGCACTTTTCACATAATACTATAAATATAAGGAGGAAGCCTGAGGCCCTGCAGCAGACTCACAGACGGATGCAGAGGGGAGGAGTGTAGAGGTGCTGTGGTGTTTGGAGGAGGGACTCCTTCAGTTAGAGAAGTGAGGCGTCACAAGTTCCTGGTTTCCAGTGAAGAAGAAGAGAGGCAGCAGTAAACCATCAGAGCCTCATCATGAAAGTCCATCACACTCTGATCTGCTTCTTCTTCCTTTGTGAGTACATTCACTTTTTCTTTCTGTCACTCTCGTTCTTCAACATGTTTCTGTTGTTAAACATGATGATCAGAGTCAGCTATGAGTCACTTTCATGGACGCTTCTTCCATTCAAACTGCTTTTATTCATGATTTCATGGATGTGTTTGTGGCCAGTATGGACAGAAGAAACCATCACAGTGAGACATTCATGGACATGTTGCTGCTCACTTTGGCTTTAGGATTCGTCCTTTCAAAGATGGTTTCTTACAAGTGTTTGTTACTTCCTCAAAATAACCTGTAACATAAAAGTAAAAACTCCACCTGATACTTTCAGTTATTATTTGAAAATACAAACTTGTTGATCAAGTCAATTCATTTTTCTTTAAAAGACAAAAACACATTTTGTTGCTTTTACTGTTACATGTTCGTGTTTCTTCACTGTGACTATTCACAGTTCACTCCCACAGTGCACATAGATTTGACAAAATGACATCACTTCCTGCAGACAAATATAAACGTGTGAGTGACGTGAGTGAAATCTGTCAGCATCTTCAAACCCAGAGTTCTGTGGAAAGTTATTTCCTAATTCTTCCTGTTTGTCGTGTTCGAGCTGAACAGAAATACGACTGCACAGAGTTTAAATGCTGGAATGAACTGAAATCATTTACATAAAGTAACTGACTCACATCAGCTGCTGAGTTTGGCTTTAGAGCTTTAAAATAGAGCCATAAATTACTCAATAACATGTCGTTCATTGCAAGTATTTGTTACTTAAAAAAAAAAAAAAAAGTAGTGTCTTGCCCAAGGACACAACGACCGAGACTGTCCAAGCCGGGGCTCAAACCGGCAACCTTCAGATTACAAGGTGAACTCCCAACTCTTGAGCCACGATGAGCCTCAGTAAAACAAAGTCACAAATAAAAACTTCATCACTGTTTTTGTTGTTGCTTCCTGAACTTTGACACCAGCAGTACATTTAAACTAAATGATGACATCACTTCCTGTGGATGAAACACATGAAGAACTTGCATGTTGAGCTGTTGCTTCAATCTCTCAACATATAATTACTACAAGTACCACACAGAGGAGTTATGAGTCATTTACATGTCATATTTTGTTTATCTTCATCTTTTATTGTCATTTTCTTCATGCATAGGAAACATGTTCAGATATATTTTGAGTCATGTCGACTGGAAGAAGATTTTCCACCACTTTAGACAATAAAATGTATTTGACATGAATCATTGTTGTTATTCAGACTTTAGTCTCAGTGTGTCTGTGTGTGGATGCTGTGATCAGACTGCAGCTTCTTACAGGAAGTACAAACAGTAACTATTGATGGTTCATGTTTCCAACAGCTCTGCAGGAGGGAAACCCTGAAGTCACCGATGCTCAGATTCTTCACTATGGAGTCATTGGAGGAGATTTTAAAGAAGGATTCTCCTTTAATTCTTCAGGAACATGGAAGATGTTCTGCAGAGAAGAATGTGAAGGAGAAAACATTCTTATTAATACAACTGATGTCAGAGCTCAAACAGGCAGATACAGCATTGAATATAAATGGACTGGTTCTCATGTTTTATATGTGAGCATCTCAAAGCTGACTGAGTCTGACTCTGGACAGTACAGCTGTGGTTTGGGTGGATCTTCATCACCAGCTTCATACGAACGGTTCGTGATCGTTGTTGCTGAAGGTGAGTTTCTGTTTCAGCTGTGGAAATGTTTCGTTTCTGTTTCTGAAGCAAAGTTTTCACTGACAGCTGCTGACGGTTTAAAGAAGCTGAAGTTTGTTCTTCTGTAAACTGTTGGTTACATTTGGACTCCTCGAAGTAACCGATGAACTGCAGCTGGGACACGAGTGTGTGTGAATATTAGTGAGTGTGTCAGCTGATAATGATGTGAATGAAATGTCAGAAACAGACGCTGATGAATGAAAGAAGATTTTCTGATGTAACTTTGATTTTCTTTGATGACTTTTTGCTTCTGTGTCATCAGTTTGATCTTTCCAAGAGTTCCCCTCACAGCAAAATGTTTTATTCCTCAATGAATGTGTGAAAATCACATTCAGAACACAAAAGTCCATCCAGACTTTAAATGTACTTAAAACCATGAAGTGTTCACATTTTAGAGTCTATACTTGTCATAAAAGCTGATTTTTCATGAATCCAATCAGTCTGATGATGAAGCCGTTTAAATCTCAGTTAGTTCAACAGTTCCTCTGTCAGACTGGTTGAACTGGGCAGCTCCCAGTGTAACTGTGGATCAAACTGGAGTTACTCTGATCAGACTGCATCATCTTCAGCACTGATAGTAACTATTGATCGTTTGTGTCTTTAACAGCACTGCTGGATGGAAACGATGATCAGCTGAAACACTTCGATAAAGAAACTGGAAGCTCTCTCACAGTCGGATGTTCCTTTAAACTCTCTGGAAACACAGCGTTCTTCTGCAGAGGAGAGTGTGGAGGAGACAACTTTCTTGTTGACACAAATGATAACAGAGGTCAAAGAGACAGATACAACATTAGATATGGTCCAGGAGTTGTGTATGTGAGCATCACACAGCTGACCAAGTCTGACTCAGGACGGTACACATGTTACCTGAGTGGATCTTCCAGCAGGTCATTCAGAGCCTTTGAGGTCACTGTCACAGACGGTGAGTTTTTACTGACGTTAATCAAATGTTGTCAGAGTGGAGCTGTTCAGCTGTTCCTTATTTCCTGTCATATATCTGCTGTTCCTGTGGTGGATGTTCATGTTAAACACGAGCAGAGTTTCTAATAATGAGCTCAGTGTCTGTACAGTAATCCCTGTGAGCCAACAGCTCAGGCTGCTCTCAGCACTCAGTTTATCTCAACATAGAAACAGAATTATTTAGAAACAAAATTATTTTGAAGTGTGAATTTTGTAAAGTTACTGTGATGGAGAGCAGGAATAAGAGTGTGGAGCTGGAAATGAACAGGTGACCATTAATGTCCCGAAATGTCTTTATTGTTTCCAAGAACCTGATATTTCAACATACATTCATATTTTATTTCATTGTTAAACTATTTTAGTGCATTTTTTTCATCTAAAACTAAATTTGCCAAACTGTTTTTTCTCAATCAGTGGATCCATTTAAGGCTCGTTTGATTTCTCAGCTG
This sequence comes from Neolamprologus multifasciatus, assembly GCF_963576455.1. Lineage (NCBI taxonomy): Eukaryota > Metazoa > Chordata > Actinopteri > Cichliformes > Cichlidae > Neolamprologus > Neolamprologus multifasciatus. Next base: position 1,859,625 of record NC_140458.1, on the reverse strand, counting down.
ATTTTTGAATCTTTGTGTTTTTCTTGTTCACAGCTCCAAACATTTATAAGTCAAACTTTCCTCTCTGCTCTTGTTCAGCAGCTGGACCATCAGCCACAACTACAGGAAGCTCCACACCTTCATTAACTTTGACTGGAAGCACTGAGCAGCCTGGAAGAGCAGCATCTACAGGTACATCCATCTATGAGTCTGAGAGTAGAAACACTGACAGATTTTTTATAACCTGAGTGAAAACTGGTTGAATTATTATCATAATTACTCCTTAATGTGTCCTGTTATATGCTTTTCATTTAGTTTGACAAATGACATTAGCAAACAATCTGAAGTGAATATGTTCTTTAGAAGCTGTGAAATGCTAAAATAACACAAACTCTATTTCATATTATTTCAGTCTGTAGCTGATGAGTTCTTACTGTACAGCTCTGTATACTGTACGCATGTCTTCAGCTTGTTGTTCTTCTCAATCTGCTGCAGATGTGCTGCTGGTCGTGGGTCTGACTCTGGCTCTCATCATCATCCTCTCATCACTGACTGTTCTAATAATCTGCATCAAGAGGAAGAGCAGCAGAGGTAAGATAACAGAGACACAGAAACACACAGAACGTCTCGTTTCTAACCAAAAACTCTTTTTTCACTTCACTTGAAGTCTGTTCAAACAGCTGCAGTCAAACATCCAAATATTTCATCCTGCTCGTCCACTTTGGGCTCTAAGAGGAGAGTGGAGTGACTTGTAGAGATGATGTTAAACACTGGAAGTAACTGAATCCTAAACTGTGTCACACATGAAGTCTGGACACTGTCAGCAGGATCAGATCCAGATGTTCTCTGCTTCAGACGTGTGAAGTAAAAACAGGAAAAATATTCTGACTACACGACCCATGAAAACTGTAAAATAGAATAATTATTGTGGATCACTTCTTCAGTACACAGGAGGAGACTCGAGCAAATGTGAGTCTTTGATTCTGAAGGCAAAGTCTAAAGTGAAGCCTAATAAAGTCCAACTAAGCAGAAGAACAGGAGGGGCAGCAGTGATCTTCAGCCTCATGTGCACTTTGAATGATTGTTCCCTCTAACAGAGGAACATCCTTTGTTTGTTCCACAGGTTTGAGGACCAGAGCAAACTCAGAGGGCACAAACATGGAGGTGACTTTCTTTCTAGCACAAATGATTTAACCAAGTCAGAGTCTCTTCTTTTTATGTGAAGAAGACAGTTTGTCTCTGTTTCAGGACGTCCTCTACGAGAACTGTACTCCAGCTTCTACACGTGAAGACTCGACCTACCAGAGCCTCGATCCAGCCGGCAGGGACCAGGACCAGACCTACTCTACACTCACACATCACACATGAGACTCTCTGGATTCACACCTGGGTTTGTTTCAGTGCCTCAGGTTTAAAGTTTGAACACAAACCCTGAAAACTGTAAATATTGACTCACTTTGGAGTCAGCTTCAAGTGGCTGTTAGAGGAACTGCAGCTGCTGGAACGTCTGCAGGAGGAACCAGCCCCACCAGCCCCCATCATCCTACACGAGTGCCCCGTGGACACTGTGAAGTCTTTCTGCTGCAGTGTGTCATCCATTTGTCTGAGAAGGTGTCTGCAGTCTTCCTTCTCTCCAACACCTCGACACCTCCAGGACCCTGAGACTGACACAAAAATGTCTTCTGGCCCCTCCCACCCTGGACAGAAACAGTCGCTCCCCTCAGTATCATGAAACTGCCAATATTATGTACATGTTATTAAAAACAACAAAAAACATTACCTGATCAGTCTGTTTTTGTACACTAAGAAAAATAATTAAATGTTATAGATTTCATATTTTACTCAACCCTAAACAGAGACAACCGTAGCTTTGGATTCTTCTATTTTATTTGAGTGTTTTAAGTGAATCCATTGCATTAAATGTTCATTTGGAATCACTTGATGGATCTGCATCAGACATAACTGAAGTTAATCAGCTGGTTAGCCACACAGAGCTAACAGCAAACCATATAAAACCTTAGCATACGCAGCACGCAGCAGCTACAAGGATGCTGTTCTTATTCTATTATTATTACAGTGGTTGAAACATAATAAGTCTGCCTTCACTTTGTAATCCACATCAGTCCTGCTGCAAATCCCACATTTCCACAGCGTTCCTGTGACTGTTGGTGTTCTTCAGGTCAGCACAATGTTGGTGTTTGTATTGAATCAGATTATTTGTATGGAACAGACTTTGGTGTCACACCAGTTTGTACTACAGGATGGAGTAGGGAGCTGATGTGGGGTCCAGTCTGTGAAAGAGCAGCTGTTCCAGTTACCCTAACTTACAACAACAACACAATCAGTGGATGTGATGAGCACGTTACCTACTGAACTGTAAACGGAGGAATTTCTGATCATCTGTGGATCATTTTTGTTTACTGCTTATTCAGCTGAGGGTCACAGGGGTGGAGTCTGTCCCAGCTGTCACAGGGAGAGAGGCGGGTCCACCTGCACAGGTCGCAAGTCAGAAAGGACAGAAACACACTCTCTCATATACACACCTATATGCAGTGTTGGGGAGTAACGGAATACATGTACCGCCGTTACGTATTTAAAATACAAAATATGAGTAACTGTATTCCGTTACAGTTACCGTTTAAAAAGGTGGTATTTAGAATACAGTTACTTTGTTGAAATAAATGGATTACACGGCGGTACTTCCCTGTTTCATATTGTGGCGGGTCAGGACTGTTTGGGTTTTGTTTGACAGCTACGTTCTGTTGTTCCAGGCAGCGTTACGGTTGCCATGGTTACAGGGTGACGCTCTCTCTCTGCGTGTTTCCTGGGTGAGAGAGGCCTTTTTGTTGTTGTTGTTGTGCTAAGCTAACAGGCAGAATGCTACAGGTATAGCTCTAAAGAATGTAGCATCATGGGCAGTGTAGTCCGTGCTGCAGGGAGAATGGACTGCCATACTCGTTATGTGTCTGTGAGCGAGGGAGGGAGAAAAAGGAAAAGTACGAGCTGTCATCGAGCAAAAACGGGAGCTGGAAGCATGTAAATATAATAATAACCACTGCAGCCAAGAAGAGAGCCTGACGAGTGTCATGTATTGATATGGCTATGGCTTAATGTGATGACCTTTGAACCGGATGTTGTTGTCCGAAGGAGGCCCCGTTAAGTGGCTAGTTGTTAGATGGACAGTATTCAATAAAGCAAGATAAAGACCGTGCTTTATGTCCTGATTCAATTCAGAGTGCTCTACCTAATTTAGTAATAAGGTGGGCACACAACAATGGCGACGAGGATGACATGGACCTGGATTTGTTTTTGTGAGAAGTAGACCCAGCGGCGGCACGGTGTTAGCGAAAAACTTGTGGGCTAACATGGAAAAGTCGGGTATTCAACCGTTCGCCTGCTACACTGATCCAGCTACGCTCGGACCGAGATGGACGCGGTGGTTAACATCCTTCGAGTTGTTTGCTGATGGGAAAGGTCTTATTTTGACGGATAATGCTACAGACGCAATCAGACAGCGGAGACGCGCTCTTCTACTGCACTTGGCCGGACAAGACGTGCAGGACGTCTTCTCCACTCTACCACAGACGGGAGAGGCAAAGGATTACACCGCTGCGGTGACTGCACTCAACACTTATTTTGTTCCTCAAGTGAATGCAGCATACGCACGCCAAACTTTCCACAAATTGTCCCAAACACCAGGTGAGACTGTGCAACAATTTTGTACACGTTTAAGGCGAGCTGCAAAAGACTGTGACTTTCAAGGTGACAATGATAACCAGATACGGGACGCTATCCTGAGTAAATGCACTTCTGAATATGTACGGAGAAAGCTGCTTGAGGAGGGTCCAGGCTTAACCCTAACTCGCACGTTGGAGGTGGCTTCACACTGTGAACGCGTGGAGGAGCAGATGGCGGCGATGAGCGTCGCTGGGGAAAAGAAAGGAGAGGACACGGTCAGCCGGATTTTTACAGCAAAGAAAGAGAAGAACAACAGACCAAAAGGAAAAATGAGAGATGATAATAAAACAGACAGACAGTGTTACAGGTGTGGTTATACTGACCACATGGGCAAAGATCCCAAATGCCCAGCACGAGGACAAACATGTCACAAGTGTAATGGTAAGGACCACTTTTTAAAAATGTGTCGTACCAAAAGACAAAAGAAACAAAATGTGAATGCTGTTGAACAAGATGATTATGCATTTACTGTAAATGATGATAATGTACCTGAGAAACTTACTTTTCTGTTGGGGGAAGAGAGTTGAAAATGTTAGTTGACTCTGGAGCTACAAGTAATGTGATGGGAGACAACATATGGGAAAAGCTAAAAGCTGAAAAGATAAAATGTCACTCATATGTACCCAAAGAGCAGAGGAATTGATATGCATATTCCTCAGCACAGGCACTCACGGTTAAAGGTGCATTCAGATGTGAAATCAAGATTGGTGACAGGACTGAAGAGGCTGAATTTATTGTGATTAGAGGTAATGGTGAACCACTCCTGGGGAAAAAGACTGCCATAAAGTTAGGAGTGTTGAAAATAGGTGAAAATGTGGCGGCTGTCACAGATTTAAAGCACACTCTTAAAGAAAAGTGTTCAAAGGAGTAGGAAAGCTAAACACCAAACAGATCAGCCTGTACATTGATCCAAATGTGAAACCAGTAGCACAGCCACTGAGGCGCATACCTTATCATTTGAGGGATGCAGTGGAGAAAAAGATCAATGAACTAATCGACATGGACATTATAGAACGTGTAGAAGGACCTACACCTTGGGTAAATCCTGTAGTGGTACTTCCAAAGAAATGTGACTGATATCAGAATGTGCTTAGACATGAGAAAAGCAAATGAGGCAATAATCAGGGAAAGATACCCCATACCCACTGTGGATGAAATCTTGCAAGGACTAAACGGCTCTACAATCTTCACCAAACTCGATCTCAAGTGGGGATACCATCAGCTAGAGCTTACCCCGGAGTCAAGAGAGATCACTACACTTGCAGTGCACAGCGGAGTATACCGGTACAAAAGGCTAATATTTGGAGTCTCATCAGCTAGTGAGCAATATCAGCATGAGATCGCCAATGCACTAGCTGGCATTGAAGGAGTTGAGAACATTTCAGATGATGTAATCATACACGCGCCAGACCAGGAAACCCATGATAAGCGCCTGCATGCTGTGATGAAGAGACTCTCTGACTTGTGGCCTGACACTAAACTCAGAGAAGTGTCAGTTCAACATGGACAGACTCGTGTTCATGGGAATACTGCTGACACAGAAAGGCATCGGCCCAACTGAAGAAAGAGTGAGAGCTGTGGTGGAAGCCCGAGAACCGAAGAATGCTACTGAGGTGAGAAGCTTTCTGGGACTGGTAGGTTTCAGTAGCAGGTTCATACCAGAGTTTGCTACACTCTCTGAACCACTTAGACGTTTAACTCAAAAAGAAAATATGTTTACATTCGGGCCAGAACAAAAGCAAGCATTTGAAAGACTAAAGACTGAGTTAGCCAGAGCAGGTACCCAAGCCTATTTTGACAAAGAAGCCCCAACCAGAGTCATAGCAGATGCGAGCCCTGTAGGTTTGGGCGCAGTGCTAATACAAATACAGAACGGAGAAGAGGTACCAGTGTGCTACGTAAGTCGGAGTTTAACAGACTGTGAGCGAAGATATTCTCAAACAGAAAGAGAAGCCCTAGCGCTGGTATGGGCATGTGAGAGACTACATCCATATGTGTATGGCAGGAAGTTTGACCTCATCACAGACCACAAGCCATTAGAGGTCATATACAGCCAGAGATCTAAACCTTGTGCACGCATAGAAAGATGGGTTCTCAGACTGCAACCATATGACTTTAAAGTAGTGCACATTGCGGGAAAACAAAACATTGCGGATTCACTGTCAAGACTGCTGTCTGACACCACGTCAAAAGAGATACATAAGCATGAATCTGAAGAATATGTGAGATTTGTTGCAGTTAATGCTACTCCAAAAGCACTCACAACAAGAGAGGTTGAAGAAGCCTCTGCTACAGACTCAGAATTAACAGAAGTGCGAAGAGCTATTGAAAATGGACATTTTGAAAAATGCAAAACATATGCTCCCATTGCAAATGAACTGTGTGTCATCGGCTACATAGTTTTGCGGGGAACTCGCATTGTATTGCCAGAAAACCTCAGAGCTCAAGCACTTTCACTAGCTCATGAAGGACATTTAGGAATTGTTGGAACCAAACAGCATCTCAGAACAAAAGTTTGGTGGCCAGGGATGGACAAAGCTGCAGAAAAGTTTTGTAAAGCTTGTCACGGATGTCAAATAGTAGCCAGACCAGATCCACCTGAACCACTGAGAAACACACTTTTACCGGATGGACCATGGCGAGATGTGGCGGTAGACTTACTGGGACCGCTACCTTCGAACCACTCAATACTTGTACTGGTAGATTACTACAGTCGGTACTATGAGTATGATGTAATGTCATCTACAACTGCTGAAAAAGTCATCGACTCTATTGACTGTATATTTAGCAGACATGGGCTACCAGTTACCATCAAATCTGATAACGGCCCACAGTTCAAATCTGAGCTGTTCAGAGAATATTGTGAAACTAATGGAATCAAACATATAAGAACTACACCAAAATGGGCTCAAGCAAATGGAGAAGTGGAACGTCAAAATGCATCATTGATGAAAAGAATCAGGATCGCACAAGCCGAAGGACTTGACTGGAAGCGAGAGCTAAGAAAATATGTAACAGTTTATCGCAGCATTGAACATCCAACCACGGGCAAAAGTCCAGCAGAACTCCTGTTCAACCGCAAAATGAGAGGAAAGTTACCGAACATCAGTGAGGCAAAAACAACGGAGTTGGACGTGCGTGACAGAGACGCTGAACAGAAAGGAAAATCAAACATTTATGCTGATGAACGAAGGGGAGCTGAGCATTCAAAAGTTGGCACGGGAGACCCAGTGCTGGTTCAACAAGACAAAGTGGACAAGTTTACAACACCATTCAACGCAACACCACACAAAGTTGTAAGCAGAACTGGAAACCAAGTCATCATTGAATCACCAACAGGAGCTCGCTATCACCGGAATATCACACATGTGAAGAAATACGAGACAAATGAGACCAGAGAAGGACACTACGACACAATACCTGAAAGGGAGGAAGGTGAAACACACACAAAGACTGACACCTTCACTCCAACACCACAAGAGGGCTCCCAGGGGCCAGAGAGATCAAGTAGATCACAAAGGGCTAAAAAGATACCTGAGAGGTTTTGTGATTTTGTGGTGAAATAAACTATAATATGTTAAGGTGAAGAGGTAACTGAAAACGGGCAAGTTTCAAGTTCATATGTGTATGTCGACATGTATATATTGAGGGAAAAAAAGGGTACGTGTGGTGAGACAGTTAGAAAATATAATTGTTACAAAAGTAAGACAAGAAAAAAATGTTCAATGTTGAAGAGAAAAAAAGACATCAAAGTTATTAAGACTAAAGTTTGAATCTAAGGAAAAGGGGGATGTCATGTATTGATATGGCTATGTCTTAATGTGATGACCTTTGAACCGGATGTTGTTGTCCGAAGGAGGCCCCGTTAAGTGGCTAGTTGTTAGATGGACAGTATTCAATAAAGCAAGATAAAGACCGTGCTTTATGTCCTGATTCAATTCAGAGTGCTCTACCTAATTTAGTAATAAGGTGGGCACACAACAACGAGCCCAGCTGTAAGTAAGCTATTAAGACTCGACTGTACACCGTGTTCGTGTTTTCCTCCAAAAACAATAAGTTCTGTTGGAGCAGCCTTTCAACGCCTCTCTCTGTCTCTGCTAGCAAAGTTGACCCAGACAACAAAGTAAAGCTAGTTTTCAGCTACGAGCCGACACAGAACCCACCGTATTAGCCAGAGGTCCCTTTACTACGGTTCGGAGCCGCGGACCTTCAGTAACAGTAATAAATCACAGCAATAGTACATTCATGTAGTTATAAACAGCATGATAATATATTAAGTAATCCAAAGTATTCAGAATACGTTACTCTCATTGAGTAACGTAACGGAAGTTTTAGTTTAGAACTCCTGTTATCAGATACATGGATATCTGTAAAGTCTTAACTTTTTATGTCTTTATGCAACACACATGGATTCTGTCAACTCAGTATTAATATTCAAGTCAAGTCAGCTTCATTTGAACAGCACATTTTAAAAATAATTACTCCATTACTAAAATAATCAATAGCTGCAGCCCTACAGCTGTCCCCACCTGAGGAACTGGCGCGGGTGCAGGGCCGGGCCGGGCGCTGGTCGCTCTCACCCCGGGAACAGGGACGGGTGAAGGAGCAGGTTCAGGAGAAGCCCCAGGAACTGGAGGATAGACTGTGCTGGGGTGAAGCTGCAGAACAGGAGGGCCAATCTGAGCCATACTTGGCAGTGATAACTGCTATTAACAGCCATTGGATAGAGTGATAACCATGGTGAGTCTAGTCAGTATAATCAGCAGTAAACGAGTGTGTGGGTGAAGAAATGCTGGACACAGTGCTGTTTGATTCAAGAACCCAAAGCAAAACTCAAAAAGTGTCTCAGGGAGGGGAACCAGCCAGATGTTGTCAGTGTCACTGGTGGAAATCGAGCTGCACTAACCCTCCAGTACCTGCACATGAGACCTGCCACACAAACAGGCCTACAGAAAGACAGGGTGGAGTGATTCAGCACACAGTAAACAGGCGTCTGCTGGCTGCAGACAGCGTCATTACATACAGAGAAGTTCCCTTCACACCGATGCAAATAAAAGAAATTAGTGGTCCTATGACAGATTTTACAGATGTATTTAGCAGTCAGTCAGCACTTTGAGGTTTTTGATTTTGTGAAATAAGAGGAAGAACAGTGGGCTAGACCTGTCTGGGACATTTGTCTCAAACTGAGAAAGAGCTCCATCGTCATACATTAGTCTGAAGGTAACAATGTTGAGAAATGCGAGAGCTTGTAGAATATTTAGAATGAGTTTGATTTGTTGCTTCATCCTGTTGATTTATAAAATTCATAACATATGTGCTTAAACAACATTAAACTGTAGGTCTCCTGTCATAATCAGTTCAGTTTCAATCATACTGAAATACGGTCGAAACTTTTTTTACCATGAAACATGAACCTGGGACAGTTGCCTACAAACACCAAGCAGGTAGTCCTCTGATTACATCAAACAGAAAACAGGCCGTCTGGTTTTAGGGAAAGAAAATCCGAGCGCACAAACAACAGGAGGCGTCATTTCTAGAGGCAGTCGTAACTTAAACACTTTTCAGTGTATCTGTATTTTTAGCAGGATTCAGATAACCTGGTCACAATTTGCTGGCTCCTAATCATGGCCAGTTCAATAAGTTGAGACAAATTCTTCAAGATTAGACAGTCCATCAAAGTAACCATCACAGTGAGGTCTCCTTTCAGGGGGAAAGAATAAAGTCTTTAACAGAATGAAGCCAGGCAGCAATAGGAAGATGATTCCCTTTATTGCCTCATTCAGAGTGTATAACAGTGGGTGTGGTTCTGGAACAAACATCAGGTACATCAACCGTGGAACATAATGCGAACACAGACGAGGATAAACAGATAAACAGATAAACCCTCAGCCTTACACTGGAATTCAGCAACACTTCAAAATACAGCAAATGTTTCCAAAAACACAAGTTGCTCTCTCTCAGTCTCTGGTATGTCACAAATATCAGATTACTGCTGATTTAAAATGTAATCTAGTCAAAGTTGTAGCTGACAAACAGATGAGCATGGACGTTATTCCGTCAAAACATTTTTTTTAATATAGTTAAAGGCGAGAATGTAGCTGTGTAAACTGTGTGACTTTATCAAGACATCGCATATTTGCCAAAGTGCTCCAACGTTTTTGGAGACGTCTGTTACCCACCAGCTCGATAGCTGACCTGGAGGTCAAGGGTCACTAGAGCTGGCGAGAACAGCGAACTCCTGGCATGTTTCCCCATTTCCCAGCTCGCACTTCAGCCCTTCTCAGCTTTCGGAGGACCCGGCCCACGTAGACCGAGAAGGCCGGGTCCTCCGAAGGATGCAGCCCCCTGAATGGAGACAAAGCTACTGACTCATGTATCACCTTGTGGTTCAAAGTGGTATTACATGAGGCTGTGCTGTCATGTAATACCACTTTGAACCACAAGGTGATTGAAATGTTTGATATAATATCAGAACTGTTGTTCTTTCATATTCTGTTAATAGATGTATTTAAATGTTCAAAGATTTGAAACTCATGTTAAACAAACTGTGAGAAGAAAGAAAGTCTGACTCTTTTCTAACATTTGACCCAAACTGTTTTTCTAAATGATCCCAAACTAACGTTCATTATCTTCAGATACAGTAAGAGAAATGATTTCATGATGAATGATGATCATTGTTGGAGGTTTTGGTCACTGTGCTGAATTTAACAGAGTCAAGTGTCATCGTTGTATTTCCTGCAGCACTTTGCACATAATACTATAAATATAAGGAGGAAGCCTGAGGCCCTGCAGCAGACACACAGACGGATGCAGAGGGGAGGAGTGTAGAGGTGCTGTGGTGTTTGGAGGAGGGACTCCTTCAGTTAGAGAAGTGAGGCGTCACAAGTTCCTGGTTTCCAGTGAAGAAGAAGAGAGGCAGCAGTAAACCATCAGAGCCTCATCATGAAAGTCCATCACACTCTGATCTGCTTCTTCTTCCTTTGTGAGTACATTCACTTTTTCTTTCTGTCACTAACGTTCTTCAACATGTTTCTGTTGTTAAACATGATGATCAGAGTCAGCTATGAGTCACTTTCATGGACGCTTCTTCCATTCAAACTGCTTTTATTCATGATTTCATGGATGTGTTTGTGGCCAGTATGGACAGAAGAAACCATCACAGTGAGACATTCATGGACATGTTGCTGCTCACTTTGGCTTTAGGATTCGTCCTTTCAAAGATGGTTTCTTACAAGTGTTTGTTACTTCCTCAAAATAACCTGTAACATAAAAGTAAAAACTCCACCTGATACTTTCAGTTATTATTTGAAAATACAAACTTGTTGATCAAGTCAATGAATTTTTCTTTAAAAGACAAAAACACATTTTGTTGCTTTTACTGTTACATGTTCGTGTTTCTTCACTGTGACTATTCACAGTTCACTCCCACAGTGCACATAGATTTGACAAAATGACATCACTTCCTGCAGACAAATATAAACGTGTGAGTGAAATCTGTCAGCATCTTCAAACCCAGAGTTCTGTGGAAAGTTATTTCCTAATTCTTCCTGTTTGTCGTGTTCGAGCTGAACAGAAATACGACTGCACAGAGTTTAAATGCTGGAATGAACTGAAATCATTTACATAAAGTAACTGACTCACATCAGCTGCTGAGTTTGGCTTTAGAGCTTTAAATTGAGTCATAAATTACTCAATAACATGTCGTTCATTGCAAGTATTTGTTACTTAAAAAAAAAAAAAAAAGTAGTGTCTTGCCCAAGGACACAACGACCGAGACTGTCCAAGCCGGGGCTCAAACCGGCAACCTTCAGATTACAAGGTGAACTCCCAACTCTTGAGCCACGATGAGCCTCAGTAAAACAAAGTCACAAATAAAAACTTCATCACTGTTTTTGTTGTTGCTTCCTGAACTTTGACACCAGCAGTACATTTAAAGTAAATGATGACATCACTTCCTGTGGATGAAACACATGAAAAACTTGCATGTTGAGCTGTTGCTTCAATCTCTCAACAGATAATTACTACAAGTACCACACAGAGGAGTTATGAGTCATTTACATGTCATATTTTGTTTATCTTCATCTTTTATTGTCATTTTATTCATGCATAGGAAACATGTTCAGATATATTTTGAGTCATGTCGACTGGAAGAAGATTTTCCACCACTTTAGACAATAAAATGTATTTGACATGAATCATTGTTGTTATTCAGACTTTAGTCTCAGTGTGTCTGTGTGTGGATGCTGTGATCAGACTGCAGCTTCTTACAGGAAGTACAAACAGTAACTATTGATGGTTCATGTTTCCAACAGCTCTGCAGGATGGAAACCCTGAAGTCACCGATGCTCAGATTCTTCACTATGGAGTCATTGGAGGAGATTTTAAAGAAGGATTCTCCTTTAATTCTTCAGGAACATGGAAGATGTTCTGCAGAGAAGAATGTGAAGGAGAAAACATTCTCATTAATACAACTGATGTCAGAGCTCAAACAGGCAGATACAGCATTGAATATAAATGGACTGATTCTCATGCTTTATATGTGAGCATCTCAAAGCTGACTGAGTCTGACTCTGGACAGTACAGCTGTGGTTTGGGTGGATCTTCATCACCAGCTTCATACGAACGGTTCGTGATCGTTGTTGCTGAAGGTGAGTTTCTGTTTCAGCTGTGGAAATGTTTCGTTTCTGTTTCTGAAGCAAAGTTTTCACTGACAGCTGCTGACGGTTTAAAGAAGCTGAAGTTTGTTCTTCTGTAAACTGTTGGTTACATTTGGACTCCTCGAAGTAACCGATGAACTGCAGCTGGGACACGAGTGTGTGTGAATATTAGTGAGTGTGTCAGCTGATAATGATGTGAATGAAATGTCAGAAACAGACGCTGATGAATGAAAGAAGATTTTCTGATGTAACTTTGATTTTCTTTGATGAGTTTTTGCTTCTGTGTCATCAGTTTGATCTTTCCAAGAGTTCCCCTCACAGCAAAATGTTTTATTCCTCAATGAATGTGTGAAAATCACATTCAGAACACAAAAGTCCATCCAGACTTTAAATGTACTTAAAACCATGAAGTGTTCACATTTTAGAGTCTATACTTGTCATAAAAGCTGATTTTTCATGAATCCAATCAGTCTGATGATGAAGCCGTTTAAATCTGAGTTAGTTCAACAGTTCCTCTGTCAGACTGGTTGAACTGGGCAGCTCCCAGTGTAACTGTGGATCAAACTGGAGTTATCTGATCAGACTGCATCATCTTCAGCACTGATAGTAACTATTGATCGTTTGTGTCTTTAACAGCACTGCTGGATGGAAACGATGATCAGCTGAAACACTTCGATAAAGAAACTGGAAGCTCTCTCACAGTCGGATGTTCCTTTAAACTCTCTGGAAACACAGCGTTCTTCTGCAGAGGAGAGTGTGGAGGAGACAACTTTCTTGTTGACACAAATGATAACAGAGGTCAAAGAGACAGATACAACATTAGATATGGTCCAGGAGTTGTGTATGTGAGCATCACACAGCTGACCAAGTCTGACTCAGGACGGTACACATGTTACCTGAGTGGATCTTCCAGCAGGTCATTCAGAGCCTTTGAGGTCACTGTCACAGACGGTGAGTTTTTACTGACGTTAATCAAATGTTGTCAGAGTGGAGCTGTTCAGCTGTTCCTTATTTCCTGTCATATATCTGCTGTTCCTGTGGTGGATGTTCATGTTAAACACGAGCAGAGTTTCTAATAATGAGCTCAGTGTCTGTACAGTAATCCCTGTGAGCCAACAGCTCAGGCTGCTCTCAGCACTCAGTTTATCTCAACATAGAAACAGAATTATTTAGAAACAAAATTATTTTGAAGTGTGAATTTTGTAAAGTTACTGTGATGGAGAGCAGGAATAAGAGTGTGGAGCTGGAAATGAACAGGTGACCATTAATGTCCCGAAATGTCTTTATTGTTTCCAAGAACCTGATATTTCAACATACATTCATATTTTATTTCATTGTTAAACTATTTTAGTGCATTTTTTTCATCTAACACTAAATTTGCCAAACTGTTTTTTCTCAATCAGTGGATCCATTTAAGGCTCGTTTGATTTCTCAGCTGATTTTTGAATCTTTGTGTTTTTCTTGTTCACAGCTCCAAACATTTATAAGTCAAACTTTCCTCTCTGCTCTTGTTCAGCAGCTGGACCATCAGCCACAACTACAGGAAGCTCCACACCTTCATTAACTTTGACTGGAAGCACTGAGCAGCCTGGAAGAGCAGCATCTACAGGTACATCCATCTATGAGTCTGAGAGTAGAAACACTGACAGATTTTTTATAACCTGAGTGAAAACTGGTTGAATTATTATCAGAATTACTCCTTAATGTGTCCTGTTATATGCTTTTCATTTAGTTTGACAAATGACATTAGCAAACAATCTGAAGTGAATATGTTCTTTAGAAGCTGTGAAATGCTAAAATAACACAAACTCTATTTCATATTATTTCAGTCTGTAGCTGATGAGTTCTTACTGTACAGCTCTGTATACTGTACGCATGTCTTCAGCTTGTTGTTCTTCTCAATCTGCTGCAGATGTGCTGCTGGTCGTGGGTCTGACTCTGGCTCTCATCATCATCCTCTCATCACTGACTGTTCTAATAATCTGCATCAAGAGGAAGAGCAGCAGAGGTAAGATAACAGAGACACAGAAACACACAGAACGTCTCGTTTCTAACCAAAAACTCTTTTTTCACTTCACTTGAAGTCTGTTCAAACAGCTGCAGTCAAACATCCAAATATTTCATCCTGCTCGTCCACTTTGGGCTCTAAGAGGAGAGTGGAGTGACTTGTAGAGATGATGTTAAACACTGGAAGTAACTGAATCCTAAACTGTGTCACACATGAAGTCTGGACACTGTCAGCAGGCTCAGATCCAGATGTTCTCTGCTTCAGACGTGTGAAGTAAAAACAGGACAAATATTCTGACTACACGACCCATGAAAACTGTAAAATAGAATAATTATTGTGGATCACTTCTTCAGTACACAGGAGGAGACTCGAGCAAATGTGAGTCTTTGATTCTGAAGGCAAAGTCTAAAGTGAAGCCTAATAAAGTCCAACTAAGCAGAAGAACAGGAGGGGCAGCAGTGATCTTCAGCCTCATGTGCACTTTGAATGATTGTTCCCTCTAACAGAGGAACATCCTTTGTTTGTTCCACAGGTTTGAGGACCAGAGCAAACTCAGAGGGCACAAACATGGAGGTGACTTTCTTTCTAGCACAAATGATTTAACCAAGTCAGAGTCTCTTCTTTTTATGTGAAGAAGACAGTTTGTCTCTGTTTCAGGACGTCCTCTACGAGAACTGTACTCCAGGTTCTACACGTGAAGACTCGATCTACCAGAGCCTCGATCCAGCCGGCAGGGACCAGGACCAGACCTACTCTACACTCACACATCACACATGAGACTCTCTGGATTCACACCTGGGTTTGTTTTTGTACTTGAAGACTTCAGTCTTTTTACAGACCCTGGAAATTCACAGCAACTACACCCATAAATGTGCACATTTTAAGCCTCAATACAACTTAATAGGTTATGTTTTAGAAATAAACAACTCCCTGAATGTTTGTTATAAAGGAAGAAATTGCAGATAGAAAGACAAAAACGTCTTGGTCTCTGTCTGTCACCCTTGTAAAACGTGTTTATTTCTGGTGTAAAGTTGGACATCAAGTCTATGGTTGACTCACTGGAGCCTCAAGTGAACATTAGTGAACTGCATTTTAATCATTTTCATTTTCAACAAGACTAATGAAAACACGCCAGATCAGCTCATTTTTGCACGCTTGTCACTTCCATTTACTTCAGTGCTCACTCCACTGTGCTCCCATGCATTCATCAGCTGTCTCTTGTGCTCTGCTTAGCTGTGGTTTTGATCTACTCTGCAGGTTATGTCCAAGTTACTGTCCTAACTTGCAGGTTTTATCTCAGGTTCACTGCTAGTGCATGTTTCTGTGTGTGAAAAGTGCATTTAGTCCCAGAAGTTCACAGCCTGATATGATTTTCAATAAGATTTTTGCTGCAGTTTACTTTGCCCTGTCGTTGACACAGTAATATGCATGATATGCAATTGTACAACTTCAGGCTTAGCTCGGTTTTCTTTATGAATGCCATTAAGTGTTATTGAACATATCTTATTTTCTTTTGTAAGTAATTGATTTCTTTTAATAAACAGGCAGAACTTGTAACTGAAGCCACGTCTCTTCTTCTCCAAACCTCACTGTGTGCTGGTTAATGGCAGCGATGTGCAAAGCGAGGCTTCATGAAACACTGAAACACGCCACGCATGTGTGCTGGAATTTACGGAGCCCCGCAGGGGACATGGGAGAAAAAAAAATTAAGACGGACTTTTGCGAGATCTCGCAAAACTTTTGCGAGATCTCGCAAAACAAACGGGGGGGGGGGGGGGGGGGAAGAAAAAAACAAAAAAACAAACTCGGGATCTCGCAAAACTTTCGCGAGATCTCGCAAAAGATCCCGCTCCTTTTGATAGCGTTTCAGTTGAAGGGTGCGTACGGAGCCCCCGTAGGTGCAGACATGGAGGAGGATTTAGAACATTTCTTGCGGTCAAGAGAGGTCCCACACGACGACATCATGCACATGCAACAAGACAAAGTACGTATAAACAACAAAGCATTAAACATCGCGGTTCAAAAGGCGAGTAACTTGTTGAAAAACCCAGGTCGTATATGCAGGCCTTTAATGTTAATTCTTGTAAATATGTTCAGGTTCATTAAACATAACTGTTAAGTGCACATATGTTTTGAAATTTCAAATCGTGTCCAAATTCATGGGCTGCATCCTCCCGAGGACTCGGGCTTCGTGGTCTACGTGGGGCGGGTCCTCAGAAGTAGGCCGGAAGTAAACGGCTGGGGAAGTTGGACGGTCTAGCCTTCTGATTAGCGTCTCACGCTGTGTCCCATTTCGGGGTATGCACGCTTGAAGTACGCATTTTAAGTGCGGTTACGTCACCGCCACGCGTCGACGGCTGTCCCAATTCGAAGTGTACTTCAAATGCATACTCCAAATGCGCCGTCGATTTCCCCAAATATCAAGCGTGGGTCCGGTGCACGCTTCGTGGTCCCATATATCCCACAATTCATAGCGCGGCGGTGGGTGTGGATAATTTTGCCGCAAAATACGGCAGAAGGGAGCGGCCAAGAGTGAACTGTCAAAAGTAAGTACTGAATATGACGTCACTTATTCATGTGCGAATGTTTAATAACGAAGAACATTAAAACATTGCTGTTGGCCACATGTCGGCAAAGTTGTGTGACACTAGTGATGTTTGTACTTTCAGCATTAACTTGGTTTTAAAGCCTCTACTTGTAAATATACATATAGTCGACCTTAATCTTACAGAGAATCTGATGATTTTATGGATAATTAAAGTCAGTCATATATCCACAAACACAACAAGCTGAAAGTCAGTGATATATATATATATATATATATATATATATATATATATAATCTGACAATACTATAATATTGGCCATATTATATTTACATTACCATAGTGAGATGACTTTAGTCTCATGAACAACATTAACTAATTATTGTTTACTAGCTAATCTTAAATGACTGTTCAGTACAGAAATGAAGCCCTTGAATCATGTTTTACAGTCCTGTGGTCTCAGCCTCAGATACTCAACTAATCAAAGTGATGTCATGACAAAAATGATTGACCAACAAAACAGTTTTCTCCTTCATTTCTGTCAAACAAAGCTGTATGTAACGCGGTTAGTATCATGGTTGCTAGGCAACCTGAACAGCGCGACGAAGCATATACCGTCCCATTTCACAAGCCTCTCACTTCCGCACTTCCCGTACTTATAGTACGCACCGTCCGTAGTACGCGTAGTGTGCGTACTTCAAGCGTGCATACTGTGAAATGGGACACAGCCACTGTCACTACCCGATCCGTACCGGAAACCCGATCGGTACCCCGCATGCGCAAATCTTACGTCACTTCCTCTCTTTGCCAACATTTCGACATTCAATATATTTGAATGATACGGTTAGCGCCCAGTTAGCTCCTAGCATTTCTCAACAGCTCTGCCTCCTTTTCGACTGCCCGGGACATTTAAACAATGGATAATCCGTATACAAACAAATTCATGCTTTTCTCCTCAACAGAGAGCGTTCCCCGATTGAACAACAGCGCCGTAAAATAAGAAGAATGGCGCCTAATTACAGACTTAATAATATTGATTTAGCAATGTGTCACGTGAAGATTCATCAGCCAGATTAAGTGTTTACTGACAATTGACAGTGATAGTGGACATCATCATCACTATTCCAGTCAATCCTCTCAACACAGACAAGCATAAACATACTCGACTATCACTAAATCAAATTTAACACGCGTTTGTAATGACGCCAATTCAGTTTACAATAGTGTTCATTCGCTCGGTCAGCAGGTGGCAGTATCCTCATACACTGGGGAGTAAACTGCCATTAAACCAACAGAAGAAGAAGAAAACATCTGCACATGCGCGGTACGGATCGGGTAGACCCGATTTGTACGGTCCGACTTTGCACATGCGCAGTAAGGATCGGGGAGTCCCGATCCGTAACTATCTTTTTATTTTTCGTTTTTGTCTACATTGTACTGAAATGCTTCATTATTGCAAACATTTTAAGATATACTCATTATTCTTAACATCTTAACTGATACGCTGACCCATAACTATCGTAAAACGCTACGACCGGAAGTAGACACCTTTCGCGCATGCGGGGTACCGATCGGGTTTCCGGTACGGATCGGGTAGCGACAGTCACCACTGCGTTGGTGGAGTTTATTAAACTCGTCCGTCTGCTCCTTTCTATCTAATGCTGGGCTCACACTGTGCGATTTTTACAGTCGCGCGATTCAGCTCCTGCTCAAACTGTACATTGACTCGCAGGGGTTAGAAGTTCGTAGGTCACGATGCAGGTCTCACACTATACGACCCGATGCTCTGATGCGACCCGAGTGCTCACACTGTGCGTCCATAAGATGAAGGTTATAACAGAAATTCTGTCGCTCGCTCTCCCTCTCTGTCTTTCACTCACACAGACACACACCACCACCATCAACTTTGCTAAATTGCTACAAACAGGTTTGAAATCCTCACGACCAAGCGATTGATGATCGGGAGCTGGTCGTGAGGTGTTAATCGCTTCTCGTTACCCCAGGTATACTATACGATGCACGACGAAGGCCAAAATCGGGCCATCGCAAAAACAGTCGCACGACTCAAAAATCGGCTCAAAATGGGCCAAAAATCGCACAGTGTGAGCCCGGCATAAGCGGTGTAAAAACCAAGGAGGAACCCACCCAGGGGATTAATAAAGTTTTATTTTATCTAATTTAATCTAATAACTTTAATCTCAGCCAAACCGGTTTACTCACGAACAAATAAAACACTGAAAAAAGCCAAACATTAACATTTTTAGGTTGTCTAAGTGTTTTATATATTACGTTTAGCCTGAGTAGCAAAAGTCCGAGGTGAGCTGAAAATGATGTGCCGGGAGTTGTGCCGTTCTCGGCGGCTTTAGTGACCGTTGAGCTCTAGGCTGGCTATCGAGCTGGTGGGTAACAGACATCAACGAAAACGTCGAAGCACTTGCAAATATGTATATATCTTGATAAACCGAGCAGATATTTCAAGTTTACACACCCACGTTCTCGCCTGAAATATGTTAAAAGTTCATTTTGTGACCCAGAAGGATTAATAACAGTCATTTTAAAACTTATTAGCGGCTGCCATTACCGGAAACTGAGTTTGGCTGGGCCGCACTTTGAATTCTGGGATATGGTGGGCCACGAAGCACACCCCCGACCCATCCTTCAAATTCGGTGAAAAGTGAATGTATGTAATTCTTTGTATTACACCCCCTGGTATATGTTAATTTTGTTCTGGTTGTATACATGTTCTGTATACTGTTTCTTAATGAAGTTTAATAATTAAAAAA
The DNA here is from genome assembly GCF_963576455.1 of Neolamprologus multifasciatus. Taxonomy (NCBI): domain Eukaryota; kingdom Metazoa; phylum Chordata; class Actinopteri; order Cichliformes; family Cichlidae; genus Neolamprologus; species Neolamprologus multifasciatus. The sequence goes on along the minus strand of NC_140458.1, from coordinate 1,839,914 downwards.
AAAAATTCGATGAAAAGGAGGACGCATTTGTCCGCTGCTTTCGGAGGAGTCTACGAATTTAAAATAGAATCTTTGTAGAGATTGCCATAATTGTTGTACATTTCTGTGCAAATAAAAAAAAACTAGTACGGATTTTGGATAGCCTTCAGCGCATCGCTGTGACGTAATCGGTCTACAAAAGCGTCCTCAGGAGGATGCAGCCCATGAATTTGGATGTTGTTATCTGGCTGTGCCATTACCATGGTAACATGGACACCATAGCACAAAATACTTGGTGGAACTTACCTTACTTATACCTTACTAGCAAAATATTTTTTAGTAACGTAGTATATAAATATCTACTACTATTACTATACTAATACTAACAGAGCAACAGTAAGGTAATAAGACACAAGTTGTCAGAGTAACTTTTGATAATGATCATGAACAGTGATTAAGAACTCTATTTCTAATACAGTTAGTATTCCATGTGTGCTAGTGTGGCTTCCTAGAATAAAAGTATATTAATAGCATTTCTCTAATGTTTTATGTCTGCAGGTGGATAAGGCAGTGCTGGTACTCGCCAAAAGGGAGAGTTGAAGACTTTGTCATTGATGTCTGTGATTTTAAAAGAAATCCGATTGCTTTAGATGACACTGTTGGCAAACTTTATGAACAAACCAAATTGAAGCTCATGAGATTTTACATTTGCACAAAAGATGAAACACCATCAACAGTTCAGTCCTCATCTGAAGAGGATTTTTCTGTCAGCATAACTGAAGAAGATTCACCGGTGACATTACTTGGATTTGACAGTGAGACAGATGATTTTGTCCCAGATCTACTTGACCATGGGGATTCATCTGACAGTGACACTGGCAAACAGGTTTGTTAAAATAAGAAAGTTATTATTACAAATAATGATCACTTTAAAGTTACTGTATTTTGTTGTGTTTATTAGTGCTTGGTGGTAACATGCGACATGTTCTAATTTTGTTGTACTATTGTACTAGGTATGACTGTGCAACGGCAATAAAGAGTTGTCTTATTCAAGTGCTTTATGTACATCTACGAATATTTGCACTTCTGTAGGATGAAATTATTCAAGGAATTTGTTGTTGACTTGTGTGGTAAGGTACATTTAATACATCTGTGAAAGACTTACAGCTTTGTATTCATTAACATGTACTAAATGACTGGCTGCTGAAAAAATAATTGAGTTATTTTCGTTTGTTTCTTGTGTTTGTTTTCTGGTTCACAGATTCACAATTTCCAGATGGAACACAATCCAAAAAAACTGAAATCACTCTGCGAGGCAGTGACAACACAAAGTCCAGGAAAATCACATCATATGCATTCAACCCCAACAGACATTAAAAACACTGCTGTGGGACAGCAGCAGCAGACTGACTCAAGTGATCATGATTTCCCTGACCACTGCTCTGAAATTATTGATCTGACCAGTATAGTTCCTAACAAATCCTTCAAACTAGAGTCCCGGGAGAAACTTCCAGAAGATTTGGAATTTCGTTTTCCAGACACAGACGAAGTGGATACGGTTCTATGGAATCCTGAAGAGGATCTTGTCAGAGCAGATGGTGATGACACGGTCGTGATAACCCTGAATTATGTCAACAGTGAGGATCTCAGACAGGTAAGACCATGGACAGTTGTGGTTGATATGGTTTATGTAAGTGTTACAAAATATGGAAATTTATTAATAATCAAATTCAATAACTTGCATAGTTCTGATTTTAAAAAAGCTGATCATGCATTCCTGCTTGGACAAAATTTAAGCATGTATGTTATTTTCTGTAATATTATTCTTTTGGATCTTAAAAGAAATAACCTACAGTACTGTGAAACACTTGCTCGATTTCTATTAATCAGAATTCATCTCTTGTTTGTTTAAAACTTGATTTTGTTGCAGCAATAATACAACATTTTAAGTAGTAAGAAGTACATCAAGATCTGATAAAAACCTGTGGAATTCCACTGTAATATGTCTTTTTATTCTTGTAAGTGAGACATGTAGGCTGAAAATAAAGAGGTGTATCTTTTTTCTATTTCTTAAGACCTATTGACATATTTTGCAGACTTTTTAAGAACATTCATGATTTAGAATAGGCCAAGGTAGAAGATTGAAGAAGAGTCTTCTAATCTTGAAGGGTTAAGGTGTCTGTTGTCAGTTAATGCAATACTTCCTTCTCAGAATGCTGACACAAATGGATTACCTATGGATGGTTTCCTGCTACCATTGTCTTCAGCTAATGGCTTGCCCACACCCCATATGCAGTCAATACAGGAGGAAGCACCCCAGATTACACAGGTAAGATGGATCAATTCGGGCAACCATAAACACCTATCTTTACATACTGTAGAGATGCCAAAATTTCATGCTATTTTCTGAGGATATGGCAGTTTGTGGGTCCATTTCAATTAAAAGGATATTGTCAGTTGAGAGACAATTCCAGTGTTTAACATTAAGATAAGATTAAACAGGAAATTTAGTCTTGAAATTAAATTATTTACATAACACAGCAGTGAGACATTGTTTTGGTGTCACTATTGTGTTCTCTACCTTTTTTGCACAGAAGTGAGTCTTCTCATACATGTAAAGAACACTTGTATAATTTTCTGTGAGGCATACGAGGACATCCATCAGGCCAAAATGTGAATGTTATACATAAATTGTCAGTGCAACCATGGTTTGGGAATGTACAGCCCACTAAAATTAGACAAATAAATTTCAAACTTTTTCAGAACATTGATATTGTGTAATCTGTACAATTCATTTGCATTTCTTATGGAATGTGCATGTTTTGTCTTTTACTCAGGACCATGGACTGAATTTCATCGCACAAGGTTTGCCTTTAGATTCAAGCAACCAACTTTCCCCATCAAATTCAGGAGACCCACAGAGCCCCCTACATGTATCAATTCGCAGGATAAAAGTTGTTGATGATCTTTTGGCTGTATTTATGGACAGTAGCATTCTGAATGAGACTTTACAGATGAACTTTGTAAATGAAAATGCTGTTGATGATGCTGGGGTGTCAAGGGAGGTTTACACTGCATTTTGGGAGCAATTTTTGGAACAGTGTGAAGGTGAAAATGAACGAGTTCCAAGGCTGAGACCAGACTTTAGTGAGGCTGAATGGCAAGCAGTTGGGCAGATATGGGTGAAAGGCTTACTAGACCATGGTGTCTTTCCAGTGAGGCTGTCAAAGGCTTTCATTTTAGCTTGCATCCACGGAATGGACTCAGTTGATGTAGACATTCTGATTGCATCGTTTCTCAACTATCTCCCTCCTGTTGAGAGATCAGCTGTTGAGAAGGCTCTCCAAGGCACAATGGATGAAAATGATGAAGAGGACCTGCTTGACCTTTTTACAAGGATGGGTTCCCACTTCCTGCCACCTAAGAACAACATGCAGCCTGCCATTGAAACAATGGCTCATAAGGCCATTCTCCAAGAGCCAAAGTATATAATGGATTGCTTCTCCACACCCATGGCACATCTGCAGCTGAAACTGGCAGACAAGGAAAGTGTGTTATCTCTGTATGAGACAAAGAAGGCCACAGGCAAAAGACTAGTGCAGCTATTTGAAACAACAAAATTGATGCTGTCTCACGGAGAACAGACAACCTTTAACCATCTTCAGCGTTATGTTAAAAACGCTGATGAAACCAAAGCTGAAAAAATCCTGCGCTTCTGCACAGGATCTTCTGTGATATGTGTTGACAAAATTTTGGTGTGCTTTAATGCTGAAACTGGGCTCAACAGAAGGCCTGTTGCTCACACCTGTGGAGCTACCCTTGAAGTGCCATGCACTTACAGTTCTTATCCTGAATTTCGCACAGAGTTCGACAATGTCCTTTCCAGCAATTACTTTGAAATGGACATCATTTGAACTTGATGAGTGTACTAATGGTTACAGCTGTAATTGTTATATGTATGATTATCCTTGAGTTCATAAATTCTGTCTTGTTTCATTTGTCATTGAAGCATTTGATCTATTCAGCCGTATAATAAGCAGTCACAAATTTAATTTTCTGATGGTTTAGTTGTATGTTAGCTCAGATTTCACAAGGACTCTTTATTGTTTAAAATTCTTTGAAAATGACCGCATCTTTAACTTCTGTTGAAAACAAGGTTTGTGTTTAGCGTTAGAGGGACAGATCACATCAAAATCTGCTGTACACATTGTCATTGTTTCCTTTTACTCCTGCCATCAGCCAGAATAAAGGCTCGCTTTTGTTTTAAGTTCAGTGTCCTCTCTCTCTCCTTGTCTGCTTTTGGGTACATTCTCTCAACACACCTGCATACCCCGCAGTGACACACATTGGCTTGCTGTTTATCCATCTAGAATGTTTTGTCGTGAGTTGCCTAGTTTTGGGAGATATTAGCTGTAGAGATCTCTTCCTTGTTGAAAAACTACATGAAGCCACATAAGGTCTACATAAAGACATTGCTACTAAGCATTAAGTACCATGTGAAACAAGAAGGGTAGGCTTGTACAGTCAATATCTCTAAAATTGGGCAACTCACACTAAAACAATGTGGATTAACGAATACTACAGCTAGCGAACAGAAAAATGTGTAAATTTGATTTTAGGGTGAAAGGTCCATTAATATTAGTAAAGAATGTCACTATGGTTGCGAAAAAAGTTATTGAAAGTTAATGATAAGATCCTGTTTCCAAATTCTTAAAGCTGATGTGGCCTCTAAACATCATCTTGTAACAATAAGTCCTATTTTCCCTTGATTAGCTTCTGAAATGTTTACTAGTTGTTTTGTTAAAAAGCATATTGCCATCACAAGTTATCTTTTTTGAAAGGACTTTGCCATAATGTGACATACAGATGATTCACAATTCTTTATACTGTCTTATATAATTACAAATTACCAAGCAATGATTATCAGATTTAACAGTTTCTTGGATAAACAAGATTGTAGGCCAGGATTTCTAATTAGATCAAATAGTATATATGGTTAATTATAAAATATTGCTATATTTTTGACAGATTATGCACTTCTGTCTACCCTTCTCTGAAATTAAAGTGCCTGGGAACACAGGCAGTCAATACACAGATGTTGTCGATATGCTTTTGTCATTTGCAATTTTTTAGTTGTCTGTACTACATAGTCCAAAAAAAAAATTAGAAATTGATTAGATTTCAGTTTATTTATCCGGTAGTTCAACAACACATATCATCCTTTCAGAAGTGGTGAGTTTTGCAAAAATAGCATTCGAATGAAATTGCTGTTCATCAACAGAACAGGTGGGTGCAAAGAATTTGTTATTCAGCTGATAAAATAAGCTTCAGATAAATTCAGTGACCAAAAAAGAATGTTTATATCTATTAGAAATTCTAAGAGTTCAAAAGGTCTCGATTTAGTTCTTTATTTTTTCAGTTTTGTTTAACCAACATTAAAAAACTAAAGCTCGTCTGGAATCAGAATAAATAGTTAAAAAAAAATAGCAAAAATGACATGAAATAATTATATTTTTAAATAGAGAAACTTGAGTTTAGAAAAATGCCAAGGTGCCCCCCCTCAGATTATGATGCCCCTTAGTACCATTTCATGTAGCTTGCCAGTGTGACAGTTGGTGTTATAATATATATAAAGCAACAAGGCATAATAGAATATCTCTTCGATTTTAAACTGTATTCTAGCCAACATAAACAACTAAACATTCCCATCATTAACAAATAGAGATGGTGTAAATAAATACCAACTCACCATTTAAAAGTTATTGCAAAATACTCAACATAAACCACCATTATCTGAGTAAACACTGTACATTAAAACTCCTAACACATTAAATTAAGACGTGTCTTATGTTTTGATCCATGTATCAAGCCAAATAGACAGTTAAAGTAATTCGAAGTAATACACATAGACATAGAACTTGATAACATTTGACAGAACATTACAATGTTTTTGTGCTAAAGAACACTCAGAATATCATTAACAGGCAGAGACTCCCCTTTATACTTTAGTTCACTGACCCTCCTGGAACACAACAATAAATATTTCTATATAAGATATTCTCATAAATGACTGTGTACTAGAAAGCTTACAGTTTACAGTCTGTTTAATATCCAGAAGTTAGCTTTCTCACATATAGCACAGGTCAATTTTGAGAAATGTTCTCTGCTGCAGTGTATGCAATTTACACTAATGCCATGATGTTCTCTCTTAAATGCATGTACAAGTTCACAGCCTGATATGGGTCTGTTGGTGGAGTCAGATGGGACTCAGTCATGATGATATTGCACAGTTCATATACATCGGGGTCACATGGTTTGGTCAGTCGAAAAACACACTCAGTTTTACACATTTCAACATCTTCTTCTTCAGTGGGGCAAAGGAAGTCTCTTGTCCCGTAGAGCTCAGGTAATGTATACATTACATTAGGTCGACCACTGGGGATATTGATGTTTGTTGATGGCCTGATGGAGTGTGTATTCCAAACCTGTGCAGTGTCATCCAGCTCATCCTGTTAAAAAGAATACAGAAATTTAAGAAATGTGATCGCATGTACGTATATACATATACGCAGATCACGATGAGACAACTCACTCACTGAGAGGAAGGTTTCTTATATTTATGCAATTTATTATTTTTAAACAATCATGCGAATTTTTGTAATCATGTACTTTACCTAATGTCATCTGTACAAGTGTTTCACACACTAACTACGGTTACTGTTATGCTGTGATATCTTACATTAGTACTATTAGTCTTATTACTACCTGCTTGTCTCATCTACTCCCCTCATAATAATCAATTTGTTTTATGTCACTGATCATTGTATTTTGTATTTGTAAGTTATTTGGATATTCCAATCTAAATAATTCCAAATTATATATTATAATTATATATTATAGATAAGAAATTTTCATATGCCATGTCAACATCTTCAACATAGATGTTACCAGTGTTGGGAAGGTTACTTTTAAAATGTATTCCATTACAGATTACATGACCCGAAATGTATTCTGTAACATATTCCGCTACGTTACTCAATGAGAGTAACATATTCTGAATACTTTGGATTACTTAATATATTATCATGCTGTTTACAACTACATGAATGTACTATTGCTGTGATTTATTACTGTTACTGAAGGTCCGCGGCTCTGAACCGTAGTAAAGGGACCTCTGACTAATACGGTGGGTTCTGTGTCGGCTCGTAGCTGAAAACTAGCTTTACTTTGTTGTCTGGGTCAACTTTGCTAGCAGAGACAGAGAGAGGCGTTGAAAGGCTGCTCCAACAGAACTTATTGTTTCAGAGGAAAACACGAACACGGTGTACAGTCGAGTCTTAATAGCTTACTTACAGCTGGGCTCGTCAGGCTCTCTTCTTGGCTGCAGTGGTTATTATTATATTTACATGCTTCCAGCTCCCGTTTCTGCTCGATGACAGCTCGTACTTTTCCTTTTTCTCCCTCCCTCGCTCACAGACACATAACGTGTATGGCAGTCCATTCTCCCTGCAGCACGGACTACACTGCCCATGATGCTACATTCTTTAGAGCTATACCTGTAGCATTCTGCCTGTTAGCTTAGCACAACAACAACAAAAAGGCCTCTCTCACCCAGGAAACACGCAGAGAGAGAGAGCGTCACCCTGTAACCATGGCAACCGTAACGGTGCTGCCTGGAGCAACAGAACGTAGCTGTCAAACAAAACCCAAACAGTCCTGACCTGCCACAATATGAAACAGGGAAGTACCGCCGTGTAATCCATTTATTTCAACAAAGTAACTGTATTCTAAATACCACCTTTTTAAACGGTAACTGTAACGGAATACAGTTACTCATATTTTGTATTTTAAATACGTAACGGCGGTACATGTATTCCAATTGCTTAAGCCTAAATTATAGTATTTACACAATTTTTTTATTTCATTTACTCCCTGCTCCTCTCAACCGCTTCTCCCTGTCTTGTCTCTTTCTTCCTGCAAGTCTCTCCATTTCCTAAACCTGGCACAGGTCTCATCTCTCACAGTACTTCGTGTATTACCTCTCTATCACTTCCTCAGTTTCTTTTATCTCTCACTCACACACGCATGCATCCATACACGCAACAAAACATATTTTATTAACTCACCTGGATGAGTCCCATGCAACAAAACTGAAGGAGGTTTCTGTCCAGAAACCCACCATCAAAGTACCCGTTGTCTCTGATGTCTGCAAATAAGGATAACCAGAACTCCAGACACTGGCTGCGAAGAAAACGCCACCAGTATTCAGTCCTTTGATTGGCGGTACTTGCTCCCTCCAAGTAACTCTCAAGGGTGTCGTTAGGAGCCACGGGCACAAGGAAACGCTGAAAGCCTCTAACATGGCCATTTTCAGTTCCAAGATCGCCCCTCACAACTCTAGGGCAGCCCTTTAAACGCTGCACCTCTTCTATGTAATACCCCCCAATCACTTTCGGATTACTATTTGTTGTGTACGCATTAAGCCAAATTATTTTTCTAGAGAAACCGTCAATACTACCATTGATACAGATGCCATATGGCTTCAGTTTGTCGTAGGAGTCCATGTGCCAGATGAAATTCGGCCCTTTTGAAAAATAGTTCCTTCGCCTGAAACATCTTGCTTGCCTCAGTGCGACGCCTCGGGGATCCAGCTCCTTCAAAACCAAGCGCACATCCTCTTTCCTCACGCGTAGTCCATGTTCCCTGCATTTAGCGTACATCCATCGGTATCCGTGAAGCTGCCCAGAGTACTGCAATTGGTTGTCTATAAATTCAACCAAGACGGCCAGGTCAGAGTACGCTTTGTGGCGAGTGTGTCCCCTTGCGCTAAGAACTCTCTTCAGATGTCTTTCGCTTATATGAAAACTGTGTCTACTGCAAAGCACAGTTTTAATGTCTTTATAGTTTAGTCCAAGCTCAAAGTAAAAATCTACGAATCGCTCAAATGGGTGTGTGTCCTCCATCGCTGTGGTTGTTTCTAAAGTTTCAGTGCTGATTTGGAGGTGTATGGTATGGACTTTTGCGAGATCCCGAGTTTGGTTTTTTTTTTGTTTTTGTTTTTTTTGTTTTTTTTTTCCGAGTTAGTTTTGCGAGATCTCGCAAAAGTCCGTCTTAATTTTTTTTTCTCCCATGTCCCCTGCGGGGCTCCGTAGGAATTATATTCAGGCTTCGAGACGATCTGAAAACATCTCCACAGTGACACCTGCTGGACAATTGTACTATCGCCACATCTTGGAGATGCTGTTTATGAGATACTCGCAGCAGAAGCGTCAGTGAACTTAAAAAGATGAAAGAAAAAAACGCATGTGGTGAAAATCGTTAAGAAGTAGGTCACCTGTATTCATGTGTTTTTCTAACATTTCTTTTACACTATAAGCGCCGACGTCTCTTTCTCTGTGGATTTAAATAATTAGATAATATCGGTCTCCATTAACCACAACGAAAATAATAAAGAGACAGGGCCTTGTTTTCTGTTCCACATGCGCATGTCATAAATACAAAAACATTAATTCAGTAATTACAAATGACTCTGGCTCATTAAAAAAATGTGAATCCTGACGCCTCGCAGTGCCCGGAAGCAGCAGGTACACCACCTGTCGGAACTGGGGCACCAAAGCCTCGTTTATTCGTGGTCACGTGATCTCTGTGTTCGGTGCAGTATTTTGAAACGTCTTTGCGTCGGAGGCTCGACACAGCGAAGCAACGCTTTTCAAGCGTCCCATCCCTGCCAGAAACTCGGCCCCCTTCGCGCATGCGCTCTATAGTCATCACAGTATGAGGAGTGCAGAGAACAAGTAACGTCAGAGGTAAACAAGCTTTTGTGTTTCTCGTTTACATATTCCACGCTCATGTTTGTAATTAAAGTGCAGATACATTTTATTAAATATTCCGCTGGCCGACAGGAGGCCTGCGGCTGCTCGCAGCGGTCAGTGAGACTTGTCAGCCTAAGCTGCTTCAGCAGGAGCGAACTGTTAGCTGTGTTAGCTTCGGGAGATTCTGGGAAGATGGCGGAGTGAGCAGTTGAACTTGAGTGGGCTCCGAGACGTTTCCTGAAAAGAACCTCCTTTATGTCTTGACCGCAATCAAGTGAACCGGAATTAGAAGCAGACTAGTTATACTTCATCTCTGAAACTCAAAAACTTCCTCCTTGTATTTCTCTCCGTCATTCTCGGCCACCTTCTCCGAAGCGGCGAAATGGCTAACATTAACAACGATCATGGCTACCACCTAGCGGCTCTTCGACAGGCGTGCGACGAAGAAGATATTGAATGGATGGAACAGCAACACGACTTATCACAAGACAGACCGCAAGATGATCGTCACCACACACCGGTTAAAAGTCCAAATCCTAAGAAAATGAAGGCTAACGAATCGCAGACGCAAAACGAAGTTTCAAACACAGTTCTCCTGAACGCTATCCAAAAACTGGTATGTAAATTCGACACCCAAACTGAACATTTAAAGAATTATGAATTCCAGCTGCAAGAAAACACCGACGCTGTAAGAAAAGTAAAGGAGTCCGTGGATGCTAATACAGAAGCTGTTAAATCTGTGGTGGAAGATGTGAAACGTATTAAAACGCAAATGGCGACGCTGAAAAAAGAGAACGAGGCTCTTCGTGAAATGTGTCTGGAGCATGCTAGATACAAACGGAGATGGTCTTTGCTGCTAACGGGCGTTCCCGAAAAGGAGGGGGAGAACACAAGAGAAGAAATAATCAGAATTCTGACCAAGATAATTCCTGCGAATGCCGAGCAGCTGTACAACACAGTGGATACAGTGCACCGGTTGGGTCAGAAGGGACGAGTTGGTGACAAACCCAGGCTGATCGTCATACAATTTGCCATGAGAACCGTTCGAGACCTAGTGTGGAAGATGTCCAAGGAGGCGAAGTTCTGCAAGGAGATGAAGATTCGGTTTAGAGAGGACTTTTGTAAGGAAGACAGAGACGCCCGCAAACGTCTGTGGCTGAGGGTGGAGGAGGCAAGAAGCAGAGGGCTCAAAGCTTTCCTGAAGGATGGATATGCTGTCATCGATGGTCGTCAAATCAAAGAATGAAAGAACTTTATAACGACCTGGATAAGAAGGTATAACTGTTCAACCAAATTTAAGCCGGTAACTTGTTCAATGGTCCTTAACTTTGACTGGGTTTATTAGTTAATAGGAGGTAAAACGTTCCATTGCCCTACTCTAGTTATTAAAGCACTCTTAAGCTATATTCAATGGTTCTTTCAATATTTTCTTTAAATGTTCGAGGTTTAAGAAATAACATAAAGCGTAAAGCGATTTTTCTTTTTTGTAAGGAACAGCCTAACACTAATTGTTTTTTATTTCAAGAGACACACAGTAGTAAAGATGATCATATATTTTGGAGAAAGCAGTGGGGAAGCGGTGATATTTATTTATCTCACGGTACCTCTCATTCAGCAGGAGTGGCTATTTTTCTACATCGTTTTAATGGAAGAGTTATTGATCATAAAGGTGATGAGGAAGGTCATTGGTTAATGGTTAACATAGAGTTGGATGATACTAAGTACATTTTAGTAAATGTTTATGGGTTCAACAATAGAGCTAAAAACCGGAAATTAATTTCTGATTTGAAAAAAATGATAGAAGAATGGAAGATCAATTATTCAATTGAAAAAGTCGTTGTTGCAGGTGATTTTAATATGGTACCAGATGAAAAACTGGATAGATTTCCAACTAAATATGACTCTTCTCATTTTAACCAAATAATAATGGATTTCTCCTACACCCTCAACCTAATCGATATCTGGCGTAACTTAAACCCAGAAAAACTGCATTACACCTGGAGTAATTCTGAGCGCTCTCAATGCTCAAGACTAGATTATTGCTTAATAACTGGTAGTCTCTTCCCCCTATCATCCAACTGTAAGATTCTTCACTCCCCTGTTACTGATCACTGTGCCATAACACTTTCAATCTCCCCGGATAATAGATTATCAGAACCGAAGAACTCTCACTGGAAGTTTAACAGTAACCTCTTAAGAAGCTCATCTTTTTGTATAAAAATTAAATCCTTAATAGGAGAGGTAAAAGCAATGGAGGAGTTTTCCTCTATTAGTAAATGGGAATGGTTGAAGTTTAATGTCAGAAAAATTGCCAGTGAAGAAGGAAAATTAATGGCGAATAAAAGGAGACAGAAACAGGCGGAAATCACTGCAAAAATAAGTTCATTGTGCAATTTATCACATCTGACAGAGGAAAACTCTATAGAACTAAACCAGTTGCAGTACAAACTAGATGAACTTTATATAGACAAAGCAAAAGGTGCCTTCATTCGTTCAAGGGCTAAATGGATCGAGGAGGGGGAAAAGAATTCTTCTTATTTCTTTAACCTGGAGAAAACTAGACAAACAAAAAAAACTATAATGAAGTTACAAATTAACAATACCCTGACTGAAGACCAACAGACTATAAACAACTATATTACAGAGTTCTATTCAGCCCTCTACACTACAAATTATTCCAGTTCGGAGACTAATTCTTTTTTTAGCTCTATCCATGAAAAAATTCCTCAAATTGACACACACTTTAAAAATCTCAATGAGTCTGAAATCACTTTAGCTGAATTGGATACTGCTGTTTCCCAGATGGCGAGTGGTAAATCACCAGGTCCCGATGGAATCACGATTGAATTTTACAGATATTTCTGGAGTGACATTAAAGATTTATTACTAGAGGTATTTCATGAATGCATAAATGATCAGATGCTATCTCCAACTATGAAACGAGGAATCATTTCTTTACTTCCTAAACCAAACAAGGACTCTATCCTTTTGGATAACTGGAGACCTATCACACTTCTTTGCTGTGATTATAAATTGTTAGCTCACGTCTATGCCAACAGATTAAAAACAGGAATAACTCAAATAATAGATGAGACACAGTCAGCCTTTATAAAAGGACGTCATATCCATCATCATACCCGTTTAGTATTAGATATGTTGGATTACAATCATTTAATTCCTCATGATAGCCTTATTTTATTTCTTGATTTCTTTAAAGCTTTTGATTCTTTGGAGCATAATTTTTTATTTAAAGCTCTGGAGACTGTGGGTTTTGGTCCCAGATTTGTTAGTGTAGTGAAAATGTTGTACAGAGATATAACAAGTAGTATTGCTCTCAATCAAGGGTTTTCTAATAGTTTTAAAATTAATCGTGGCATTCGGCAGGGATGCCCTATTAGCCCGTTATTGTTTATTGTTGCAGCAGAAATGCTTGCCATTTATATCAAACTCTCTTCAGATCTGGAAGGCATAAACATTCTTGATAAAGAATTTAAAATTAGTCAATTTGCTGATGACACTGCCTTATTTCTAAGGAATGTAAATATGGTCTCTACTGCAATTAATAAAATCCTTTCATTCTCAAAAGCATCCGGCTTAACACTAAACCTTAAAAAATGTGAAATCTTAGCTGTGCACAGCTGTAATCAAAGTATTATTAACAATATTCCAGTAAAAGAGGAGGTAAAATACCTTGGTTTAATAATCAGCAAAAATACTATTGATCAAGAGAATAATAACATAACTCCTAGATTAAATGTAGTTAAAAAAATATTTAATCATTGGTTAACACGTGATTTATCCATATTAGGCCGTATCTTACTGTCTAAAGCAGAAGGACTTTCAAGACTCATATACCCCTGTTATTCAATTTTTACATCTCCTAAAATGATTAAACTGTCAAATTCTATTATATTCAGCTTTATCTGGAAGAATAAAACACATTATATACGCAAATCACAATTAGTTAAAGACTATGAAAATGGGGGCTTGAAAGCTTTAGACTTTGAATCCATTATTGCTGCATTCAGGCTCAGATGGATAAAAGACTGCATTTCCTATCCTCAATCTATGTGGTACCATATTCCAAACAAACTCTTTAATAAGGTCGGGGGTTTAGATTTTTTGCTCAGATGTGATTATGAAATATCTAAGATTCCTCTTAAGTTGTCTAGTTTCTATAAGCAAGCTTTGAATTTTGGGAAACTAATTTTCACCCACAATTTTTCACCTCACAATTCTGTGTTGTGGAATAATAGGGTTATAGTCATCAATAAGAAGTCCTTATTTAAATTAGACTGGTATGATAGCGGTGTATGTTTTGTTGTTGATCTGCTGGATACAAACGGAAACTTGCTATCTTATGAAGAATTTATTGATAAGTATAAAATAGACGTTTCATTTAATAATTATAATAAGGTTTGTAAAGCACTACCCACACCGTTGTTAAATCTTATCGTAAATACTTTAAAGTATTCACTAATAAGAACATGCTTACCTTCACCGACGATAGGTAATACCTCAATAAAGGACAAACAATTTAATAATAAGTTAATCTCTAATACCTTTAAGCAAATAGTATTCTGCAACTACAATGTCAATGTCAGACATGATCTTGATAGCATGTTGAAAGAAAAGTCATTTTCTTTTTACCTAAAATACCCACTTGCGCCTAAAATGAAAGAAACACACTTCAGAATCATATCTGGCATTTATCCAGTTGGAGAATTCCTGTATAAAAGGTTTAATTTTGAGGCCGACTCTTGTGCTTTCTGTTCTTCCAATCCAGAAACACTAGAGCATCTATTTTTCACTTGTCAGTATGTTAATGCTTTTTGGTTTGAAATACACTGTTGGGTTTCACTCAGAATTTCCAATATACCTTCCTTCACATCTAAGGACGTTCTTTACTTTATGGACAATCTGGATTCTGAAATCTCAGATGTTGTCAATTTTGTAATAGTGCTATGTAAATTTTTTATTCATTTATGTAAGTGGAAGAATGCCTCTCCTATGTTTACCGTCTTCTTGAATTACTTTTGTCAGTATTTTAAGTCACTTAAGCTTATTTTGAATATGAATAAAAAAACTGCTGTACTATACTGTAAAATCACAAAATACTTGCTATTCTAATTTTCCTGCCTGTGTCAAATGGTCTATGTTCCTTACTACTTTATTTACCTTATTTAATTTTTTATTTTCTTTTTATAAGTTTTCTTGTAAAGTTATAATGACTTGCTTCACCATCTTTATAATGTAAATTGTTACAATCCTGGTCTGTTTCCTTAACTTGTTTTGTATATGAAAATTTATTTCAATAAAAAAATAAAAATAAAAAATAAAAAAAAAATAAAAAAAGCTGTGTTAGCTTCTGTATTCACAGTCAATGGAGAGGCGATCCAACTCCGCTGAACTGCACCAGCTCAGGGGACAGCTTTAAACATGCGACTGTATCTTCTCTTACGCTGGTGTCTTTTATTGAAGTGTTCTTTTAAACTACTTTCCGCTTCGTCCGGTGTCATTCTGTGCTAATATTTAGAGCTAACATTGATAGCATTAGCATCTTAGCCG
This sequence comes from Neolamprologus multifasciatus, assembly GCF_963576455.1. Taxonomy (NCBI): domain Eukaryota; kingdom Metazoa; phylum Chordata; class Actinopteri; order Cichliformes; family Cichlidae; genus Neolamprologus; species Neolamprologus multifasciatus. The sequence continues at coordinate 1,824,555 of NC_140458.1, read as the reverse complement.
CTGTCAAATATCTGTTAAGCTAGACAGGGGAGGGACATTTAGAGTGACTGACGACCGAGACAGCCAATAAAATTGAGAGTAGGCGTCCTTAGGAGTCTTCAAGACCAATTATCTTCTTCTACTAAGAAAGCTAAGGAATATCAAGCGGAAAGTCAAAACAATGTCTGTTTCATTCATTACAAACTGTTCGAGTTTAACATTCGCACATTTGTTCAGTCGAAATTCAGACTGCACCCCTGGAAAGCTGATAATAACTACACTAAAAAAAGTTGGGCTGCAACCGTTATCAGAGACGGGCGCAACGTCATCATATGTATGCCGTCATCACGCAACGTGACGTACAGTAGCGTTCGCGACCTTTGACCTTTATGTGTTCTTGCTTTTTTTTTTTTTTTTTTAACTTACAACGATAGTTTGCAAAAATAGAAGAAAAAAGAAAATTCAAACATTTATTTGTTAAGGTAATAAATACAATATGGGGGAAAACTGTAAAGAAAATAAATCTTTGGCATATCTAGAGTTTGAGTTTATTTAGGAATTTGCTTAGTTCAACCTATACTCTGTTTTTAAGTTATTAGAATGGACCGCCTTTGAGTTTTTATTCACCTTGTCCATTTACACTTGTTGTTCCACAAATAATGAAACATAGCAAATAGAATATTTATATCCAACATTAAATATAACCGCTGTGCTCCATCAAAACAAAAGAAAATGGCTTAAAAATATTGAACTGTCAAATAAACTCCACAGTAAAATGACAGAAAATGCTCACATCAACACTTCCTGTGTTTTTGTACCAGATGAAGACGCCTCCGGACCGATCAGGCATCACATTTGAAGTCGGAGCCAAGCTAGAAGCTCGAGACCGCCACAAGAACTGGTCAGAAGACTCCTCCCCACCACCACCTTCCACACACACACACACACACACACACACACACTTATTCTTTCCCTTAGGGTTCGTCACAGCAGATGATCTGCCTCCATCTCACTGTGTCCCTGCATCCTCCTCTGTTACTCCAACCACCAGCTCCATATTCAACAGCCTTTGCCCAAGATATCCACTCTCACTCTCCTACACACATCATAACCACCTCAGCCTTTCCTCCCTGACTCTGAGCCCTCCCTCTGATGCACTAATTCTAATCCTGTTCATCCTGCTCACTCCTACTCAACATCTGAACATCTTCAGCTCTGCCTCCTGTACAACCAAACATCACAATGGGCCTCACTACGATCTTTTAAACCTTCCCTTTCACTATTGCTGCTCTCCTTCTGTCACAAATCACCCCGACACTCATGTCCACCCTCCTTGCACTCTCTTCCTCACCTCTCCTGTGCACTAACGCACTCAAAATACCAAAAATTAATTTTTGTTTTACTGAGCTTCTGCTGTTATGATGTACCCACTCATTCAAGCTTTTAAAGTAAAGTGTGGGTTAGCGATTTCTTAATAGTATTACTTAAAAGTATGTTTTGAAGTAAGCACAAAAAATACAAAAATGAAAAATCCCTTTAAGAATGCATCATGTATTCGTCTTTTCCTGTAGAAGAGGAGACTGTGCACAGTTTTCATGAGTTTAAAATAAGATATTGACTCAGGTATAAGTAAAGCAGAGAGGTGAAGAAGAAGTGGATCAAAAGTATCAGTAAATATCTGGGAAATTTCAAGGTCAAAGAAACATCACAGAGAAAACAGGAAGACAAACAGGATCTGACGTTCAGGCTCATTCAACAAAACACAGGCGTTCGCCACAGACGACTAAATGAGCCTCCGATTGAAACAGTGACCTGGTTATATCTGCTTGTATCTATGAGCTGACTGCTCACTGTGACCTCAGTAAACTCTTTCCTGCTGCAGCCAACATGCTGAACTGAGCCTTTTAAAACAGGAGTGCACAAAGCAACAGCTGACATTACAGCAGATAATGCCATCTTTAACATACAGTCTATGCTTTTTACTACTGAGCTGATAGAGTGAACAATAAATAAATTGATAGATTTATAAAAATCCAGATGTCAGACTGCTCATAACCAAAATAATAATAATTATGAATGATCTCTCGTATTTCTTTGTCGCGTGCACTTTGAATGATTGTTCCCTCTAACAGAGGAACATCCTTTGTTTGTTCCACAGGTTTGAGGACCAGAGCAAACTCAGAGGGCACAAACATGGAGGTGACTTTCTTTCTCTTTGGTTCCTCTCACTGTTGACAGACTGCTACTGTAACAAAGAAATAAAGCAGTCACAGTGTGATGGTTCAGTTTGTAGACTGTTCCACAAATTACAATCCAAGAAGGTGAATTCAAACAGGTAGGTGACAAAGATGGCCGCCCAGACGGAGACTCCAACAACAAACAGAGACACTGTTGTCTGAGAGGTTCAACGAGGCAACACGGAAATATTTACCAGCACAAATGATTTAACCAAGTCAGAGTCTCTTCTTTTTATGTGAAGAAGACAGTTTGTCTCTGTTTCAGGACGTCCACTACGAGAACTGTACTCCAGGTTCTACACGTGAAGACTCGACCTACCAGAGCCTCGATCCAGCCGGCAGGGACCAGGACCAGACCTACTCTACACTCACACATCACACATGAGACTCTCTGGATTCACACCTGGGTTTGTTTCAGTGCATCAGGTTTAAAGTTTGAACACAAACCCTGAAAACTGTAAATATTGACTCACTTTGGAGTCAGCTTCAAGTGGCTGTTAGAGGAACTGCAGCTGCTGGAACGTCTGCAGGAGGAACCAGCCCCACCAGCCCCCATCATCCTACACGAGTGCCCCGTGGACACTGTGAAGTCTTTCTGCTGCAGTGTGTCATCCATTTGTCTGAGAAGGTGTCTGCAGTCTTCCTTCTCTCCAACACCTCGACACCTCCAGGACCCTGAGACTGACACAAAAATGTCTTCTGGCCCCTCCCACCCTGGACAGAAACAGTCGCTCCCCTCAGTATCATGAAACTGCCAATATTATGTACATGTTATTAAAAACAACAAAAAACATTACCTGATCAGTCCCTTCACCCCAACAGTAAGGAATATACTTTCTTCTCACATGTTCATCACTCCTACTCTCGTCTGGATTATTTTTTGGTCAGCAGCTCACTGCTGAGTGACATTTCAGACACTGAGATTCACCCTATAGCTGTCAGCGATCATGCTCCTGTATCTTTAACACTAATACACAAGAATAATACTACGCCAAGTAAAAACTGGAGATTTAACACATCACTACTTAAAGATGAAGACTTTATTAAATATTTTAAAAAGGAATGGACTTCATATTTAGACTTTAATGACACTCCCGGAACATCTGCTTCTGTTCTATGGGAAGCAGGAAAAGCTGTGATGAGAGGTAAAATAATTTCTTTCTCATCACACAAAAAGAAAGAAGAAAACAAAAATATTCAGGAATTAGAAAAAACCATCAAATCCTTAGAAGAAGCCTACGCGTTCCACCAAGATCAAGAAATAATGAACAAAATATGCAAAACAAAACTAGAATTAAATGAAATTATTAATAGAAAAACACAATTCCTTGTACAAAGACTTCGCTTGCAGAATTTTGAACACAGTAACAAACCAGGTCGATTTCTAGCAAACCAGTTAAAAATAAATAAAGAAAAAACAACTATATGTGCCACTAAAGATTTATCAGGGAACACAATATATGACCCTGGAAGAATAAACAAGATTTTTAGGGATTTCTATGAAACTTTATATTCACCACAAATAAACCCGTCTAAAAATGAAATTGATTTGTTTCTTGACAACGTAACTCTTCCAAAATTACTAGACAGTCAAGCAATGGCACTGGATTCGCCACTGACGCCAGGTGAACTCCAGGAAGCCCTGATAAGTATGCCCATTAATAAAGCTCCAGGTCCAGACGGCTTTCCTGCAGAATTCTACAAAGAATTCTGGACAATTTTGGCACCAGTATTCCATGGAATGTTGCAGGAAATCAAGAAAAATGGCAGACTACCACCAAATATGAATTCTGCTAACATTAGTCTCCTGCTAAAACCAGGAAAAGACCCTTTATTTCCCTCAAGTTATCGTCCAATATCCCTTATAAATGTAGACCTTAAAATAATCTGCAAAGCTCTCTCAAAGAGATTAGAGAAAATAACCCCCCTCTTAATTCATCCTGACCAAACTGGTTTCATAAAAGGTCGGCACTCCTCAACAAATACTCGTAGATTTCTTAATTTAATAGACTACTCATACAATAAAAACATTGAAACCATAATATTATCTCTAGATGCAGAAAAAGCATTTGACAGAGTTAACTGGAAATTTTTATTTGCAACTTTACACAAATTTGGTTTTGGAAACTCTTTCATAAATTGGATAAGAATATTATACAATTCCCCAACAGCTCGTATCAGAACAAATGACCAGACATCCTCCAGCTTTTGTCTCCTGAGGGGCACCAGACAGGGATGCCCACTCTCCCCTTCACTTTTTGCAATTTTTATCGAACCTCTAGCAGCAGCACTTAGACAGGCTACAACAATTAAGGGCATAAAATGTAATAACGTAGAACATAAAATCAGTCTCTATGCAGATGATGTGTTGCTTTTTCTGCAAAACTCACAAATCAACCTCTCTGAGGTAATTACTCTAATAAACTGGTTTTCAAGAGTTTCAGACTATTCAATTAACTGGCCAAGATCTACAGTTCTTCCCATTAACTGCTCCTTCCACAATTCATCTTCTGCCCCACTACAATCTGGAAATATTAAATATTTAGGTATTATTGTTTCTCCTAAGCTTTCAGACTTAATTAAATTAAACCACATCCCACTTCTAAAGAAAGTAGAAGGCGATCTGACTAGATGGAAATCTCTACCCATATCACTCATGGGAAGGGTCGCCACTATAAAAATGATGATCTTGCCAAAAATAAATTACTTATTTTTAATGATCCCTAACAAACCATCACAAGATTGGTTCAGATCTCTGGATTCACATATTTCTAAATTCCTTTGGAAAGATAAACCCCCGCGCATCAGCTTAAAAACGCTACAAAGAACCAAGGATAGAGGAGGACTAGATCTGCCTAATTTTCACCAATACTTCTTAGCCAACAGGCTTCAGTTCATCTCAGAATGGTTAAAATGTACCCTCTTAGATGAGCCCTGGCTAGATGTTGAACAGGCACTATGCAATGATCTAGAGATTTCAGACCTACCATTTATTAGCTCAAACATCAAAAGACATGAATGCTTTAAAAGCATCAACATCAGTTTTTCTCTGTCAGCATGGTGGGAGTTTCTAAAAATAACGGAGTCTTCATTAATCCCATGCAAACGTACACCTATCTGGAATAACCCTGACATATTACAAAACAAAAATATGATTAATTTCCCAGAATGGAGTTGTAAAGGAATTAAATACTTAGAACATATATTAGAGGGAACAGAATTTATTCCATTTGACAGACTAGTTACACAATATGGGATCAACAAGAAAAGATTTTTAGAATATCAACAAATTAAATCCATAGTAAAAAAGAAATTTAACCTCAGTCAAGTTGAATTACAAACACCACCAAGTGTGGTTCAATTTCTTACTCTTAAATCCCCCAAACTATTATCTAAAATATACAGAACACTTTCTAAAATAGATGAATCAATATCCCTTCCTATTGCAAAGTGGGAAGCAGATTTATCAGTCAGCTTAGACCAAAACGTCTGGTCTCAAATTTGCTTAAAAACCTTTAAATTTATTAAAAATCCCAATCTGCAATTAATACAATACAAAATACTGCATAGAGTGCACTATACAGGTCATCGAATGTTTAAGATGGGCTTTACATCCGCCAACAACTGCTCACACTGTCAAGGCAATACACCAGACAGTTACATCCACGCTCTTTGGTTCTGTCCACCAGTGCAGAAGTTTTGGCACGAGATATGTGAGGACTTATCAAAGTGTCTGAAATGTAAAATTCCAACCTCCCCTTTAGTATGCTTGTTGGGAAATTTGGATGATGTCACTACAGAAATTAATACAGTCCACATGGTTTTTATTGCCCTATGCATCGCCAAGAAAACGGTCCTCATGAACTGGAAAAATAAAAATAATCTTAATTCTAGCCAATACAGAAACTATCTAATAGATCACATTAGTCTCGATATAGCCTCTGCCACCACATTAGATCAATCCCTGGGCTCCTTTGATCGGCTCCATCACCTAGCGGGGTGGGGGGTCGTGGTTTGGTCCCGCCTTGGCTATTGTGGTTGATGTGGAGGTTGGGATGGGCTTAGGGCACCTGGAGGACCCCTAGAGACGTTATCCCTGGAGGGCTTAACCCGGGGGTTGTGTTCATAACCTGGTTAGTGGCTCTGGTCGCTCTCAGAGGTTGTTCTCCTCGTGGCCGCGTGCAGCGGGGCTGGAGGATGGTCTGTGCTGGCGGACGTAGGTTACTGGCCTGGTGGCCTGGCTGCCCCTGAGTGGATCCGGGGCGGGCGTGGGGGTTTGGGGTTCGGGGGTGCTTCGCCTCCGTGCTGGGGCTCTGGCTGGGCCTTGGGGGCTTCGGTCCTCGTCGGTGTGTCGCCGAGGTTGTGGGCGGGTGGGTGCACGGGGGCTCAGCCCTGGCGCAGGGGGCCTCTTGTGCATCGGCCTAACCGGGGGGCTCTTGAACTGGCAGGGAGGTTGTTCCATCTTTGCAGGAGTCCACTCTGCAGGTGGGGGAGAGACATAGGAGAGGTGGAGAATAAACTTAACCTGGGTGTCTGTGTCTTGTGTAGTCTGGGAGATGATTGAATGTTGGGGTGGGTGCAGTTTCCTCTGCGGTGGGGTAGAGTGGGCTGCCCCGGGTCCTGTGGGGCTTGGCGGTGTTGCTGCCGTAGGCCCCGGTCTGGATGGGCCTGGGCTCCCTTTCCTTGGTGGATACCAGAGGACGGGGGTGCATATTGGGGTCAGCGGGGGAGCTGGCCCTAGGGAGGGACACCCTCCCCTCCCTTCTTTTCCTCCCCATCCCCGGCTGCCTCCCTCTTCACGCTCCACCACACCCACCCACACAGGTAGGGCTTTGGGGTGCGGGTGTGTCACCAGGGTGCAGGGGAGACATTCCCCCCCCCTCTGTCCTCTTCTGGCCACCTGTGCCTCAATTTTATCTCACAACTTAGACATCCACATTACTTACACTCTCATAACACACACATATATATATATATAGGGCCTTGAGGGTGGGCACGTTAACGGCGTCCAGTAGATGGTCTGTGTATTCAAACCTACCTCTGGCGCCGGTGCCCACCTCTCAATTTTAAATCCATGTAGACATTGAGGGTTCTCGGGAGGGGCCGTGCTAACACCTGCTGCTCTCTGGCAGCAGCACCATGCTCTCCCTTGTTTTAAATACACTTTAGAGCAACACGCAGCAACACTACACTTGAGCGGGAGGAGGGAGGTATGGGGTCTTAACACACCCCTGTTCTCTGCTAGCCATCGGGGCGGGGGGGCTGGGAAGAGATGCTGGCTGTCCGATTGGCCTCCCTGCTGCTGCGGAGCCTGGGGCGGTCTGCTTGCCTCCACCCCGGAGGGAAGGGTAACATCTCTTGGGTCTGGGTGCCGTTTCCATCTCTGGGGGTGAGGATACCTGGACCCGGGGTATAGAGTATGTTTGGGGAGTGTGATTGTGTGTACATGTCCATTTACGTTTATTCCTGCGTTGGGTGAGTGCTGAGTGTTTGTATATGTGTGCATGAGGGTGGGAATGCATGTCTGTGTCTGTGTGTGCCTGTTTGTCTGTGTCTATATGTCAGGTCGGGTCTTAGACTTCACCTCTCTGGGAACTCCAAGGCCCTCCAAAGTGTGGAGGCCTATCTCCCCTCACCACACTCCCTGCCGGTGACTGATGCCCTCAGGGGTCGGTGCGTTGGTGGTTCTTGGTGTCCGGGGCTGGGCGCTCAGGTATGTACCAGCTCACTCCCGGTGACTACTTGGCGGGGCCTGGCGCCTGCTGCTCGGTCAGGCCTCTTCCGGGGCGCGGAGGGCCCTCGGGCCTCCGGCCTCTGTGCCTGTGGCTCGGTTCACTCTGGCACAGCTGGCTGCCGGCAGAGCCGGCGGGCACGCCGGTGCAGCCCCCTCTAGCTTCTGCCCGGTGGCTACTGGGTGACCCCTCATCTGGGGATCCTCAGCCCTTCCCATGAAGGTGGCACGGATGCCCCTCCGGTGGTCCTCCTTGGGCTCTTGCACTCTGGGGCCTCTGGATGTCTGGGGCCTGGATCTCCTCCATGCCTGCTTCATGCCCTGGGGGACGGGGCTATGGCTCTCTACATCCTCTAGCAGACCATTACATGGGGAAACCATTTGAATACAAGCGCGCCGATCCACACAGGTGTGCACACAGGTGTTCACTGTTCGTAGACTTAAATCACACCTTTCTTGGCTGCTACTTCAAAGCACATTGTGCGCTGTCTGTCCTGCGTGCTGCACAACAACATTCAATATTTAGTATTTACTGCTGTTTACACTTAGCTAGATTAATGCGATGGTGTTGTGTATAGTATGTTGCATTGTTTTGTTTTTTTTTTTGCTTGTTTTCTATTCTTTCTCTCTCAACAGGTGATCCCGGAGATATTTTTTCTTCCCCCCTTTCTCACTGTCCCTCTCCCCTTCTGTTTTTCTTTTCCTTCCTCTTTCTTTCTCCCTTTCCTATCCCTCACTCATGTCTGTCCCGTCTGTAACAACTGAAAATAAAATAAATAATAAAAACAAAGGTCGATCAAATGGACCAATACGGCAATGCCATGATGATCCATTTGGCAAAATAAATCCATTGGGTATCCTTGTTGGTCTTCAGACAACAATTCTGACGGCTAAAGAACCAAATGGGACAGGTGAAAAAAAAAAAAAAAAAAAAAAAAAAAAACATTACCTGATCAGTCTGTTTTTGTACACTAAGAAAAATAATTAAATGTTATAGATTTCATATTTTACTCAACCCTAAACAGAGACAACCGTAGCTTTGGATTCTTCTATTTTATTTGAGTGTTTTAAGTGAATCCATTGCATTAAATGTTCATTTGGAATCACTTGATGGATCTGCATCAGACATAACTGAAGTTAATCAGCTGGTTAGCCACACAGAGCTAACAGCAAACCATATAAAACCTTAGCATACGCAGCACGCAGCAGCTACAAGGATGCTGTTCTTATTCTATTATTATTACAGTGGTTGAAACATAATAAGTCTGCCTTCACTTTGTAATCCACATCAGTCCTGCTGCTAATGTAACCGGTTTCTGCTTCATCCCGCTGCAACAGTTCGGCCCAAACAGACTCCTCGACTCTGCGTTGTGTTGTTTTTAAAAAGACAAGGAGTCTCTGATCGATCGTTGCCACTTTATTTCCTGAATGGAAACAACGGTTTTGTATCGGTGTAAATGGCTCGCCACACACCGCTCTGCACAGCACACTCTCGTATGGCTACGGCAGACTGGCAGCGATTACTGCAGCAATATTACAATTTTTAATATACAATAAAATAACAGCAAAAACAAATGATGTACCTGAATGGAAACAACGGTTTTGTATCAGTGCAAATGGCTCGCCACACACCGCTCCGCACAGCACACTACGGCAGAACATCCCATTAGCATTCCGCTTTAGCATACAGTTTTACACAGTAATAAACAAATGAAAAGTACATAAAACTGGTGTTGGACATGTGTCCACTAAGCACTTATTACACTCGGTGCACATCAACTAATCAAACATGTTTTACTACTTAGCTATATCGTGTGCGGAACAATACAACTCACCTCTCGTATGGCTACGGCAGACTGGCAGCGATTACTGCAGCCAGCCTCACCTAACCCGCCACACCGAGAGGGGGGGCGCTGTTTCCCCATTACACTGACATTTGTGGCAAGTGGAATAATACCACATAAACACTGTTACACAAATCCCACATTTCCACAGCGTTCCTGTGACTGTTGGTGTTCTTTAGGTCAGCACAATGTTGGTGTTTGTATTGAATCAGATTATTTGTATGGAACAGACTTTGGTGTCACACCAGTTTGTACTACAGGATGGAGTAGGGAGCTGATGTGGGGTCCAGTCTGTGAAAGAGCAGCTGTTCCAGTTACCCTAACTTACAACAACAACACAATCAGTGGATGTGATGAGCACGTTACCTACTGAACTGTAAACGGAGGAATTTCTGATCATCTGTGGATCATTTTTGTTTACTGCTTATTCAGCTGAGGGTCACAGGGGTGGAGTCTGTCCCAGCTGTCACAGGGAGAGAGGCGGGTCCACCTGCACAGGTCGCAAGTCAGAAAGGACAGAAACCACACTCTCTCATATACACACCTATATGCAGTGTTGGGGAGTAACGGAATACATGTACCGCCGTTACGTATTTAAAATACAAAATATGAGTAACTGTATTCCGTTACAGTTACCGTTTAAAAAGGTGGTATTTAGAATACAGTTACTTTGTTGAAATAAATGGATTACACGGCGGTACTTCCCTGTTTCATATTGTGGCGGGTCAGGACTGTTTGGGTTTTGTTTGACAGCTACGTTCTGTTGTTCCAGGCAGCAGCGTTACGGTTGCCATGGTTACAGGGTGATGCTCTCTCTCTGCGCGTTTCCTGGGTGAGAGAGGCCTTTTTGTTGTTGTTGTGCTAAGCTAACAGGCAGAATGCTACAGGTATAGCTCTAAAGAATGTAGCATCATGGGCAGTGTAGTCCGTGCTGCAGGGAGAATGGACTGCCATACACGTTATGTGTCTGTGAGCGAGGGAGGGAGAAAAAGGAAAAGTACGAGCTGTCATCGAGCAGAAACGGGAGCTGGAAGCATGTAAATATAATAATAACCACTGCAGCCAAGAAGAGAGCCTGACGAGCCCAGCTGTAAGTAAGCTATTAAGACTCGACTGTACACCGTGTTCGTGTTTTCCTCTGAAACAATAAGTTCTGTTGGAGCAGCCTTTCAACGCCTCTCTCTGTCTCTGCTAGCAAAGTTGACCCAGACAACAAAGTAAAGCTAGTTTTCAGCTACGAGCCGACACAGAACCCACCGTATTAGCCAGAGGTCCCTTTACTACGGTTCAGAGCCGCGGACCTTCAGTAACAGTAATAAATCACAGCAATAGTACATTCATGTAGTTGTAAACAGCATGATAATATATTAAGTAATCCAAAGTATTCAGAATACGTTACTCTCATTGAGTAACGTAACGGAAGTTTTAGTTTAGAACTCCTGTTATCAGATACATGGATATCTGTAAAGTCTTAACTTTTTATGTCTTTATGCAACACACATGGATTCTGTCAACTCAGTATTAATATTCAAGTCAAGTCAGCTTCATTTGAACAGCACATTTTAAAAATAATTACTCCATTACTAAAATAATCAATAGCTGCAGCCCTACAGCTGTCCCCACCTGAGGAACTGGTGCAGGGCCGGGCCGGGCCCTGGTCGCTCTCACCCCGGGAACAGGGACGGGTGAAGGAGCAGGTTCAGGAGAAGCCCCAGGAACTGGAGGATAGACTGTGCTGGGGTGGAGCTGCAGAACAGGAGGGCCAATCTGAGCCATACTTGGCAGTGATAACTGCTATTAACAGCCATTGGATAGAGTGATAACCATGGTGAGTCTAGTCAGTATAATCAGCAGTAAACGAGTGTGTGGGTGAAGAAATGCTGCACACAGTGTTGTTTGATTCAAGAACCCAAAGCAAAACTCAAAAAGTGTCTCAGGGAGGGGAACCAGCCAGATGTTGTCAGTGTCACTGGTGGAAATCGAGCTGCACTAACCCTCCAGTACCTGCACATGAGACCTGCCACACAAACAGGCCTACAGAAAGACAGGGTGGAGTGATTCAGCACACAGTAAACAGGCGTCTGCTGGCTGCAGACAGCGTCATTACATACAGAGAAGTTCCCTTCACACCGATGCAAATAAAAGAAATTAGTGGTCCTATGACAGATTTTACAGATGTATTTAGCAGTCAGTCAGCACTTTGAGGTTTTTGATTTTGTGAAATAAGAGGAAGAACAGTGGGCTAGACCTGTCTGGGACATTTGTCTCAAACTGAGAAAGAGCTCCATCGTCATACATTAGTCTGAAGGTAACAATGTTGAGAAATGCGAGAGCTTGTAGAATATTTAGAATGAGTTTGATTTGTTCCTTCATCCTGTTGATTTATAAAATTCATAACATATGTGCTTAAACAACATTAAACTGTAGGTCTCCTGTCATAATCAGTTCAGTTTCAATCATACTGAAATACGGTTGAAACTTTTTTTACCATGAAACATGAACCTGGGACAGTTGCCTACAAACACCAAGCAGGTAGTCCTCTGATTACATCAAACAGAAAACAGGCCGTCTGGTTTTAGGGAAAGAAAATCCGAGCGCACAAACAACAGGAGGCGTCATTTCTAGAGGCAGTCGTAACTTAAACACTTTTCAGTGTATCTGTATTTTTAGCAGGATTCAGATAACCTGGTCACAATTTGCTGGCTCCTAATCATGGCCAGTTCAATAAGTTGAGACAAATTCTTCAAGATTAGACAGTCCATCAAAGTAACCATCACAGTGAGGTCTCCTTTCAGGGGGAAAGAATAAAGTCTTTAACAGAATGAAGCCAGGCAGCAATAGGAAGATGATTCCCTTTATTGCCTCATTCAGAGTGTATAACAGTGGGTGTGGTTCTGGAACAAACATCAGGTACATCAACCGTGGAACATAATGCGAACACAGACGAGGATAAACAGATAAACAGATAAACCCTCAGCCTTACACTGGAATTCAGCAACACTTCAAAATACAGCAAATGTTTCCAAAAACACAAGTTGCTCTCTCTCAGTCTCTGGTAGGTCACAAATATCAGATTACTGCTGATTTAAAATGTAATCTAGTCAAAGTTGTAGCTGACAAACAGATGAGCGTGGACGTTATTCCGTCAAAACATTTTTTTTAACATAGTTGAAGGCGAGAATGTAGCTGTGTAAACTGTGTGACTTTATCAAGACATCGCATATTTGCCAAAGTGCTCCAACGTTTTCGGAGACGTCTGTTACCCACCAGCTCGATAGCTGACCTGGAGGTCAAGGGTCACTAGAGCAGGCGAGAACAGCGAACTCCTGGCATGTTTCCCCATTTCCCAGCTCGCACTTCAGCCCTTCTCAGCTTTCGGAGGACCCGGCCCACGTAGACCGAGAAGGCCGGGTCCTCCGAAGGATGCAGCCCCCTGAATGGAGACACAGCTACTGACTCATGTATCACCTTGTGGTTCAAAGTGGTATTACATGAGGCTGTGCTGTCGTGTAATACCACTTTGAACCACAAGGTGATTGAAATGTTTGATATAATATCAGAACTGTTGTTCTTTCATATTCTGTTAATAGATGTATTTAAATGTTCAAAGATTTGAAACTCATGTTAAACAAACTGTGAGAAGAAAGAAAGTCTGACTCTTTTCTAACATTTGACCCAAACTGTTTTTCTAAATGATCCCAAACTAAAGTTCATTATCTTCAGATACAGTAAGAGAAATGATTTCATGATGAATGATGATCATTGTTGGAGGTTTTGGTCACTGTGATGAATTTAAAAGAGTCAAATGTCATCATTGTATTTCCTGCAGCACTTTGCACATAATACTATAAATATAAGGAGGAAGCCTGAGGCCCTGCAGCAGACTCACAGACGGATGCAGAGGGGAGGAGTGTAGAGGTGCTGTGGTGTTTGGAGGAGGGACTCCTTCAGTTAGAGAAGTGAGGCGTCACAAGTTCCTGGTTTCCAGTGAAGAAGAAGAGAGGCAGCAGTAAACCATCAGAGCCTCATCATGAAAGTCCATCACACTCTGATCTGCTTCTTCTTCCTTTGTGAGTACATTCACTTTTTCTTTCTGTCACTCTCGTTCTTCAACATGTTTCTGTTGTTAAACATGATGATCAGAGTCAGCTATGAGTCACTTTCATGGACGCTTCTTCCATTCAAACTGCTTTTATTCATGATTTCATGGATGTGTTTGTGGCCAGTATGGACAGAAGAAACCATCACAGTGAGACATTCATGGACATGTTGCTGCTCACTTTGGCTTTAGGATTCGTCCTTTCAAAGATGGTTTCTTACAAGTGTTTGTTACTTCCTCAAAATAACCTGTAACATAAAAGTAAAAACTCCACCTGATACTTTCAGTTATTATTTGAAAATACAAACTTGTTGATCAAGTCAATGAATTTTTCTTTGAAAGACAAAAACACATTTTGTTGCTTTTACTGTTACATGTTCGTGTTTCTTCACTGTGACTATTCACAGTTCACTCCCACAGTGCACATAGATTTGACAAAATGACATCACTTCCTGCAGACAAATATAAACGTGTGAGTGACGTGAGTGAAATCTGTCAGCATCTTCAAACCCAGAGTTCTGTGGAAAGTTATTTCCTAATTCTTCCTGTTTGTCGTGTTCGAGCTGAACAGAAATACGACTGCACAGAGTTTAAATGCTGGAATGAACTGAAATCATTTACATAAAGTAACTGACTCACATCAGCTGCTGAGTTTGGCTTTAGAGCTTTAAATTGAGCCATAAATTACTCAATAACATGTCGTTCATTGCAAGTATTTGTTACTTCCTTAAAAAAAAAAAAAAGAAGTGTCTTGCCCAAGGACACAACGACCGAGACTGTCCAAGCCGGGGCTCGAACCGGCAACCTTCAGATTACAAGGTGAACTCCCAACTCTTGAGCCACGATGAGCCTCAGTAAAACAAAGTTACAAATAAAAACTTCATCACTGTTTTTGTTGTTGCTTCCTGAACTTTGACACCAGCAGTACATTTAAACTAAATGATGACATCACTTCCTGTGGATGAAACACATGAAGAACTTGCATGTTGAGCTGTTGCTTCAATCTCTCAACATATAATTACTACAAGTACCACACAGAGGAGTTATGAGTCATTTACATGTCATATTTTGTTTATCTTCATCTTTTATTGTCATTTTATTCATGCATAGGAAACATGTTCAGATATATTTTGAGTCATGTCGACTGGAAGAAGATTTTCCACCACTTTAGACAATAAAATGTATTTGACATGAATCATTGTTGTTATTCAGACTTTAGTCTCAGTGTGTCTGTGTGTGGATGCTGTGATCAGACTGCAGCTTCTTACAGGAAGTACAAACAGTAACTATTGATGGTTCATGTTTCCAACAGCTCTGCAGGATGGAAACCCTGAAGTCACCGATGCTCAGTTTCTTCACTATCGAGTCATTGGAGGAGATTTTAAAGAAGGATTTCGCTTTAATTCTCCAGGAACATGGAAGATGTTCTGCAGAGAAGAATGTGAAGGAGAAAACATTCTCATTAATACAACTGATGTCAGAGCTCAAACAGGCAGATACAGCATTGAATATGAATGGACTGATTCTCATGCTTTATATGTGAGCATCTCAAAGCTGACTGAGTCTGACTCTGGACAGTACAGCTATGGTTTGGCTGGATCTTCATCATCAGCTTCATTCAGACAGTTTAGAATCGTTGTTGCTGAAGGTGAGTTTCTGTTTCAGCTGTGGAAATGTTTCGTTTCTGTTTCTGAAGCAAAGTTTTCACTGACAGCTGCTGACGGTTTAAAGAAGCTGAAGTTTGTTCTCCTGTAAACTGTTGGTTACATTTGGACTCCTCGAAGTAACCGATGAACTGCAGCTGGGACACGAGTGTGTGTGAATATTAGTGAGTGTGTCAGCTGATAATGATGTGAATGAAATGTCAGAAACAGACGCTGATGAATGAAAGAAGATTTTCTGATGTAACTTTGATTTTCTTTGATGACTTTTTGCTTCTGTGTCATCAGTTTGATCTTTCCAAGAGTTCCCCTCACAGCAAAATGTTTTATTCCTCAATGAATGTGTGAAAATCACATTCAGAACACAAAAGTCCATCCAGACTTTAAATGTACTTAAAACCATGAAGTGTTCACATTTTAGAGTCTATACTTGTCATAAAAGCTGATTTTTCATGAATCCAATCAGTCTGATGATGAAGCCGTTTAAATCTCAGTTAGTTCAACAGTTCCTCTGTCAGACTGGTTGAACTGGGCAGCTCCCAGTGTAACTGTGGGTCAAACTGGAGTTACTCTGATCAGACTGCATCATCTGCAGCACTGATAGTAACTATTGATCGTTTGTGTCTTTAACAGCACTGCTGGATGGAAACGATGATCAGCTGAAACACTTCGATAAAGAAACTGGAAGCTCTCTCACAGTCGGATGTTCCTTTAAACAACCTGGATACAGAAAGTTGTTCTGCAGAGGAGAGTGTGGAGGACGCAACACTCTTGTTGACACATTTGAGAAGAGAGATCAAAGAAGCAGATACAACATTGGATATGATCCAGAAGTTCTGTATGTGATCATCACACAGCTGACCAAGTCTGACTCAGGACAGTACAGATGTTTACAGGAGGAATCTTTCAGCAGGTCGTTCAGAGACTTTGAGGTCACTGTCACAGACGGTGAGTTTTTACTGACGTTAATCAAATGTTGTCAGAGTGGAGCTGTTCAGCTGTTCCTTATTTCCTGTCATATATCTGCTGTTCCTGTGGTGGATGTTCATGTTAAACACGAGCAGAGTTTCTAATAATGAGCTCAGTGTCTGTACAGTAATCCCTGTGAGCCAACAGCTCAGGCTGCTCTCAGCACTCAGTTTATCTCAACATAGAAACAGAATTATTTAGAAACAAAATGATTTTGAAGTGTGAATTTTGTAAAGTTACTGTGATGGAGAGCAGGAATAAGAGTGTGGAGCTGGAAATGAACAGGTGACCATTAATGTCCCGAAATGTCTTTATTGTTTCCAAGAACCTGATATTTCAACATACATTCATATTTTATTTCATTGTTAAACTATTTTAGTGCATTTTTTTCATCTAACACTAAATTTGCCAAACTGTTTTTTCTCAATCAGTGGATCCATTTAAGGCTCGTTTGATTTCTCAGCTGATTTTTGAATCTTTGTGTTTTTCTTGTTCACAGCTCCAAACATTTATAAGTCAAACTTTCCTCTCTGCTCTTGTTCAGCAGCTGGACCATCAGCCACAACTACAGGAAGCTCCACACCTTCATTAACTTTGACTGGAAGCACTGAGCAGCCTGGAAGAGCAGCATCTACAGGTACATCCATCTATGAGAGAAGACAGTATGTTTTTAATCAGCCTGTCCTGTTTGGCAGCTTTTCTAATCAGAATTATGATGCGAGTGTGACGTTGTGCCAAACACGTTTTCTTTTTCTAAATTCTCTGTGAGCTCCTCTTGTTCATGTAGAACTTTTATCTGTTTGTTTATTCGTTTCACGTCGGTTATTTCACTACATGTGCAACTCATCAATCAATAAATCCGTGTAAAACAAGCTCGTTCTGCTGTCACAGGTGTGCTGCTGTATGTAATCATCTCTCCGCTCATCATCATCATCCTCTCATCACTGACTGTTCTAATAATCTGCATCAAGAGGAAGAGCAGCAGAGGTAAGATAACAGAGACACAGAAACACACAGAACGTCTCGTTTCTAACCAAAAACTCTTTTTTCACTTCACTTGAAGTCTGTTCAAACAGCTGCAGTCAAACATCCAAATATTTCATCCTGCTCGTCCACTTTGGGCTCTAAGAGGAGAGTGGAGTGACTTGTAGAGATGATGTTAAACACTGGAAGTAACTGAATCCTAAACTGTGTCACACATGAAGTCTGGACACTGTCAGCAGGATCAGATCCAGATGTTCTCTGCTTCAGACGTGTGAAGTAAAAACAGGAAAAATATTCTGACTACACGACCCATGAAAACTGTAAAATAGAATAATTATTGTGGATCACTTCTTCAGTACACAGGAGGAGACTCGAGCAAATGTGAGTCTTTGATTCTGAAGGCAAAGTCTAAAGTGAAGCCTAATAAAGTCCAACTAAGCAGAAGAACAGGAGGGGCAGCAGTGATCTTCAGCCTCATGTGCACTTTGAATGATTGTTCCCTCTAACAGAGGAACATCCTTTGTTTGTTCCACAGGTTTGAGGACCAGAGCAAACTCAGAGGGCACAAACATGGAGGTGACTTTCTTTCTCTTTGGTTCCTCTCACTGTTGACAGACTGCTACTGTAACAAAGAAATAAAGCAGTCACAGTGTGATGGTTCAGTGTGTAGACTGTTCCACAAATTACAATCCAAGAAGGTGAATTCAAACAGGTAGGTGACAAAAATGGCCGCCCAGACGGAGAATCCAACAACAAACAGAGACACTGTTGTCTGAGAGGTTCAACGAGGCAACACGGAAATATTTACCAGCACAAATGATTTAACCAAGTCAGAGTCTCTTCTTTTTATGTGAAGAAGACAGTTTGTCTCTGTTTCAGGACGTCCACTACGAGAACTGTACTCCAGGTTCTACACGTGAAGACTCGACCTACCAGAGCCTCGATCCAGCCGGCAGGGACCAGGACCAGACCTACTCTACACTCACACATCACACATGAGACTCTCTGGATTCACACCTGGGTTTGTTTCAGTGCCTCAGGTTTAAAGTTTGAACACAAACCCTGAAAACTGTAAATATTGACTCACTTTGGAGTCAGCTTCAAGTGGCTGTTAGAGGAACTGCAGCTGCTGGAACGTCTGCAGGAGGAACCAGCCCCACCAGCCCCCATCATCCTACACGAGTGCCCCGTGGACACTGTGAAGTCTTTCTGCTGCAGTGTGTCATCCATTTGTCTGAGAAGGTGTCTGCAGTCTTCCTTCTCTCCAACACCTCGACACCTCCAGGACCCTGAGACTGACACAAAAATGTCTTCTGGCCCCTCCCACCCTGGACAGAAACAGTCGCTCCCCTCAGTATCATGAAACTGCCAATATTATGTACATGTCATTAAAAACAACAAAAAACATTACCTGATCAGTCTGTTTTTGTACACTAAGAAAAATAATTAAATGTTATAGATTTCATATTTTACTCAACCCTAAACAGAGACAACCGTAGCTTTGGATTCTTCTATTTTATTTGAGTGTTTTAAGTGAATCCATTGCATTAAATGTTCATTTGGAATCACTTGATGGATCTGCATCAGACATAACTGAAGTTAATCAGCTGGTTAGCCACACAGAGCTAACAGCAAACCATATAAAACCTTAGCATACGCAGCACGCAGCAGCTACAAGGATGCTGTTCTTATTCTTTTATTATTACAGTGGTTGAAACATAATAAGTCTGCCTTCACTTTGTAATCCACATCAGTCCTGCTGCAAATCCCACATTTCCACAGCGTTCCTGTGACTGTTGGTGTTCTTCAGGTCAGCACAATGTTGGTGTTTGTACTGAATCAGATTATTTGTATGGAACAGACTTTGGTGTCACACCAGTTTGTACTACAGGATGGAGTAGGGAGCTGATGTGGGGTCCAGTCTGTGAAAGAGCAGCTGTTCCAGTTACCCTAACTTACAACAACAACACAATCAGTGGATGTGATGAGCACGTTACCTACTGAACTGTAAACGGAGGAATTTCTGATCATCTGTGGATCATTTTTGTTTACTGCTTATTCAGCTGAGGGTCACAGGGGTGGAGTCTGTCCCAGCTGTCACAGGGAGAGAGGCGGGTCCACCTGCACAGGTCGCAAGTCAGAAAGGACAGAAACCACACTCTCTCATATACACACCTATATGCAGTGTTGGGGAGTAACGGAATACATGTACCGCCGTTACGTATTTAAAATACAAAATATGAGTAACTGTATTCCGTTACAGTTACCGTTTAAAAAGGTGGTATTTAGAATACAGTTACTTTGTTGAAATAAATGGATTACACGGCGGTACTTCCCTGTTTCATATTGTGGCGGGTCAGGACTGTTTGGGTTTTGTTTGACAGCTACGTTCTGTTGTTCCAGGCAGCGTTACGGTTGCCATGGTTACAGGGTGATGCTCTCTCTCTGCGCGTTTCCTGGGTGAGAGAGGCCTTTTTGTTGTTGTTGTGCTAAGCTAACAGGCAGAATGCTACAGGTATAGCTCTAAAGAATGTAGCATCATGGGCAGTGTAGTCCGTGCTGCAGGGAGAATGGACTGCCATACACGTTATGTGTCTGTGAGCGAGGGAGGGAGAAAAAGGAAAAGTACGAGCTGTCATCGAGCAGAAACGGGAGCTGGAAGCATGTAAATATAATAATAACCACTGCAGCCAAGAAGAGAGCCTGACGAGTGTCATGTATTGATATGGCTATGGCTTAATGTGATGACCTTTGAACCGGATGTTGTTGTCCGAAGGAGGCCCCGTTAAGTGGCTAGTTGTTAGATGGACAGTATTCAATAAAGCAAGATAAAGACCGTGCTTTATGTCCTGATTCAATTCAGAGTGCTCTACCTAATTTAGTAATAAGGTGGGCACACAACAATGGCGACGAGGATGACATGGACCTGGATTTGTTTTTGTGAGAAGTAGACAGCGGCGGCACGGTGTTAGCGAAAAACTTGTGGGCTAACATGGAAAAGTCGGGTATTCAACCGTTCGCCTGCTACACTGATCCAGCTACGCTCGGACCGAGATGGACGCGGTGGTTAACATCCTTCGAGTTGTTTGCTGATGGGAAAGGTCTTATTTTGACGGATAATGCTACAGACGCAATCAGACAGCGGAGACGCGCTCTTCTACTGCACTTGGCCGGACAGGACGTGCAGGACGTCTTCTCCACTCTACCACAGACGGGAGAGGCAAAGGATTACACCGCTGCGGTGACTGCACTCAACACTTATTTTGTTCCTCAAGTGAATGCAGCATACGCACGCCAAACTTTCCACAAATTGTCCCAAACACCAGGTGAGACTGTGCAACAATTTTGTACACGTTTAAGGCGAGCTGCAAAAGACTGTGACTTTCAAGGTGACAATGATAACCAGATACGGGACGCTATCCTGAGTAAATGCACTTCTGAATATGTACGGAGAAAGCTGCTTGAGGAGGGTCCAGGCTTAACCCTAACTCGCACGTTGGAGGTGGCTTCACACTGTGAACGCGTGGAGGAGCAGATGGCGGCGATGAGCGTCGCTGGGGAAAAGAAAGGAGAGGACACGGTCAGCCGGATTTTTACAGCAAAGAAAGAGAAGAACAACAGACCAAAAGGAAAAATGAGAGATGATAATAAAACAGACAGACAATGTTACAGGTGTGGTTATACTGACCACATGGGCAAAGATCCCAAATGCCCAGCACGAGGACAAACATGTCACAAGTGTAATGGTAAGGACCACTTTTTAAAAATGTGTCGTACCAAAAGACAAAAGAAACAAAATGTGAATGCTGTTGAACAAGATGATTATGCATTTACTGTAAATGATGATAATGTACCTGAGAAACTTACCTTTTCTGTTGGGGGAATAGAGTTGAAAATGTTAGTTGACTCTGGAGCTACAAGTAATGTGATGGGAGACAACATATGGGAAAAGCTAAAAGCTGAAAAGATAAAATGTCACTCATATGTACCCAAAGAGCAGAGGAATTGATATGCATATTCCTCAGCACAGGCACTCACGGTTAAAGGTACATTCAGATGTGAAATCAAGATTGGTGACAGGACTGAAGAGGCTGAATTTATTGTGATTAGAGGTAATGGTGAACCACTCCTGGGGAAAAAGACTGCCATAAAGTTAGGAGTGTTGAAAATAGGTGAAAATGTGGCGGCTGTCACAGATTTAAATCACACTCTTAAAGAAAAGTGTTCAAAGGAGTAGGAAAGCTAAACACCAAACAGATCAGCCTGTACATTGATCCAAATGTGAAACCAGTAGCACAGCCACTGAGGCGCATACCTTATCATTTGAGGGATGCAGTGGAGAAAAAGATCAATGAACTAATCGACATGGACATTATAGAACGTGTAGAAGGACCTACACCTTGGGTAAATCCTGTAGTGGTACTTCCAAAGAAATGTGACTGATATCAGAATGTGCTTAGACATGAGAAAAGCAAATGAGGCAATAATCAGGGAAAGATACCCCATACCCACTGTGGATGAAATCTTGCAAGGACTAAACGGCTCTACAATCTTCACCAAACTCGATCTCAAGTGGGGATACCATCAGCTAGAGCTTACCCCGGAGTCAAGAGAGATCACTACACTTGCAGTGCACAGCGGAGTATACCGGTACAAAAGGCTAATATTTGGAGTCTCATCAGCTAGTGAGCAATATCAGCATGAGATCGCCAATGCACTAGCTGGCATTGAAGGAGTTGAGAACATTTCAGATGATGTAATCATACACGCGCCAGACCAGGAAACCCATGATAAGCGCCTGCATGCTGTGATGAAGAGACTCTCTGACTTGTGGCCTGACACTAAACTCAGAGAAGTGTCAGTTCAACATGGACAGACTCGTGTTCATGGGAATACTGCTGACACAGAAAGGCATCGGCCCAACTGAAGAAAGAGTGAGAGCTGTGGTGGAAGCCCGAGAACCGAAGAATGCTACTGAGGTGAGAAGCTTTCTGGGACTGGTAGGTTTCAGTAGCAGGTTCATACCAGAGTTTGCTACACTCTCTGAACCACTTAGACGTTTAACTCAAAAAGAAAATATGTTTACATTCGGGCCAGAACAAAAGCAAGCATTTGAAAGACTAAAGACTGAGTTAGCCAGAGCAGGTACCCTAGCCTATTTTGACAAAGAAGCCCCAACCAGAGTCATAGCAGATGCGAGCCCTGTAGGTTTGGGCGCAGTGCTAATACAAATACAGAACGGAGAAGAGGTACCAGTGTGCTACGTAAGTCGGAGTTTAACAGACTGTGAGCGAAGATATTCTCAAACAGAAAGAGAAGCCCTAGCACTGGTATGGGCATGTGAGAGACTACATCCATATGTGTATGGCAGGAAGTTTGACCTCATCACAGACCACAAGCCATTAGAGGTCATATACAGCCAGAGATCTAAACCTTGTGCACGCATAGAAAGATGGGTTCTAAGACTGCAACCATATGACTTTAAAGTAGTGCACATTGCGGGAAAACAAAACATTGCGGATTCACTGTCAAGACTGCTGTCTGACACCACGTCAAAAGAGATACATAAGCATGAATCTGAAGAATATGTGAGATTTGTTGCAGTTAATGCTACTCCAAAAGCACTCACAACAAGAGAGGTTGAAGAAGCCTCTGCTACAGACTCAGAATTAACAGAAGTGTGAAGAGCTATTGAAAATGGACATTTTGAAAAATGCAAAACATATGCTCCCATTGCAAATGAACTGTGTGTCATCGGCTACATAGTTTTGCGGGGAACTCGCATTGTATTGCCAGAAAACCTCAGAGCTCAAGCACTTTCACTAGCTCATGAAGGACATTTAGGAATTGTTGGAACCAAACAGCATCTCAGAACAAAAGTTTGGTGGCCAGGGATGGACAAAGCTGCAGAAAAGTTTTGTAAAGCTTGTCACGGATGTCAAATAGTAGCCAGACCAGATCCACCTGAACCACTGAGAAACACACTTTTACCGGATGGACCATGGCGAGATGTGGCGGTAGACTTACTGGGACCGCTACCTTCGAACCACTCAATACTTGTACTGGTAGATTACTACAGTCGGTACTATGAGTATGATGTAATGTCATCTACAACTGCTGAAAAAGTCATCGACTCTATTGACTGTATATTTAGCAGACATGGGCTACCAGTTACCATCAAATCTGATAACGGCCCACAGTTCAAATCTGAGCTGTTCAGAGAATATTGTGAAACTAATGGAATCAAACATATAAGAACTACACCAAAATGGGCTCAAGCAAATGGAGAAGTGGAACGTCAAAATGCATCATTGATGAAAAGAATCAGGATCGCACAAGCCGAAGGACTTGACTGGAAGCGAGAGCTAAGAAAATATGTAACAGTTTATCGCAGCATTGAACATCCAACCACGGGCAAAAGTCCAGCAGAACTCCTGTTCAACCGCAAAATGAGAGGAAAGTTACCGAACATCAGTGAGGCAAAAACAACGGAGTTGGACGTGCGTGACAGAGACGCTGAACAGAAAGGAAAATCAAACATTTATGCTGATGAACGAAGGGGAGCTGAGCATTCAAAAGTTGGCACGGGAGACCCAGTGCTGGTTCAACAAGACAAAGTGGACAAGTTTACAACACCATTCAACGCAACACCACACAAAGTTGTAAGCAGAACTGGAAACCAAGTCATCATTGAATCACCAACAGGAGCTCGCTATCACCGGAATATCACACATGTGAAGAAATACGAGACAAATGAGACCAGAGAAGGACACTACGACACAATACCTGAAAGGGAGGAAGGTGAAACACACACAAAGACTGACACCTTCACTCCAACACCACAAGAGGGCTCCCAGGGGCCAGAGAGATCAAGTAGATCACAAAGGGCTAAAAAGATACCTGAGAGGTTTTGTGATTTTGTGGTGAAATAAACTATAATATGTTAAGGTGAAGAGGTAACTGAAAACGGGCAAGTTTCAAGTTCATATGTGTATGTCGACATGTATATATTGAGGGAAAAAAAGGGTACGTGTGGTGAGACAGTTAGAAAATATAATTGTTACAAAAGTAAGACAAGAAAAAAATGTTCAATGTTGAAGAGAAAAAAAGACATCAAAGTTATTAAGACTAAAGTTTGAATCTAAGGAAAAGGGGGATGTCATGTATTGATATGGCTATGTCTTAATGTGATGACCTTTGAACCGGATGTTGTTGTCCGAAGGAGGCCCCGTTAAGTGGCTAGTTGTTAGATGGACAGTATTCAATAAAGCAAGATAAAGACCGTGCTTTATGTCCTGATTCAATTCAGAGTGCTCTACCTAATTTAGTAATAAGGTGGGCACACAACAATGGCGACGAGGATGACATGGACCTGGATTTGTTTTTGTGAGAAGTAGACAGCGGCGGCACGGTGTTAGCGAAAAACTTGTGGGCTAACATGGAAAAGTCGGGTATTCAACCGTTCGCCTGCTACACTGATCCAGCTACGCTCGGACCGAGATGGACGCGGTGGTTAACATCCTTCGAGTTGTTTGCTGATGGGAAAGGTCTTATTTTGACGGATAATGCTACAGACGCAATCAGACAGCGGAGACGCGCTCTTCTACTGCACTTGGCCGGACAAGACGTGCAGGACGTCTTCTCCACTCTACCACAGACGGGAGAGGCAAAGGATTACACCGCTGCGGTGACTGCACTCAACACTTATTTTGTTCCTCAAGTGAATGCAGCATACGCACGCCAAACTTTCCACAAATTGTCCCAAACACCAGGTGAGACTGTGCAACAATTTTGTACACGTTTAAGGCGAGCTGCAAAAGACTGTGACTTTCAAGGTGACAATGATAACCAGATACGGGACGCTATCCTGAGTAAATGCACTTCTGAATATGTACGGAGAAAGCTGCTTGAGGAGGGTCCAGGCTTAACCCTAACTCGCACGTTGGAGGTGGCTTCACACTGTGAACGCGTGGAGGAGCAGATGGCGGCGATGAGCGTCGCTGGGGAAAAGAAAGGAGAGGACACGGTCAGCCGGATTTTTACAGCAAAGAAAGAGAAGAACAACAGACCAAAAGGAAAAATGAGAGATGATAATAAAACAGACAGACAATGTTACAGGTGTGGTTATACTGACCACATGGGCAAAGATCCCAAATGCCCAGCACGAGGACAAACATGTCACAAGTGTAATGGTAAGGACCACTTTTCAAAAATGTGTCGTACCAAAAGACAAAAGAAACAAAATGTGAATGCTGTTGAACAAGATGATTATGCATTTACTGTAAATGATGATAATGTACCTGAGAAACTTACCTTTTCTGTTGGGGGAATAGAGTTGAAAATGTTAGTTGACTCTGGAGCTACAAGTAATGTGATGGGAGACAACATATGGGAAAAGCTAAAAGCTGAAAAGATAAAATGTCACTCATATGTACCCAAAGAGCAGAGGAATTGATATGCATATTCCTCAGCACAGGCACTCACGGTTAAAGGTGCATTCAGATGTGAAATCAAGATTGGTGACAGGACTGAAGAGGCTGAATTTATTGTGATTAGAGGTAATGGTGAACCACTCCTGGGGAAAAAGACTGCCATAAAGTTAGGAGTGTTGAAAATAGGTGAAAATGTGGCGGCTGTCACAGATTTAAAGCACACTCTTAAAGAAAAGTGTTCAAAGGAGTAGGAAAGCTAAACACCAAACAGATCAGCCTGTACATTGATCCAAATGTGAAACCAGTAGCACAGCCACTGAGGCGCATACCTTATCATTTGAGGGATGCAGTGGAGAAAAAGATCAATGAACTAATCGACATGGACATTATAGAACGTGTAGAAGGACCTACACCTTGGGTAAATCCTGTAGTGGTACTTCCAAAGAAATGTGACTGATATCAGAATGTGCTTAGACATGAGAAAAGCAAATGAGGCAATAATCAGGGAAAGATACCCCATACCCACTGTGGATGAAATCTTGCAAGGACTAAACGGCTCTACAATCTTCACCAAACTCGATCTCAAGTGGGGATACCATCAGCTAGAGCTTACCCCGGAGTCAAGAGAGATCACTACACTTGCAGTGCACAGCGGAGTATACCGGTACAAAAGGCTAATATTTGGAGTCTCATCAGCTAGTGAGCAATATCAGCATGAGATCGCCAATGCACTAGCTGGCATTGAAGGAGTTGAGAACATTTCAGATGATGTAATCATACACGCGCCAGACCAGGAAACCCATGATAAGCGCCTGCATGCTGTGATGAAGAGACTCTCTGACTTGTGGCCTGACACTAAACTCAGAGAAGTGTCAGTTCAACATGGACAGACTCGTGTTCATGGGAATACTGCTGACACAGAAAGGCATCGGCCCAACTGAAGAAAGAGTGAGAGCTGTGGTGGAAGCCCGAGAACCGAAGAATGCTACTGAGGTGAGAAGCTTTCTGGGACTGGTAGGTTTCAGTAGCAGGTTCATACCAGAGTTTGCTACACTCTCTGAACCACTTAGACGTTTAACTCAAAAAGAAAATATGTTTACATTCGGGCCAGAACAAAAGCAAGCATTTGAAAGACTAAAGACTGAGTTAGCCAGAGCAGGTACCCTAGCCTATTTTGACAAAGAAGCCCCAACCAGAGTCATAGCAGATGCGAGCCCTGTAGGTTTGGGCGCAGTGCTAATACAAATACAGAACGGAGAAGAGGTACCAGTGTGCTACGTAAGTCGGAGTTTAACAGACTGTGAGCGAAGATATTCTCAAACAGAAAGAGAAGCCCTAGCACTGGTATGGGCATGTGAGAGACTACATCCATATGTGTATGGCAGGAAGTTTGACCTCATCACAGACCACAAGCCATTAGAGGTCATATACAGCCAGAGATCTAAACCTTGTGCACGCATAGAAAGATGGGTTCTAAGACTGCAACCATATGACTTTAAAGTAGTGCACATTGCGGGAAAACAAAACATTGCGGATTCACTGTCAAGACTGCTGTCTGACACCACGTCAAAAGAGATACATAAGCATGAATCTGAAGAATATGTGAGATTTGTTGCAGTTAATGCTACTCCAAAAGCACTCACAACAAGAGAGGTTGAAGAAGCCTCTGCTACAGACTCAGAATTAACAGAAGTGTGAAGAGCTATTGAAAATGGACATTTTGAAAAATGCAAAACATATGCTCCCATTGCAAATGAACTGTGTGTCATCGGCTACATAGTTTTGCGGGGAACTCGCATTGTATTGCCAGAAAACCTCAGAGCTCAAGCACTTTCACTAGCTCATGAAGGACATTTAGGAATTGTTGGAACCAAACAGCATCTCAGAACAAAAGTTTGGTGGCCAGGGATGGACAAAGCTGCAGAAAAGTTTTGTAAAGCTTGTCACGGATGTCAAATAGTAGCCAGACCAGATCCACCTGAACCACTGAGAAACACACTTTTACCGGATGGACCATGGCGAGATGTGGCGGTAGACTTACTGGGACCGCTACCTTCGAACCACTCAATACTTGTACTGGTAGATTACTACAGTCGGTACTATGAGTATGATGTAATGTCATCTACAACTGCTGAAAAAGTCATCGACTCTATTGACTGTATATTTAGCAGACATGGGCTACCAGTTACCATCAAATCTGATAACGGCCCACAGTTCAAATCTGAGCTGTTCAGAGAATATTGTGAAACTAATGGAATCAAACATATAAGAACTACACCAAAATGGGCTCAAGCAAATGGAGAAGTGGAACGTCAAAATGCATCATTGATGAAAAGAATCAGGATCGCACAAGCCGAAGGACTTGACTGGAAGCGAGAGCTAAGAAAATATGTAACAGTTTATCGCAGCATTGAACATCCAACCACGGGCAAAAGTCCAGCAGAACTCCTGTTCAACCGCAAAATGAGAGGAAAGTTACCGAACATCAGTGAGGCAAAAACAACGGAGTTGGACGTGCGTGACAGAGACGCTGAACAGAAAGGAAAATCAAACATTTATGCTGATGAACGAAGGGGAGCTGAGCATTCAAAAGTTGGCACGGGAGACCCAGTGCTGGTTCAACAAGACAAAGTGGACAAGTTTACAACACCATTCAACGCAACACCACACAAAGTTGTAAGCAGAACTGGAAACCAAGTCATCATTGAATCACCAACAGGAGCTCGCTATCACCGGAATATCACACATGTGAAGAAATACGAGACAAATGAGACCAGAGAAGGACACTACGACACAATACCTGAAAGGGAGGAAGGTGAAACACACACAAAGACTGACACCTTCACTCCAACACCACAAGAGGGCTCCCAGGGGCCAGAGAGATCAAGTAGATCACAAAGGGCTAAAAAGATACCTGAGAGGTTTTGTGATTTTGTGGTGAAATAAACTATAATATGTTAAGGTGAAGAGGTAACTGAAAACGGGCAAGTTTCAAGTTCATATGTGTATGTCGACATGTATATATTGAGGGAAAAAAAGGGTACGTGTGGTGAGACAGTTAGAAAATATAATTGTTACAAAAGTAAGACAAGAAAAAAATGTTCAATGTTGAAGAGAAAAAAAGACATCAAAGTTATTAAGACTAAAGTTTGAATCTAAGGAAAAGGGGGATGTCATGTATTGATATGGCTATGTCTTAATGTGATGACCTTTGAACCGGATGTTGTTGTCCGAAGGAGGCCCCGTTAAGTGGCTAGTTGTTAGATGGACAGTATTCAATAAAGCAAGATAAAGACCGTGCTTTATGTCCTGATTCAATTCAGAGTGCTCTACCTAATTTAGTAATAAGGTGGGCACACAACAACGAGCCCAGCTGTAAGTAAGCTATTAAGACTCGACTGTACACCGTGTTCGTGTTTTCCTCCAAAAACAATAAGTTCTGTTGGAGCAGCCTTTCAACGCCTCTCTCTGTCTCTGCTAGCAAAGTTGACCCAGACAACAAAGTAAAGCTAGTTTTCAGCTACGAGCCGACACAGAACCCACCGTATTAGCCAGAGGTCCCTTTACTACGGTTCGGAGCCGCGGACCTTCAGTAACAGTAATAAATCACAGCAATAGTACATTCATGTAGTTATAAACAGCATGATAATATATTAAGTAATCCAAAGTATTCAGAATACGTTACTCTCATTGAGTAACGTAACGGAAGTTTTAGTTTAGAACTCCTGTTATCAGATACATGGATATCTGTAAAGTCTTAACTTTTTATGTCTTTATGCAACACACATGGATTCTGTCAACTCAGTATTAATATTCAAGTCAAGTCAGCTTCATTTGAACAGCACATTTTAAAAATAATTACTCCATTACTAAAATAATCAATAGCTGCAGCCCTACAGCTGTCCCCACCTGAGGAACTGGCGCGGGTGCAGGGCCGGGCCGGGCGCTGGTCGCTCTCACCCCGGGAACAGGGACGGGTGAAGGAGCAGGTTCAGGAGAAGCCCCAGGAACTGGAGGATAGACTGTGCTGGGGTGGAGCTGCAGAACAGGAGGGCCAATCTGAGCCATACTTGGCAGTGATAACTGCTATTAACAGCCATTGGATAGAGTGATAACCATGGTGAGTCTAGTCAGTATAATCAGCAGTAAATGAGTGTGTGGGTGAAGAAATGCTGCACACAGTGCTGTTTGATTCAAGAACCCAAAGCAAAACTCAAAAAGTGTCTCAGGGAGGGGAACCAGCCAGATGTTGTCAGTGTCACTGGTGGAAATCGAGCTGCACTAACCCTCCAGTACCTGCACATGAGACCTGCCACACAAACAGGCCTACAGAAAGACAGGGTGGAGTGATTCAGCACACAGTAAACAGGCGTCTGCTGGCTGCAGACAGCGTCATTACATACAGAGAAGTTCCCTTCACACCGATGCAAATAAAAGAAATTAGTGGTCCTATGACAGATTTTACAGATGTATTTAGCAGTCAGTCAGCACTTTGAGGTTTTTGATGTTGTGAAATTAGAGGAAGAACAGTGGGCTAGACCTGTCTGGGACATTTGTCTCAAACTGAGAAAGAGCTCCATCGTCATACATTAGTCTGAAGGTAACAATGTTGAGAAATGCGAGAGCTTGTAGAATATTTAGAATGAGTTTGATTTGTTCCTTCATCCTGTTGATTTATAAAATTCATAACATATGTGCTTAAACAACATTAAACTGTAGGTCTCCTGTCATAATCAGTTCAGTTTCAATCATACTGAAATACGGTCGAAACTTTTTTTACCATGAAACATGAACCTGGGACAGTTGCCTACAAACACCAAGCAGGTAGTCCTCTGATTACATCAAACAGAAAACAGGCCGTCTGGTTTTAGGGAAAGAAAATCCGAGCGCACAAACAACAGGAGGCGTCATTTCTAGAGGCAGTCGTAACTTAAACACTTTTCAGTGTATCTGTATTTTTAGCAGGATTCAGATAACCTGGTCACAATTTGCTGGCTCCTAATCATGGCCAGTTCAATAAGTTGAGACAAATTCTTCAAGATTAGACAGTCCATCAAAGTAACCATCACAGTGAGGTCTCCTTTCAGGGGGAAAGAATAAAGTCTTTAACAGAATGAAGCCAGGCAGCAATAGGAAGATGATTCCCTTTATTGCCTCATTCAGAGTGTATAACAGTGGGTGTGGTTCTGGAACAAACATCAGGTACATCAACCGTGGAACATAATGCGAACACAGACGAGGATAAACAGATAAACAGATAAACCCTCAGCCTTACACTGGAATTCAGCAACACTTCAAAATACAGCAAATGTTTCCAAAAACACAAGTTGCTCTCTCTCAGTCTCTGGTAGGTCACAAATATCAGATTACTGCTGATTTAAAATGTAATCTAGTCAAAGTTGTAGCTGACAAACAGATGAGCATGGACGTTATTGCGTCAAAACATTTTTTTTAATATAGTTAAAGGCGAGAATGTAGCTGTGTAAACTGTGTGACTTTATCAAGACATCGCATATTTGCCAAAGTGCTCCAACGTTTTTGGAGACGTCTGTTACCCACCAGCTCGATAGCTGACCTGGAGGTCAAGGGTCACTAGAGCTGGCCAGAACAGCGAACTCCTGGCATGTCTCCCCATTTCCCAGCTCGCACTTCAGCCCTTCTCAGCTTTCGGAGGACCCGGCCCACGTAGACCGAGAAGGCCGGGTCCTCCGAAGGATGCAGCCCCTGAATGGAGACAAAGCTACTGACTCATGTATCACCTTGTGGTTCAAAGTGGTATTACATGAGGCTGTGCTGTCATGTAATACCACTTTGAACCACAAGGTGATTGAAATGTTTGATATAATATCAGAACTGTTGTTCTTTCATATTCTGTTAATAGATGTATTTAAATGTTCAAAGATTTGAAACTCATGTTAAACAAACTGTGAGAAGAAAGAAAGTCTGACTCTTTTCTAACATTTGACCCAAACTGTTTTTCTAAATGATCCCAAACTAAAGTTCATTATCTTCAGATACAGTAAGAGAAATGATTTCATGATGAATGATGATCATTGTTGGAGGTTTTGGTCACTGTGCTGAATTTAACAGAGTCAAGTGTCATCGTTGTATTTCCTGCAGCACTTTGCACATAATACTATAAATATAAGGAGGAAGCCTGAGGCCCTGCAGCAGACTCACAGACGGATGCAGAGGGGAGGAGTGTAGAGGTGCTGTGGTGTTTGGAGGAGGGACTCCTTCAGTTAGAGAAGTGAGGCGTCACAAGTTCCTGGTTTCCAGTGAAGAAGAAGAGAGGCAGCAGTAAACCATCAGAGCCTCATCATGAAAGTCCATCACACTCTGATCTGCTTCTTCTTCCTTTGTGAGTACATTCACTTTTTCTTTCTGTCACTAACGTTCTTCAACATGTTTCTGTTGTTAAACATGATGATCAGAGTCAGCTATGAGTCACTTTCATGGACGCTTCTTCCATTCAAACTGCTTTTATTCATGATTTCATGGATGTGTTTGTGGCCAGTATGGACAGAAGAAACCATCACAGTGAGACATTCATGGACATGTTGCTGCTCACTTTGGCTTTAGGATTCGTCCTTTCAAAGATGGTTTCTTACAAGTGTTTGTTACTTCCTCAAAATAACCTGTAATATAAAAGTAAAAACTCCACCTGATACTTTCAGTTATTATTTGAAAATACAAACTTGTTGATCAAGTCAATGAATTTTTCTTTGAAAGACAAAAACACATTTTGTTGCTTTTACTGTTACATGTTCGTGTTTCTTCACTGTGACTATTCACAGTTCACTCCCACAGTGCACATAGATTTGACAAAATGACATCACTTCCTGCAGACAAATATAAACCAGTGAGTGAAATCTGTCAGCATCTTCAAACCCAGAGTTCTGTGGAAAGTTATTTCCTAATTCTTCCTGTTTGTCGTGTTCGAGCTGAACAGAAATACGACTGCACAGAGTTTAAATGCTGGAATGAACTGAAATCATTTACATAAAGTAACTGACTCACATCAGCTGCTGAGTTTGGCTTTAGAGCTTTAAATTGAGTCATAAATTACTCAATAACATGTCGTTCATTGCAAGTATTTGTTACTTAAAAAAAAAAAAAAGAAGAAGTGTCTTGCCCAAGGACACAACGACCGAGACTGTCCAAGCCGGGGCTCAAACCGGCAACCTTCAGATTACAAGGTGAACTCCCAGCTCTTGAGCCACGATGAGCCTCAGTAAAACAAAGTCACAAATAAAAACTTCATCACTGTTTTTGTTGTTGCTTCCTGAACTTTGACACCAGCAGTACATTTAAAGTAAATGATGACATCACTTCCTGTGGATGAAACACATGAAAAACTTGCATGTTGAGCTGTTGCTTCAATCTCTCAACAGATAATTACTACAAGTACCACACAGAGGAGTTATGAGTCATTTACATGTCATATTTTGTTTATCTTCATCTTTTATTGTCATTTTATTCATGCATAGGAAACATGTTCAGATATATTTTGAGTCATGTCGACTGGAAGAAGATTTTCCACCACTTTAGACAATAAAATGTATTTGACATGAATCATTGTTGTTATTCAGACTTTAGTCTCAGTGTGTCTGTGTGTGGATGCTGTGATCAGACTGCAGCTTCTTACAGGAAGTACAAACAGTAACTATTGATGGTTCATGTTTCCAACAGCTCTGCAGGATGGAAACCCTGAAGTCACCGATGCTCAGATTCTTCACTATGGAGTCATTGGAGGAGATTTTAAAGAAGGATTCTCCTTTAATTCTTCAGGAACATGGAAGATGTTCTGCAGAGAAGAATGTGAAGGAGAAAACATTCTCATTAATACAACTGATGTCAGAGCTCAAACAGGCAGATACAGCATTGAATATGAATGGACTGATTCTCATGCTTTATATGTGAGCATCTCAAAGCTGACTGAGTCTGACTCTGGACAGTACAGCTGTGGTTTGGGTGGATCTTCATCATCAGCTTCATTCATACAGTTTGTGATCGTTGTTGCTGAAGGTGAGTTTCTGTTTCAGCTGTGGAAATGTTTCGTTTCTGTTTCTGAAGCAAAGTTTTCACTGACAGCTGCTGACGGTTTAAAGAAGCTGAAGTTTGTTCTTCTGTAAACTGTTGGTTACATTTGGACTCCTGGAAGTAACCGATGAACTGCAGCTGGGACACGAGTGTGTGTGAATATTAGTGAGTGTGTCAGCTGATAATGATGTGAATGAAATGTCAGAAACAGACGCTGATGAATGAAAGAAGATTTTCTGATGTAACTTTGATTTTCTTTGATGAGTTTTTGCTTCTGTGTCATCAGTTTGATCTTTCCAAGAGTTCCCCTCACAGCAAAATGTTTTATTCCTCAATGAATGTGTGAAAATCACATTCAGAACACAAAAGTCCATCCAGACTTTAAATGTACTTAAAACCATGAAGTGTTCACATTTTAGAGTCTATACTTGTCATAAAAGCTGATTTTTCATGAATCCAATCAGTCTGATGATGAAGCCGTTTAAATCTCAGTTAGTTCAACAGTTCCTCTGTCAGACTGGTTGAACTGGGCAGCTCCCAGTGTAACTGTGGATCAAACTGGAGTTACTCTGATCAGACTGCATCATCTTCAGCACTGATAGTAACTACTGATCGTTTGTGTCTTTAACAGCACTGCTGGATGGAAACGATGATCAGCTGAAACACTTCAATAAAGAAACTGGAAGCTCTCTCACAGTCGGATGTTCCTTTAAACTCTATGGAAACACAGCGTTCTTCTGCAGAGGAGAGTGTGGAGGAGACAACTTTCTTGTTGACACAAATGATAACAGAGGTCAAAGAGACAGATACAACATTAGATATGGTCCAGGAGTTGTGTATGTGAGCATCACACAGCTGACCAAGTCTGACTCAGGACGGTACACATGTTACCTGAGTGGATCTTCCAGCAGGTCATTCAGAGCCTTTGAGGTCACTGTCACAGACGGTGAGTTTTTACTGACGTTAATCAAATGTTGTCAGAGTGGAGCTGTTCAGCTGTTCCTTATTTCCTGTCATATATCTGCTGTTCCTGTGGTGGATGTTCATGTTAAACACGAGCAGAGTTTCTAATAATGAGCTCAGTGTCTGTACAGTAATCCCTGTGAGCCAACAGCTCAGGCTGCTCTCAGCACTCAGTTTATCTCAACATAGAAACAGAATTATTTAGAAACAAAATGATTTTGAAGTGTGAATTTTGTAAAGTTACTGTGATGGAGAGCAGGAATAAGAGTGTGGAGCTGGAAATGAACAGGTGACCATTAATGTCCCGAAATGTCTTTATTGTTTCCAAGAACCTGATATTTCAACATACATTCATATTTTATTTCATTGTTAAACTATTTTAGTGCATTTTTTTCATCTAACACTAAATTTGCCAAACTGTTTTTTCTCAATCAGTGGATCCATTTAAGGCTCGTTTGATTTCTCAGCTGATTTTTGAATCTTTGTGTTTTTCTTGTTCACAGCTCCAAACATTTATAAGTCAAACTTTCCTCTCTGCTCTTGTTCAGCAGCTGGACCATCAGCCACAACTACAGGAAGCTCCACACCTTCATTAACTTTGACTGGAAGCACTGAGCAGCCTGGAAGAGCAGCATCTACAGGTACATCCATCTATGAGTCTGAGAGTAGAAACACTGACAGATTTTTTATAACCTGAGTGAAAACTGGTTTAATTATTATCATAATTACTCCTTAATGTGTCCTGTTATATGCTTTTCATTTAGTTTGACAAATGACATTAGCAAACAATCTGAAGTGAATATGTTCTTTAGAAGCTGTGAAATGCTAAAATAACACAAACTCTATTTCATATTATTTCAGTCTGTAGCTGATGAGTTCTTACTGTACAGCTCTGTATACTGTACGCATGTCTTCAGCTTGTTGTTCTTCTCAATCTGCTGCAGATGTGCTGCTGGTCGTGGGTCTGACTCTGGCTCTCATCATCATCCTCTCATCACTGACTGTTCTAATAATCTGCATCAAGAGGAAGAGCAGCAGAGGTAAGATAACAGAGACACAGAAACACACAGAACGTCTCGTTTCTAACCAAAAACTCTTTTTTCACTTCACTTGAAGTCTGTTCAAACAGCTGCAGTCAAACATCCAAATATTTCATCCTGCTCGTCCACTTTGGGCTCTAAGAGGAGAGTGGAGTGACTTGTAGAGATGATGTTAAACACTGGAAGTAACTGAATCCTAAACTGTGTCACACATGAAGTCTGGACACTGTCAGCAGGATCAGATCCAGATGTTCTCTGCTTCAGACGTGTGAAGTAAAAACAGGAAAAATATTCTGACTACACGACCCATGAAAACTGTAAAATAGAATAATTATTGTGGATCACTTCTTCAGTACACAGGAGGAGACTCGAGCAAATGTGAGTCTTTGATTCTGAAGGCAAAGTCTAAAGTGAAGCCTAATAAAGTCCAACTAAGCAGAAGAACAGGAGGGGCAGCAGTGATCTTCAGCCTCATGTGCACTTTGAATGATTGTTCCCTCTAACAGAGGAACATCCTTTGTTTGTTCCACAGGTTTGAGGACCAGAGCAAACTCAGAGGGCACAAACATGGAGGTGACTTTCTTTCTAGCACAAATGATTTAACCAAGTCAGAGTCTCTTCTTTTTATGTGAAGAAGACAGTTTGTCTCTGTTTCAGGACGTCCTCTACGAGAACTGTACTCCAGGTTCTACACGTGAAGACTCGATCTACCAGAGCCTCGATCCAGCCGGCAGGGACCAGGACCAGACCTACTCTACACTCACACATCACACATGAGACTCTCTGGATTCACACCTGGGTTTGTTTTTGTACTTGAAGACTTCAGTCTTTTTACAGACCCTGGAAATTCACAGCAACTACACCCATAAATGTGCACATTTTAAGCCTCAATACAACTTAATAGGTTAAGTTTTAGAAATAAACAACTCCCTGAATGTTTGTTATAAAGGAAGAAATTGCAGATAGAAAGACAAAAACGTCTTGGTCTCTGTCTGTCACCCTTGTAAAACGTGTTTATTTCTGGTGTAAAGTTGGACATCAAGTCTATGGTTGACTCACTGGAGCCTCAAGTGAACATTAGTGAACTGCATTTTTATCATTTTAATTTGCAACAAGACTAATGAAAACACGCCAGATCAGCTCATTTTTGCACGCTTGTCACTTCCATTTACTTCACTGCTCACTCCACTGTGCTCCCATGCATTCATCAGCTGTCTCTTGTGCTCTGCTTAGCTGTGGTTTTGATCTACTCTGCAGGTTATGTCCAAGTTACTGTCCTAACTTGCAGGTTTTATCTCAGGTTCATTGCTAGTGCGTGTTTCTGTGTGTGAAAAGTGCATTTAGTCCCAGAAGTTCACAGCCTGATATGATTTTCAATAAGATTTTTGCTGCAGTTTACTTTGCCCTGTCGTTGACACAGTAATATGCATGATATGCAATTGTACAACTTCAGGCTTAGCTCGGTTTTCTTTATGAATGCCATTAAGTGTTATTGAACATATCTTATTTTCTTTTGTAAGTAATTGATTTCTTTTAATAAACAGGCAGAACTTGTAACTGAAGCCACGTCTCTTCTTCTCCAAACCTCACTGTGTGCTGGTTAATGGCAGTGATGTGCAAAGCGAGGCTTCATGAAACACTGAAACACGCCACGCATGTGTGCTGGAATTATATTCAGGCTTCGAGACGATCTGAAAACATCTCCACAGTGACACCTGCTGGACAATTGTACTATCGCCACATCTTGGAGATGCTGTTTATGAGATACTCGCAGCAGAAGCGTCAGTGAACTTAAAAAGATGAAAGAAAAAAAACGCATGTCGTGAAAATCGTTAAGAAGTAGGTCACCTGTATTCATGTGTTTTTCTAACATTTCTTTTACACTATAAGCGCCGACGTCTCTTTCTTTGTGGATGCCCGTGTTTAAGTAATTAGATAATATCGGTCTCCATTAACCACAATGAAAATAATAAAGAGAGAGGGCCTTGTTTTCTGTTACACATGCGCGTGTCATAAATACAAAAACATTAATTCAGTAATTACAAATGACTCTGGCTCATTAAAAAAATGTGAATCCTGACGCCTCGCAGTGCCCGGAAGCAGCAGGTACACCACCTGTCGGAACTGGGGCACCAAAGCCTCGTTTATTCGTGGTCACGTGATCTCTGTGTTCGGTGCAGTATTTTGAAACGTCTTCGCGTCGGAGGCTCGACACAGCGAAGAAACGCTTTTCAAGCATCCCATCCCTGCCAGAAACTCGGCCCCCTTCGCGCATGCGCTCTATATTCATCACAGTATGAGGAGTGCAGAGAACAAGTAACGTCAGAGGTAAACAAGCTTTTGTGTTTCTCGTTTACATATTCCACGCTCATTTTTGTAATTAAAGTGCAGATACATTTTATTAAATATTCCGCTGGCCGACAGGAGGCCTGCGGCTGCTCGCAGCAGTCAGTGAGACTTGTCAGCTGTTGAGAATAGATTCCTTAATGTAGATCAGAGTTAAAGAGAATGTAGTTTGTAATTGCTTGCAACATTATAATATTGTGGTAATGGATGTAAGGATACAAAATAGAAAATAGGCCTTGGATGGGAACAAAGAACTGAGGTGCAGGGCAGGAGGACCAACCCCCACCCCCAGGGCATGAAGCAAGAGTTACTGAGGGTGAGGGGCAGACAAAGGGCAAATGGGCACTACCATAAAAGGAGATGGGGGTCAGGGTGTCAGCACCCTTGGCCACTGTACTAGTGTATTTCCATTGTGGGGGTGTTTACTGTAGGGGGAGGAGACCAGAGGTTATAACTGTAACTGTTGTGTGGAGTTCTTTAGATCAGCCTTTAGCATAGGACTGCATAGGAATGCAGTGTGCTGATCTCCAGATGCATCTGTAAGAATAATGGGTAATAAAAGGATTGTGTAAAACATGGAAACATCTCAGCGTGATCTCTACCAGGACCAAAAGAATCGCAGAGACCGGTATTGTCTCGACAATTTGGTGCCAGTGACACGGATCTTGGTAGTTGATCTCCATTTGGACCTTGGCTGAAGCGGAATGGACACTGAGGGTATTGCCGGCAAAAAAACAAGGTAAGCAGAACCTGTTTAATCGAATCTGCATATTGGAAATAAGCTAAATTTCACCCAAAAGTGTCCTGAACGCAGAAGTCCATAAATTTTGATAAGAGATGTGTGTAGAACAGAGCTGGTTTCTCTAAAAGTGAGGGTTTGAGGCCCAGAAAGCAGGACTTTCTAAATTCTATTGTCCTTGGATGTGGCTGCCCCTCCTATGAGTTGACGAATTCATAGGCCCAGACGGCGTTTCTGGAGCTAGGTTTGAGGCCTGGGGAATTCAGGACCCCCTAATTCTACTAAAACGGTTTGAGGCCGAGGGAGTAGATTGGCTAAATATTCCTCCCTAAATTCTACTAAAACGGTTTGAGGCCGAGGGAGCAGATTGGTTAAATATTCCTCCCTAAATTCTACTAAAACGGTTTGAGGCCGAGGGAGCAGATTGGTTAAATATTCCTCCCTAAATTCTACTAAAACGGTTTGAGGCCGAGGGACACGATTGGTTAAAATTCCTCCCTAAATTCTACTAAAACGGTTTGAGGCCCAGAAAGCAGGACTTTCTAAATTCTATTGTCCTTGGATGTGGCTGCCCCTCCTATGAGTTGACGAATTCATAGGCCCAGACGGCGTTTCTGGAGCTAGGTTTGAGGCCTGGGAAGTTCAGGACCCCCGAATTCTACTAAAACGGTTTGAGGCCGAGGGAGTAGATTGGTTAAAATTCCTCCCTAAATTCTAATAAAACGGTTTGAGGCCGAGGGAGAAGATTGGCTAAATATTCCTCCCTAAATTCTACTAAAACGGTTTGAGGCCGAGGGAGCAGATTGGTTCAATATTCCTCCCTAAATTCTACTTTGTTGTGAGTTTGTGTTTTAAGAAAACTTAGGTTTGCAAAGTGTGATTGTGCAGAGAGTAGCATGTGGCTGAATCTGAAGAACAAAAGGTGTGTGTGTGGGGGTGCTCCTTTGAGGACAAAGGAAAGTTGTGTAGGTGTGTGTTTAAGCTACCCGATGACCAAAATGGAGGAGGTGTGTGTAAGTGCCCTGAGGGGCAAAATGGAGGTGAGGAGCAAAATGGAGGTGTGTGTGTGTGTGTGTGTTCCTTTGAGGGACAAAAGGGGAGACAGAGCGAATTACAGGGGATTATTGACAAAACAATAATAGTAATAATATGGAGAATTTGATCAACAACTAGATGAAAGCAGTTGGGGAGAAAGGAAAAGAGAGGTTGGAGAAGTGGATTGAGAGGTTGAGGTGCGGGTGTAAAACAATGGGGTAAAAAAAAAAAAAAAAAAAAAGTAAAAATTAAAAAGAAAAAATACCAAAACAAAAAAAGTGTGGAATTGTGAGAGGGGAACTGTCTCCAATTGGGGGAGCGGGTGATACTGCAGGTCACCAGCTGCCCTTAGTGGAAACAAAAGAAAAACAGAATAGGAGTGTGGTTGATGAAAATAAGTAATAATAATACTAAGAGGGTTTTGTTTTTCTCAGTCAAGAACAACTAAAATCTTACTTTCTGGGTTTTTAAGACAGGAGAGAGACACGGCTGGAATTAATTGGACATTACAACACAAGGGGAAGTGAAACTAGAAACACTGAAAAGAGACACGGACCTTCAAAATAAAACAGGAAACACACCAACTGAACTCTAACACAGACGCAAACGTAACACAGACTGGGGAGACAGAACATAGGAACCTGAAATGTGGAACAGGAGGGCACAGAGGACACAAAACACTAGGGATAATTAGAAACAACCCAAAATAAACAAAACCACAGAATGTTAATAAACTTAAACATAAACACGGAGTCCACAGACTCCGGACCAGGACAGTGAATGATCAAGTTGTCTCAGTGTGTCACTTGCAGGTGGGGAGATGGACCTGGATCAATTCTCCACAAGCAGCAGTCGGAAGATAATTATAGGTAAAGATCATTAGAAATACCCAGCCCGAGTTTTGGCTGAATTGTTTTGCAGCTTTCCTTCCTCATCCTGAAAAAGCAAGCTCCAAGGAAGCTAATCGCTTCTTGAAGACATGGAGTGCAGTTAACATTAACAGTGGACAGCAGTCCAAGAGACAACAGCGGAGTCCTGAGCATAGAGGTCCAGCAGCGCTATGGGCAAACGACATCAGAGAAAGGAAGAGAAGATCCATCATCACGACTGGATGGATGGAGAGATGCGGTTCCAGGAAGCTGCAACTTCACTGTGGGTGAAGGACTTTTGAAGAGACTTTCTGAGTTTGACATTTGCCATGTTTGGAGCAAAATGGCAGTGAAAGAGACAGTGGGAGAATACACAGGACAAAGCTGAAAAGAACTGCCATTGGACTGGTGGGGAAGAAGAGACCACAGTGAAAGAAGGAGCAAGTGAGGACAGAGGCTGCTGTTTTAGTTTGGGGAATCAAATTGGGTTAAGGAATCCAGGGAGACAAACGACTGCCTTGAAGTGAAGAATTGAAAAAGTGTCCAGACCACCACAAAAGGGGGAGGAAGACAAGCACTGAGGTATGCAAGTGCACTGCTGGACAAAACGGAAAGGCAACACCTCACATGCACACAACATGTACTGGGGGTAGCACAAAAACATACAGGAAGTGCACACATCACAAGAGGGTACCTGTAGAAGGGGTTAACAACACAAAGTGTGGTTGCCTATGGTAACTCGCAAGCATTAGGATTTAGCTGTGCCTGACTATGATTGAGATTTTTTAATTTTTATTTAGGTGTTTCTGAAACAAAAGAAGTTTTGTTTCAGAAAAAAGGGGGAAGGTAAATAAAATGACATACATAAGTACAAAATACATGAATATGAAAGGTTTGGGGATTTAATTGGCTGATGCATTTTTCTTTTGTTACCAAGTTGAACCTGCCAATTAGATTTGGTGTGTTTTATTTTTTAGAGAAGGAATATTCTGGGACAAGTCCTAAGACTACGATTTTATATATTTGGTTATTCTGGTATTTTTATTTTTTAACAGTGCACTGACAGTTTTGTTTGACAATTTTCTCTCTTTCAAGCAGGCCTGCACGATTGGATCTGAAAGCACTATACTAAATTTTTGCTTGAAAATTATCGCAAACTGAGCTTCTCCACTTTACAATGGGCTCTGGAGAAAGTCACTTATTTGGGACGCAATCAGATAATGAGTCCCTGCCTAAAAGGATTTCGCGAGGTAATCCATTCTAAAATTCTTTTTTTGTTCTTTTTGAAATGTCGTCGTATTGCTGGCAGTAGAAACTTAATGCGACACAAGAGGTTCTGCTATCAGCAATAAACACGGGGACTGACTGGACTGACAAAAACTTGACTGACTTGACACCAATATGCAAGATTGCACCTCCACCCACAGAGCAAAAAGGGTGGATGTTTCTTTTTTTTACAGGAACAGGAGGATGAAAGCAACATCATAGTTTTGCATGTCTTGTAGGCCATGCAGATCTTTTGGTTGCCAGTTTTTCTGTCTATTTACAAGCAGTGTATTCATGACCTTGTATTATTTACAGTGCAGAGGTCACTGTGAGAAAGTGTGCATACAAGATGCACTGGGCTAACATCTACATGTACTTTTTCTACAGCAGAGGGTTAATCATATGATTTAATCACATGATTTGCAACAGGAAACACCACTGGCCATTTTTTTAAACACAGGTTTACAGGCCTGGAGCAGAGCTACTCTATGGGAGAAGCCCTGGAATTTTTAAGAGAGAATGGGCAACTTTATTGTGCATCTCTAATTGTTTTGAATTGACACATGGCAAGGACCATGTGGCAAAAGGGGTTTGCTGGGGTAGTTTAAATTTTTAATTACAGGTTATGTGACCAAACTGACGGAAGGAGATCAATCATAAGATGCAGATTGAGACCTGGAGAGAAGGCTTCAAGAGCGAGCAAGAGAGAGAGCACAGCTTGCTGCAGGAAGCACACTGTCGGAAGCCTGGTGGGTACGTCAGAAAGTGATCAAAAGAAAGTGGTTGGAGCCAAGGTGGACAGGACCAATCGAGTTGGTGGACAGGACATCGCACGCTGTTCGACTGAAGGGCAAACGCGAAGCCGGGTACCACTGGAGACAGTGTGCAATAACCAAGGAGCCAGGAAGGTCGGTGAAGGAACAAGGAGCAACTTGAGCACCAAAAGGGGAATCGAGCCCTGACTCAGACGAGTCAAAGAACACCCAGACCTCAACCACAGGGGCAGAATAATCCTCTGGTCTGTGGCAAGGTCTCAGGGTAGTCTACCCCTGAGACTGAAGAAAGAAGAGACGGAAGAATGCAGAGACTCACCCCACGCTGGAAAAAGAAGACTGAGGGAATAGATGTTGAAGGCTATCTACTTCACACCACCCTTCTCAAGCAGTTAAACAGAGCTTATCTCAGGAAGTGAGGAAAGCATTCACACCAGGTCTGGTCAGGTTTAGGAAACTAGTTATGCCCTAGGATGAAGGAGAGGTGTGATGTGATCTCTCATTGGAGAGATCAAAAGGGGGATTGTTGAGAATAGATTCCTTAATGTAGATCAGAGTTAAAGAGAATGTAGTTTGTAATTGCTTGCAACATTATAATATTGTGGTAATGGATGTAAGGATACAAAATAGAAAATAGGCCTTGGATGGGAACAAAGAACTGAGGTGCAGGGCAGGAGGACCAACCCCCACCCCCAGGGCATGAAGCAAGAGTTACTGAGGATGAGGGGCAGACAAAGGGCAAATGGGCACTACCATAAAAGGAGATGGGGGTCAGGGTGTCAGCACCCTTGGCCACTGTACTAGTGTATTTCCATTGTGGGGGTGTTTACTGTAGGGGGAGGAGACCAGAGGTTATAACTGTAACTGTTGTGTGGAGTTCTTTAGATCAGCCTTTAGCATAGGACTGCATAGGAATGCAGTGTGCTGATCTCCAGATGCATCTGTAAGAATAATGGGTAATAAAAGGATTGTGTAAAACATGGAAACATCTCAGCGTGATCTCTACCAGGACGAAAAGAATCGCAGAGACCGGCGTTGTCTCGACACAGCCTAAGCTGCTTCAGCAGGAGCGAACTGTTAGCTGTGTTAGCTTCTGTATTCACAGTCAATGGAGAGGCGATCCAACTCCGCTGAACTGCACCAGCTCAGGGGACAGCTTTAAACATGCGACTGTATCTTCTCTTACGCTGGTGTCTTTTACTGAAGTGTTCTTTTAAACTACTTTCCGCTTCGTC
The DNA here is from genome assembly GCF_963576455.1 of Neolamprologus multifasciatus. Taxonomy (NCBI): domain Eukaryota; kingdom Metazoa; phylum Chordata; class Actinopteri; order Cichliformes; family Cichlidae; genus Neolamprologus; species Neolamprologus multifasciatus. The sequence continues at coordinate 1,780,310 of NC_140458.1, read as the reverse complement.
CGGTGTCATTCTGTGCTAATATTTAGAGCTAACATTGATAGCATTAGCATCTTAGCCGCTGTCAAATATCTGTTAAGCTAGACAGGGGAGGGACATTTAGAGCGACTGACGACCGAGACAGCCAATAAAATTGAGAGTAGGCGTCCTTAGGAGTCTTCAAGACCAATTATCTTCTTCTACTAAGAAAGCTAAGGAATATCAAGCGGAAAGTCAAAACAATGTCTGTTTCATTCATTACAAACCGTTCGAGTTTAACATTCGCACAGTTGTTCAGTCGAAATTCAGACTGCACCCCTGGAAAGCTGATAATAACTACACTAAAAAAAGTTGGGCTGCAACCGTTATCAGAGACGGGCGCAACGTCATCATATGTATGCCGTCATCACGCAACGTGACGTACAGTAGCGTTCGCGACCTTTGACCTTTATGTGTTCTTGCTTATTTTTTTTTAACTTACAACGATAGTTTGCAAAAATAGAAGAAAAAAGAAAATTCAAACATTTATTTGTTAAGGTAATAAATACAATATGGGGGAAAACTGTAAAGAAAATAAATCTTTGGCATATCTAGAGTTTGAGTTTATTTAGGAATTTGCTTAGTTCAACCTATACTCTGTTTTTAAGTTATTAGAATGGACCGCCTTTGAGTTTTTATTCACCTTGTCCATTTACACTTGTTGTTCCACAAATAATGAAACATAGCAAATAGAATATTTATATCCAACATCGAAGATAACCGCTGTGCTCCATCAAAACAAAAGAAAATGGCTTAAAAATATTGAACTGTCAAATAAACTCCACAGTAAAATGACAGAAAATGCTCACATCAACACTTCCTGTGTTTTTGTACCAGATGAAGACGCCTCCGGACCGATCAGGCATCACATTTGAAGTCGGAGCCAAGCTAGAAGCTCGAGACCGCCACAAGAACTGGTCAGAAGACTCCTCCCCACCACCACCTTCCACACACACACACACACACACACACACACACACACACACACACACTTATTCTTTCCCTTAGGGTTCGTCACAGCAGATGATCTGCCTCCATCTCACTGTGTCCCTGCATCCTCCTCTGTTACTCCAACCACCAGCTCCATATTCAACAGCCTTTGCCCAAGATATCCACTCTCACTCTCTTACACACATCATAACCACCTCAGCCTTTCCTCCCTGACTCTGAGCCCTCCCTCTGATGCACTAATTTCTAATCCTGTTCATCCTGCTCACTCCTAGTCAACATCTGAACATCTTCAGCTCTGCCTCCTGTACAACCAAACATCACAATGGGCCTCACTACGATCTTTTAAACCTTCCCTTTCACTATTGCTGCTCTCCTTCTGTCACTAATCACCCCGACACTCATGTCCACCCTCCTTGCACTCTCTTCCTCACCTCTCCTGTGCACTAACACACTCAAAATACCAAAAATTAATTTTTGTTTTACTGAGCTTCTGCTGTTATGATGTACCCACTCATTCAAGCTTTTAAAGTAAAGTGTGGGTTAGCGACTTCTTAATAGTATTACTTAAAAGTATGTTTTGAAGTAAGCACAAAAAATACAAAAATGAAAAATCCCTTTAAGAATGCATCATGTATTCGTCTTTTCCTGTAGAAGAGGAGACTGTGCACAGTTTTCATGAGTTTAAAATAAGATATTGACTCAGGTATAAGTAAAGCAGAGAGGTGAAGAAGAAGTGGATCAAAAGTATCAGTAAATATCTGGGAAACTTCAAGGTCAAAGAAACATCACAGAGAAAACAGGAAGACAAACAGGATCTGACGTTCAGGCTCATTCAACAAAACACAGGCGTTCGCCACAGACGACTAAATGAGCCTCCGATTGAAACAGTGACCTGGTTATATCTGCTTGTATCTATGAGCTGACTGCTCACTGTGACCTCAGTAAACTCTTTCCTGCTGCAGCCAACATGCTGAACTGAGCCTTTTAAAACAGGAGTGCACAAAGCAACAGCTGACATTACAGCAGATAATGCCATCTTTAACATACAGTCTATGCTTTTTACTACTGAGCTGATAGAGTGAACAATAAATAAATTGATAGATTTATAAAAATCCAGATGTCAGACTGCTCATAACCAAAATAATAATAATTATGAATGATCTCTCGTATTTCTTTGTCGCGTGCACTTTGAATGATTGTTCCCTCTAACAGAGGAACATCCTTTGTTTGTTCCACAGGTTTGAGGACCAGAGCAAACTCAGAGGGCACAAACATGGAGGTGACTTTCTTTCTCTTTGGTTCCTCTCACTGTTGACAGACTGCTACTGTAACAAAGAAATAAAGCAGTCACAGTGTGATGGTTCAGTTTGTAGACTGTTCCACAAATTACAATCCAAGAAGGTGAATTCAAACAGGTAGGTGACAAAGATGGCCGCCCAGACGGAGACTCCAACAACAAACAGAGACACTGTTGTCTGAGAGGTTCAACGAGGCAACACGGAAATATTTACCAGCACAAATGATTTAACCAAGTCAGAGTCTCTTCTTTTTATGTGAAGAAGACAGTTTGTCTCTGTTTCAGGACGTCCACTACGAGAACTGTACTCCAGGTTCTACACGTGAAGACTCGACCTACCAGAGCCTCGATCCAGCCGGCAGGGACCAGGACCAGACCTACTCTACACTCACACATCACACATGAGACTCTCTGGATTCACACCTGGGTTTGTTTCAGTGCATCAGGTTTAAAGTTTGAACACAAACCCTGAAAACTGTAAATATTGACTCACTTTGGAGTCAGCTTCAAGTGGCTGTTAGAGGAACTGCAGCTGCTGGAACGTCTGCAGGAGGAACCAGCCCCACCAGCCCCCATCATCCTACACGAGTGCCCCGTGGACACTGTGAAGTCTTTCTGCTGCAGTGTGTCATCCATTTGTCTGAGAAGGTGTCTGCAGTCTTCCTTCTCTCCAACACCTCGACACCTCCAGGACCCTGAGACTGACACAAAAATGTCTTCTGGCCCCTCCCACCCTGGACAGAAACAGTCGCTCCCCTCAGTATCATGAAACTGCCAATATTATGTACATGTTATTAAAAACAACAAAAAACATTACCTGATCAGTCCCTTCACCCCAACAGTAAGGAATATACTTTCTTCTCACATGTTCATCACTCCTACTCTCGTCTGGATTATTTTTTGGTCAGCAGCTCACTGCTGAGTGACATTTCAGACACTGAGATTCACCCTATAGCTGTCAGCGATCATGCTCCTGTATCTTTAACACTAATACACAAGAATAATACTACGCCAAGTAAAAACTGGAGATTTAACACATCACTACTTAAAGATGAAGACTTTATTAAATATTTTAAAAAGGAATGGACTTCATATTTAGACTTTAATGACACTCCCGGAACATCTGCTTCTGTTCTATGGGAAGCAGGAAAAGCTGTGATGAGAGGTAAAATAATTTCTTTCTCATCACACAAAAAGAAAGAAGAAAACAAAAATATTCAGGAATTAGAAAAAACCATCAAATCCTTAGAAGAAGCCTACGCGTTCCACCAAGATCAAGAAATAATGAACAAAATATGCAAAACAAAACTAGAATTAAATGAAATTATTAATAGAAAAACACAATTCCTTGTACAAAGACTTCGCTTGCAGAATTTTGAACACAGTAACAAACCAGGTCGATTTCTAGCAAACCAGTTAAAAATAAATAAAGAAAAAACAACTATATGTGCCACTAAAGATTTATCAGGGAACACAATATATGACCCTGGAAGAATAAACAAGATTTTTAGGGATTTCTATGAAACTTTATATTCACCACAAATAAACCCGTCTAAAAATGAAATTGATTTGTTTCTTGACAACGTAACTCTTCCAAAATTACTAGACAGTCAAGCAATGGCACTGGATTCGCCACTGACGCCAGGTGAACTCCAGGAAGCCCTGATAAGTATGCCCATTAATAAAGCTCCAGGTCCAGACGGCTTTCCTGCAGAATTCTACAAAGAATTCTGGACAATTTTGGCACCAGTATTCCATGGAATGTTGCAGGAAATCAAGAAAAATGGCAGACTACCACCAAATATGAATTCTGCTAACATTAGTCTCCTGCTAAAACCAGGAAAAGACCCTTTATTTCCCTCAAGTTATCGTCCAATATCCCTTATAAATGTAGACCTTAAAATAATCTGCAAAGCTCTCTCAAAGAGATTAGAGAAAATAACCCCCCTCTTAATTCATCCTGACCAAACTGGTTTCATAAAAGGTCGGCACTCCTCAACAAATACTCGTAGATTTCTTAATTTAATAGACTACTCATACAATAAAAACATTGAAACCATAATATTATCTCTAGATGCAGAAAAAGCATTTGACAGAGTTAACTGGAAATTTTTATTTGCAACTTTACACAAATTTGGTTTTGGAAACTCTTTCATAAATTGGATAAGAATATTATACAATTCCCCAACAGCTCGTATCAGAACAAATGACCAGACATCCTCCAGCTTTTGTCTCCTGAGGGGCACCAGACAGGGATGCCCACTCTCCCCTTCACTTTTTGCAATTTTTATCGAACCTCTAGCAGCAGCACTTAGACAGGCTACAACAATTAAGGGCATAAAATGTAATAACGTAGAACATAAAATCAGTCTCTATGCAGATGATGTGTTGCTTTTTCTGCAAAACTCACAAATCAACCTCTCTGAGGTAATTACTCTAATAAACTGGTTTTCAAGAGTTTCAGACTATTCAATTAACTGGCCAAAATCTACAGTTCTTCCCATTAACTGCTCCTTCCACAATTCATCTTCTGCCCCACTACAATCTGGAAATATTAAATATTTAGGTATTATTGTTTCTCCTAAGCTTTCAGACTTAATTAAATTAAACCACATCCCACTTCTAAAGAAAGTAGAAGGCGATCTGACTAGATGGAAATCTCTACCCATATCACTCATGGGAAGGGTCGCCACTATAAAAATGATGATCTTGCCAAAAATAAATTACTTATTTTTAATGATCCCTAACAAACCATCACAAGATTGGTTCAGATCTCTGGATTCACATATTTCTAAATTCCTTTGGAAAGATAAACCCCCGCGCATCAGCTTAAAAACGCTACAAAGAACCAAGGATAGAGGAGGACTAGATCTGCCTAATTTTCACCAATACTTCTTAGCCAACAGGCTTCAGTTCATCTCAGAATGGTTAAAATGTACCCTCTTAGATGAGCCCTGGCTAGATGTTGAACAGGCACTATGCAATGATCTAGAGATTTCAGACCTACCATTTATTAGCTCAAACATCAAAAGACATGAATGCTTTAAAAGCATCAACATCAGTTTTTCTCTGTCAGCATGGTGGGAGTTTCTAAAAATAACGGAGTCTTCATTAATCCCATGCAAACGTACACCTATCTGGAATAACCCTGACATATTACAAAACAAAAATATGATTAATTTCCCAGAATGGAGTTGTAAAGGAATTAAATACTTAGAACATATATTAGAGGGAACAGAATTTATTCCATTTGACAGACTAGTTACACAATATGGGATCAACAAGAAAAGATTTTTAGAATATCAACAAATTAAATCCATAGTAAAAAAGAAATTTAACCTCAGTCAAGTTGAATTACAAACACCACCAAGTGTGGTTCAATTTCTTACTCTTAAATCCCCCAAACTATTATCTAAAATATACAGAACACTTTCTAAAATAGATGAATCAATATCCCTTCCTATTGCAAAGTGGGAAGCAGATTTATCAGTCAGCTTAGACCAAAACGTCTGGTCTCAAATTTGCTTAAAAACCTTTAAATTTATTAAAAATCCCAATCTGCAATTAATACAATACAAAATACTGCATAGAGTGCACTATACAGGTCATCGAATGTTTAAGATGGGCTTTACATCCGCCAACAACTGCTCACACTGTCAAGGCAATACACCAGACAGTTACATCCACGCTCTTTGGTTCTGTCCACCAGTGCAGAAGTTTTGGCACGAGATATGTGAGGACTTATCAAAGTGTCTGAAATGTAAAATTCCAACCTCCCCTTTAGTATGCTTGTTGGGAAATTTGGATGATGTCACTACAGAAATTAATACAGTCCACATGGTTTTTATTGCCCTATGCATCGCCAAGAAAACGGTCCTCATGAACTGGAAAAATAAAAATAATCTTAATTCTAGCCAATACAGAAACTATCTAATAGATCACATTAGTCTCGATATAGCCTCTGCCACCACATTAGATCAATCCCTGGGCTCCTTTGATCGGCTCCATCACCTAGCGGGGTGGGGGGTCGTGGTTTGGTCCCGCCTTGGCTATTGTGGTTGATGTGGAGGTTGGGATGGGCTTAGGGCACCTGGAGGACCCCTAGAGACGTTATCCCTGGAGGGCTTAACCCGGGGGTTGTGTTCATAACCTGGTTAGTGGCTCTGGTCGCTCTCAGAGGTTGTTCTCCTCGTGGCCGCGTGCAGCGGGGCTGGAGGATGGTCTGTGCTGGCGGACGTAGGTTACTGGCCTGGTGGCCTGGCTGCCCCTGAGTGGATCCGGGGCGGGCGTGGGGGTTTGGGGTTCGGGGGTGCTTCGCCTCCGTGCTGGGGCTCTGGCTGGGCCTTGGGGGCTTCGGTCCTCGTCGGTGTGTCGCCGAGGTTGTGGGCGGGTGGGTGCACGGGGGCTCAGCCCTGGCGCAGGGGGCCTCTTGTGCATCGGCCTAACCGGGGGGCTCTTGAACTGGCAGGGAGGTTGTTCCATCTTTGCAGGAGTCCACTCTGCAGGTGGGGGAGAGACATAGGAGAGGTGGAGAATAAACTTAACCTGGGTGTCTGTGTCTTGTGTAGTCTGGGAGATGATTGAATGTTGGGGTGGGTGCAGTTTCCTCTGCGGTGGGGTAGAGTGGGCTGCCCCGGGTCCTGTGGGGCTTGGCGGTGTTGCTGCCGTAGGCCCCGGTCTGGATGGGCCTGGGCTCCCTTTCCTTGGTGGATACCAGAGGACGGGGGTGCATATTGGGGTCAGCGGGGGAGCTGGCCCTAGGGAGGGACACCCTCCCCTCCCTTCTTTTCCTCCCCATCCCCGGCTGCCTCCCTCTTCACGCTCCACCACACCCACCCACACAGGTAGGGCTTTGGGGTGCGGGTGTGTCACCAGGGTGCAGGGGAGACATTCCCCCCCCTCTGTCCTCTTCTGGCCACCTGTGCCTCAATTTTATCTCACAACTTAGACATCCACATTACTTACACTCTCATAACACACACATATATATATATATAGGGCCTTGAGGGTGGGCACGTTAACGGCGTCCAGTAGATGGTCTGTGTATTCAAACCTACCTCTGGCGCCGGTGCCCACCTCTCAATTTTAAATCCATGTAGACATTGAGGGTTCTCGGGAGGGGCCGTGCTAACACCTGCTGCTCTCTGGCAGCAGCACCATGCTCTCCCTTGTTTTAAATACACTTTAGAGCAACACGCAGCAACACTACACTTGAGCGGGAGGAGGGAGGTATGGGGTCTTAACACACCCCTGTTCTCTGCTAGCCATCGGGGCGGGGGGGCTGGGAAGAGATGCTGGCTGTCCGATTGGCCTCCCTGCTGCTGCGGAGCCTGGGGCGGTCTGCTTGCCTCCACCCCGGAGGGAAGGGTAACATCTCTTGGGTCTGGGTGCCGTTTCCATCTCTGGGGGTGAGGATACCTGGACCCGGGGTATAGAGTATGTTTGGGGAGTGTGATTGTGTGTACATGTCCATTTACGTTTATTCCTGCGTTGGGTGAGTGCTGAGTGTTTGTATATGTGTGCATGAGGGTGGGAATGCATGTCTGTGTCTGTGTGTGCCTGTTTGTCTGTGTCTATATGTCAGGTCGGGTCTTAGACTTCACCTCTCTGGGAACTCCAAGGCCCTCCAAAGTGTGGAGGCCTATCTCCCCTCACCACACTCCCTGCCGGTGACTGATGCCCTCAGGGGTCGGTGCGTTGGTGGTTCTTGGTGTCCGGGGCTGGGCGCTCAGGTATGTACCAGCTCACTCCCGGTGACTACTTGGCGGGGCCTGGCGCCTGCTGCTCGGTCAGGCCTCTTCCGGGGCGCGGAGGGCCCTCGGGCCTCCGGCCTCTGTGCCTGTGGCTCGGTTCACTCTGGCACAGCTGGCTGCCGGCAGAGCCGGCGGGCACGCCGGTGCAGCCCCCTCTAGCTTCTGCCCGGTGGCTACTGGGTGACCCCTCGTCTGGGGATCCTCAGCCCTTCCCATGAAGGTGGCACGGATGCCCCTCCGGTGGTCCTCCTTGGGCTCTTGCACTCTGGGGCCTCTGGATGTCTGGGGCCTGGATCTCCTCCATGCCTGCTTCATGCCCTGGGGGACAGGGCTATGGCTCTCTACATCCTCTAGCAGACCATTACATGGGGAAACCATTTGAATACAAGCGCGCCGATCCACACAGGTGTGCACATGGGTGTTCACTATTCGTAGACTTAAATCACACCTTTCTTGGCTGCTACTTCAAAGCACATTGTGCGCTGTCTGTCCTGCGTGCTGCACAACAACATTCAATATTTAGTATTTACTGCTGTTTACACTTAGCTAGATTAATGCGATGGTGTTGTGTATAGTATGTTGCATTGTTTTGTTTTTTTTTTTGCTTGTTTTCTATTCTTTCTCTCTCAACAGGTGATCCCGGAGATATTTTTTCTTCCCCCCTTTCTCACTGTCCCTCTCCCCTTCTGTTTTTCTTTTCCTTCCTCTTTCTTTCTCCCTTTCCTATCCCTCACTCATGTCTGTCCCGTCTGTAACAACTGAAAATAAAATAAATAATAAAAACAAAGGTCGATCAAATGGACCAATACGGCAATGCCATGATGATCCATTTGGCAAAATAAATCCATTGGGTATCCTTGTTGGTCTTCAGACAACAATTCTGACGGCTAAAGAACCAAATGGGACAGGTGAAAAAAAAAAAAAAAAAAAAAAAAAAAACATTACCTGATCAGTCTGTTTTTGTACACTAAGAAAAATAATTAAATGTTATAGATTTCATATTTTACTCAACCCTAAACAGAGACAACCGTAGCTTTGGATTCTTCTATTTTATTTGAGTGTTTTAAGTGAATCCATTGCATTAAATGTTCATTTGGAATCACTTGATGGATCTGCATCAGACATAACTGAAGTTAATCAGCTGGTTAGCCACACAGAGCTAACAGCAAACCATATAAAACCTTAGCATACGCAGCACGCAGCAGCTACAAGGATGCTGTTCTTATTCTATTATTATTACAGTGGTTGAAACATAATAAGTCTGCCTTCACTTTGTAATCCACATCAGTCCTGCTGCTAATGTAACCGGTTTCTGCTTCATCCCGCTGCAACAGTTCGGCCCAAACAGACTCCTCGACTCTGCGTTGTGTTGTTTTTAAAAAGACAAGGAGTCTCTGATCGATCGTTGCCACTTTATTTCCTGAATGGAAACAACGGTTTTGTATCGGTGTAAATGGCTCGCCACACACCGCTCTGCACAGCACACTCTCGTATGGCTACGGCAGACTGGCAGCGATTACTGCAGCAATATTACAATTTTTAATATACAATAAAATAACAGCAAAAACAAATGATGTACCTGAATGGAAACAACGGTTTTGTATCAGTGCAAATGGCTCGCCACACACCGCTCCGCACAGCACACTACGGCAGAACATCCCATTAGCATTCCGCTTTAGCATACAGTTTTACACAGTAATAAACAAATGAAAAGTACATAAAACTGGTGTTGGACATGTGTCCACTAAGCACTTATTACACTCGGTGCACATCAACTAATCAAACATGTTTTACTACTTAGCTATATCGTGTGCGGAACAATACAACTCACCTCTCGTATGGCTACGGCAGACTGGCAGCGATTACTGCAGCCAGCCTCACCTAACCCGCCACACCGAGAGGGGGGGCGCTGTTTCCCCATTACACTGACATTTGTGGCAAGTGGAATAATACCACATAAACACTGTTACACAAATCCCACATTTCCACAGCGTTCCTGTGACTGTTGGTGTTCTTTAGGTCAGCACAATGTTGGTGTTTGTATTGAATCAGATTATTTGTATGGAACAGACTTTGGTGTCACACCAGTTTGTACTACAGGATGGAGTAGGGAGCTGATGTGGGGTCCAGTCTGTGAAAGAGCAGCTGTTCCAGTTACCCTAACTTACAACAACAACACAATCAGTGGATGTGATGAGCACGTTACCTACTGAACTGTAAACGGAGGAATTTCTGATCATCTGTGGATCATTTTTGTTTACTGCTTATTCAGCTGAGGGTCACAGGGGTGGAGTCTGTCCCAGCTGTCACAGGGAGAGAGGCGGGTCCACCTGCACAGGTCGCAAGTCAGAAAGGACAGAAACCACACTCTCTCATATACACACCTATATGCAGTGTTGGGGAGTAACGGAATACATGTACCGCCGTTACGTATTTAAAATACAAAATATGAGTAACTGTATTCCGTTACAGTTACCGTTTAAAAAGGTGGTATTTAGAATACAGTTACTTTGTTGAAATAAATGGATTACACGGCGGTACTTCCCTGTTTCATATTGTGGCGGGTCAGGACTGTTTGGGTTTTGTTTGACAGCTACGTTCTGTTGTTCCAGGCAGCAGCGTTACGGTTGCCATGGTTACAGGGTGATGCTCTCTCTCTGCGCGTTTCCTGGGTGAGAGAGGCCTTTTTGTTGTTGTTGTGCTAAGCTAACAGGCAGAATGCTACAGGTATAGCTCTAAAGAATGTAGCATCATGGGCAGTGTAGTCCGTGCTGCAGGGAGAATGGACTGCCATACACGTTATGTGTCTGTGAGCGAGGGAGGGAGAAAAAGGAAAAGTACGAGCTGTCATCGAGCAGAAACGGGAGCTGGAAGCATGTAAATATAATAATAACCACTGCAGCCAAGAAGAGAGCCTGACGAGCCCAGCTGTAAGTAAGCTATTAAGACTCGACTGTACACCGTGTTCGTGTTTTCCTCTGAAACAATAAGTTCTGTTGGAGCAGCCTTTCAACGCCTCTCTCTGTCTCTGCTAGCAAAGTTGACCCAGACAACAAAGTAAAGCTAGTTTTCAGCTACGAGCCGACATGAACCCACCGTATTAGCCAGAGGTCCCTTTACTACGGTTCAGAGCCGCGGACCTTCAGTAACAGTAATAAATCACAGCAATAGTACATTCATGTAGTTGTAAACAGCATGATAATATATTAAGTAATCCAAAGTATTCAGAATACGTTACTCTCATTGAGTAACGTAACGGAAGTTTTAGTTTAGAACTCCTGTTATCAGATACATGGATATCTGTAAAGTCTTAACTTTTTATGTCTTTATGCAACACACATGAATTCTGTCAACTCAGTATTAATATTCAAGTCAAGTCAGCTTCATTTGAACAGCACATTTTAAAAATAATTACTCCATTACTAAAATAATCAATAGCTGCAGCCCTACAGCTGTCCCCACCTGAGGAACTGGTGCAGGGCCGGGCCGGGCCCTGGTCGCTCTCACCCCGGGAACAGGGACGGGTGAAGGAGCAGGTTCAGGAGAAGCCCCAGGAACTGGAGGATAGACTGTGCTGGGGTGAAGCTGCAGAACAGGAGGGCCAATCTGAGCCATACTTGGCAGTGATAACTGCTATTAACAGCCATTGGATAGAGTGATAACCATGGTGAGTCTAGTCAGTATAATCAGCAGTAAATGAGTGTGTGGGTGAAGAAATGCTGCACACAGTGCTGTTTGATTCAAGAACCCAAAGCAAAACTCAAAAAGTGTCTCAGGGAGGGGAACCAGCCAGATGTTGTCAGTGTCACTGGTGGAAATCGAGCTGCACTAACCCTCCAGTACCTGCACATGAGACCTGCCACACAAACAGGCCTACAGAAAGACAGGGTGGAGTGATTCAGCACACAGTAAACAGGCGTCTGCTGGCTGCAGACAGCGTCATTACATACAGAGAAGTTCCCTTCACACCGATGCAAATAAAAGAAATTAGTGGTCCTATGACAGATTTTACAGATGTATTTAGCAGTCAGTCAGCACTTTGAGGTTTTTGATTTTGTGAAATAAGAGGAAGAACAGTGGGCTAGACCTGTCTGGGACATTTGTCTCAAACTGAGAAAGAGCTCCATCGTCATACATTAGTCTGAAGGTAACAATGTTGAGAAATGCGAGAGCTTGTAGAATATTTAGAATGAGTTTGATTTGTTCCTTCATCCTGTTGATTTATAAAATTCATAACATATGTGCTTAAACAACATTAAACTGTAGGTCTCCTGTCATAATCAGTTCAGTTTCAATCATACTGAAATACGGTTGAAACTTTTTTTACCATGAAACATGAACCTGGGACAGTTGCCTACAAACACCAAGCAGGTAGTCCTCTGATTACATCAAACAGAAAACAGGCCGTCTGGTTTTAGGGAAAGAAAATCCGAGCGCACAAACAACAGGAGGCGTCATTTCTAGAGGCAGTCGTAGCTTAAACACTTTTCAGTGTATCTGTATTTTTAGCAGGATTCAGATAACCTGGTCACAATTTGCTGGCTCCTAATCATGGCCAGTTCAATAAGTTGAGACAAATTCTTCAAGATTAGACAGTCCATCAAAGTAACCATCACAGTGAGGTCTCCTTTCAGGGGGAAAGAATAAAGTCTTTAACAGAATGAAGCCAGGCAGCAATAGGAAGATGATTCCCTTTATTGCCTCATTCAGAGTGTATAACAGTGGGTGTGGTTCTGGAACAAACATCAGGTACATCAACCGTGGAACATAATGCGAACACAGACGAGGATAAACAGATAAACAGATAAACCCTCAGCCTTACACTGGAATTCAGCAACACTTCAAAATACAGCAAATGTTTCCAAAAACACAAGTTGCTCTCTCTCAGTCTCTGGTAGGTCACAAATATCAGATTACTGCTGATTTAAAATGTAATCTAGTCAAAGTTGTAGCTGACAAACAGATGAGCATGGACGTTATTCCGTCAAAACATTTTTTTTAACATAGTTGAAGGCGAGAATGTAGCTGTGTAAACTGTGTGACTTTATCAAGACATCGCATATTTGCCAAAGTGCTCCAACGTTTTCGGAGACGTCTGTTACCCACCAGCTCGATAGCTGACCTGGAGGTCAAGGGTCACTAGAGCAGGCGAGAACAGCGAACTCCTGGCATGTTTCCCCATTTCCCAGCTCGCACTTCAGCCCTTCTCAGCTTTCGGAGGACCCGGCCCACGTAGACCGAGAAGGCCGGGTCCTCCGAAGGATGCAGCCCCTGAATGGAGACAAAGCTACTGACTCATGTATCGCCTTGTGGTTCAAAGTGGTATTACATGAGGCTGTGCTGTCGTGTAATACCACTTTGAACCACAAGGTGATTGAAATGTTTGATATAATATCAGAACTGTTGTTCTTTCATATTCTGTTAATAGATGTATTTAAATGTTCAAAGATTTGAAACTCATGTTAAACAAACTGTGAGAAGAAAGAAAGTCTGACTCTTTTCTAACATTTGACCCAAACTGTTTTTCTAAATGATCCCAAACTAACGTTCATTATCTTCAGATACAGTAAGAGAAATGATTTCATGATGAATGATGATCATTGTTGGAGGTTTTGGTCACTGTGATGAATTTAAAAGAGTCAAATGTCATCATTGTATTTCCTGCAGCACTTTGCACATAATACTATAAATATAAGGAGGAAGCCTGAGGCCCTGCAGCAGACTCACAGACGGATGCAGAGGGGAGGAGTGTAGAGGTGCTGTGGTGTTTGGAGGAGGGACTCCTTCAGTTAGAGAAGTGAGGCGTCACAAGTTCCTGGTTTCCAGTGAAGAAGAAGAGAGGCAGCAGTAAACCATCAGAGCCTCATCATGAAAGTCCATCACACTCTGATCTGCTTCTTCTTCCTTTGTGAGTACATTCACTTTTTCTTTCTGTCACTCTCGTTCTTCAACATGTTTCTGTTGTTAAACATGATGATCAGAGTCAGCTATGAGTCACTTTCATGGACGCTTCTTCCATTCAAACTGCTTTTATTCATGATTTCATGGATGTGTTTGTGGCCAGTATGGACAGAAGAAACCATCACAGTGAGACATTCATGGACATGTTGCTGCTCACTTTGGCTTTAGGATTCGTCCTTTCAAAGATGGTTTCTTACAAGTGTTTGTTACTTCCTCAAAATAACCTGTAACATAAAAGTAAAAACTCCACCTGATACTTTCAGTTATTATTTGAAAATACAAACTTGTCGATCAAGTCAATGAATTTTTCTTTGAAAGACAAAAACACATTTTGTTGCTTTTACTGTTACATGTTCGTGTTTCTTCACTGTGACTATTCACAGTTCACTCCCACAGTGCACATAGATTTGACAAAATGACATCACTTCCTGCAGACAAATATAAACGTGTGAGTGACGTGAGTGAAATCTGTCAGCATCTTCAAACCCAGAGTTCTGTGGAAAGTTATTTCCTAATTCTTCCTGTTTGTCGTGTTCGAGCTGAACAGAAATACGACTGCACAGAGTTTAAATGCTGGAATGAACTGAAATCATTTACATAAAGTAACTGACTCACATCAGCTGCTGAGTTTGGCTTTAGAGCTTTAAATTGAGCCATAAATTACTCAATAACATGTCGTTCATTGCAAGTATTTGTTACTTCCTTAAAAAAAAAAAAAAGAAGTGTCTTGCCCAAGGACACAACGACCGAGACTGTCCAAGCCGGGGCTCGAACCGGCAACCTTCAGATTACAAGGTGAACTCCCAACTCTTGAGCCACGATGAGCCTCAGTAAAACAAAGTCACAAATAAAAACTTCATCACTGTTTTTGTTGTTGCTTCCTGAACTTTGACACCAGCAGTACATTTAAACTAAATGATGACATCACTTCCTGTGGATGAAACACATGAAGAACTTGCATGTTGAGCTGTTGCTTCAATCTCTCAACATATAATTACTACAAGTACCACACAGAGGAGTTATGAGTCATTTACATGTCATATTTTGTTTATCTTCATCTTTTATTGTCATTTTCTTCATGCATAGGAAACATGTTCAGATATATTTTGAGTCATGTCGACTGGAAGAAGATTTTCCACCACTTTAGACAATAAAATGTATTTGACATGAATCATTGTTGTTATTCAGACTTTAGTCTCAGTGTGTCTGTGTGTGGATGCTGTGATCAGACTGCAGCTTCTTACAGGAAGTACAAACAGTAACTATTGATGGTTCATGTTTCCAACAGCTCTGCAGGATGGAAACCCTGAAGTCACCGATGCTCAGTTTCTTCACTATCGAGTCATTGGAGGAGATTTTAAAGAAGGATTTCGCTTTAATTCTCCAGGAACATGGAAGATGTTCTGCAGAGAAGAATGTGAAGGAGAAAACATTCTCATTAATACAACTGATGTCAGAGCTCAAACAGGCAGATACAGCATTGAATATGAAAACAAGCTTTTATATGTGAGCATCTCAAAGCTGACTGAGTCTGACTCTGGACAGTACAGCTATGGTTTGGCTGGATCTTCATCATCAGCTTCATACGAACGGTTCGTGATCGTTGTTGCTGAAGGTGAGTTTCTGTTTCAGCTGTGGAAATGTTTCGTTTCTGTTTCTGAAGCAAAGTTTTCACTGACAGCTGCTGACGGTTTAAAGAAGCTGAAGTTTGTTCTCCTGTAAACTGTTGGTTACATTTGGACTCCTCGAAGTAACCGATGAACTGCAGCTGGGACACGAGTGTGTGTGAATATTAGTGAGTGTGTCAGCTGATAATGATGTGAATGAAATGTCAGAAACAGACGCTGATGAATGAAAGAAGATTTTCTGATGTAACTTTGATTTTCTTTGATGAGTTTTTGCTTCTGTGTCATCAGTTTGATCTTTCCAAGAGTTCCCCTCACAGCAAAATGTTTTATTCCTCAATGAATGTGTGAAAATCACATTCAGAACACAAAAGTCCATCCAGACTTTAAATGTACTTAAAACCATGAAGTGTTCACATTTTAGAGTCTATACTTGTCATAAAAGCTGATTTTTCATGAATCCAATCAGTCTGATGATGAAGCCGTTTAAATCTCAGTTAGTTCAACAGTTCCTCTGTCAGACTGGTTGAACTGGGCAGCTCCCAGTGTAACTGTGGGTCAAACTGGAGTTACTCTGATCAGACTGCATCATCTGCAGCACTGATAGTAACTATTGATCGTTTGTGTCTTTAACAGCACTGCTGGATGGAAACGATGATCAGCTGAAACACTTCGATAAAGAAACTGGAAGCTCTCTCACAGTCGGATGTTCCTTTAAACAACCTGGATACAGAAAGTTGTTCTGCAGAGGAGAGTGTGGAGGACGCAACACTCTTGTTGACACATTTGAGAAGAGAGATCAAAGAAGCAGATACAACATTAGATATTATCCAGAAGTTCTGTATGTGATCATCACACAGCTGACCAAGTCTGACTCAGGACAGTACAGATGTTTACAGGAGGAATCTTTCAGCAGGTCGTTCAGAGACTTTGAGGTCACTGTCACAGACGGTGAGTTTTTACTGACGTTAATCAAATGTTGTCAGAGTGGAGCTGTTCAGCTGTTCCTTATTTCCTGTCATATATCTGCTGTTCCTGTGGTGGATGTTCATGTTAAACACGAGCAGAGTTTCTAATAATGAGCTCAGTGTCTGTACAGTAATCCCTGTGAGCCAACAGCTCAGGCTGCTCTCAGCACTCAGTTTATCTCAACATAGAAACAGAATTATTTAGAAACAAAATTATTTTGAAGTGTGAATTTTGTAAAGTTACTGTGATGGAGAGCAGGAATAAGAGTGTGGAGCTGGAAATGAACAGGTGACCATTAATGTCCCGAAATGTCTTTATTGTTTCCAAGAACCTGATATTTCAACATACATTCATATTTTATTTCATTGTTAAACTATTTTAGTGCATTTTTTTCATCTAAAACTAAATTTGCCAAACTGTTTTTTCTCAATCAGTGGATCCATTTAAGGCTCGTTTGATTTCTCAGCTGATTTTTGAATCTTTGTGTTTTTCTTGTTCACAGCTCCAAACATTTATAAGTCAAACTTTCCTCTCTGCTCTTGTTCAGCAGCTGGACCATCAGCCACAACTACAGGAAGCTCCACACCTTCATTAACTTTGACTGGAAGCACTGAGCAGCCTGGAAGAGCAGCATCTACAGGTACATCCATCTATGAGAGAAGACAGTATGTTTTTAATCAGCCTGTCCTGTTTGGCAGCTTTTCTAATCAGAATTATGATGCGAGTGTGACGTTGTGCCAAACACGTTTTCTTTTTCTAAATTCTCTGTGAGCTCCTCTTGTTCATGTAGAACTTTTATCTGTTTGTTTATTCGTTTCACGTCGGTTATTTCACTACATGTGCAACTCATCAATCAATAAATCCGTGTAAAACAAGCTCGTTCTGCTGTCACAGGTGTGCTGCTGTATGTAATCATCTCTCTGCTCATCATCATCATCCTCTCATCACTGACTGTTCTAATAATCTGCATCAAGAGGAAGAGCAGCAGAGGTAAGATAACAGAGACACAGAAACACACAGAACGTCTCGTTTCTAACCAAAAACTCTTTTTTCACTTCACTTGAAGTCTGTTCAAACAGCTGCAGTCAAACATCCAAATATTTCATCCTGCTCGTCCACTTTGGGCTCTAAGAGGAGAGTGGAGTGACTTGTAGAGATGATGTTAAACACTGGAAGTAACTGAATCCTAAACTGTGTCACACATGAAGTCTGGACACTGTCAGCAGGATCAGATCCAGATGTTCTCTGCTTCAGACGTGTGAAGTAAAAACAGGAAAAATATTCTGACTACACGACCCATGAAAACTGTAAAATAGAATAATTATTGTGGATCACTTCTTCAGTACACAGGAGGAGACTCGAGCAAATGTGAGTCTTTGATTCTGAAGGCAAAGTCTAAAGTGAAGCCTAATAAAGTCCAACTAAGCAGAAGAACAGGAGGGGCAGCAGTGATCTTCAGCCTCATGTGCACTTTGAATGATTGTTCCCTCTAACAGAGGAACATCCTTTGTTTGTTCCACAGGTTTGAGGACCAGAGCAAACTCAGAGGGCACAAACATGGAGGTGACTTTCTTTCTAGCACAAATGATTTAACCAAGTCAGAGTCTCTTCTTTTTATGTGAAGAAGACAGTTTGTCTCTGTTTCAGGACGTCCTCTACGAGAACTGTACTCCAGGTTCTACACGTGAAGACTCGATCTACCAGAGCCTCGATCCAGCCGGCAGGGACCAGGACCAGACCTACTCTACACTCACACATCACACATGAGACTCTCTGGATTCACACCTGGGTTTGTTTTTGTACTTGAAGACTTCAGTCTTTTTACAGACCCTGGAAATTCACAGCAACTACACCCATAAATGTGCACATTTTAAGCCTCAATACAACTTAATAGGTTAAGTTTTAAAAATAAACAACTCTCTGAATGTTTGTTATAAAGGAGGAAATTGCAGATAGAAAGACAAAAACGTCTTGGTCTCTGTCTGTCACCCTTGTAAAACGTGTTTATTTCTGGTGTAAAGTTGGACATCAAGTCTATGGTTGACTCACTGGAGCCTCAAGTGAACATTAGTGAACTGCTTTTTTTTAATCATTTTAATTTGCAACAAGACTAATGAAAACACGCCAGATCAGCTCATTTTTGCACGCTTGTCACTTCCATTTACTTCAGTGCTCACTCCACTGTGCTCCCATGCATTCATCAGCTGTCTCTTGTGCTCTGCTTAGCTGTGGTTTTGATCTACTCTGCAGGTTATGTCCAAGTTACTGTCCTAACTTGCAGGTTTTATCTCAGGTTCATTGCTAGTGCATGTTTCTGTGTGTGAAAAGTGCATTTAGTCCCAGAAGTTCACAGCCTGATATGATTTTCAATAAGATTTTTGCTGCAGTTTACTTTGCCCTGTCGTTGACACAGTAATATGCATGATATGCAATTGTACAACTTCAGGCTTAGCTCGGTTTTCTTTATGAATGCCATTAAGTGTTATTGAACATATCTTATCTTCTTTTGTAAGTAATTGATTTATTTTAATAAACAGGCAGAACTTGTAACTGAAGCCACGTCTCTTCTTCTCCAAACCTCACTGTGTGCTGGTTAATGGCAGCGATGTGCAAAGCGAGGCTTCATGAAACACTGAAACACGCCACGCATGTGTGCTGGAATTATATTCAGGCTTCGAGACGATCTGAAAACATCTCCACAGTGACACCTGCTGGACAATTGTACTATCGCCACATCTTGGAGATGCTGTTTATGAGATACTCGCAGCAGAAGCGTCAGTGAACTTAAAAAGATGAAAGAAAAAAACGCATGTCGTGAAAATCGTTAAGAAGTAGGTCACCTGTATTCATGTGTTTTTCTAACATTTCTTTTACACTATAAGCGCCGACGTCTCTTTCTCTGTGGATTTAAGTAATTAGATAATATCGGTCTCCATTTTAAAAATAAAAAGTCTACTGACTGTTTTGGTATTGACATGATATTAGTTAAAAGTATTATAGAATATATAGTGCAACCTTTCGCATACATTTGTAATCTGTCCTTTCAAACTGGTGTATTTCCCTCACAAATGAAAATAGCAAAAGTTATTCCAATCCATAAAAACGGAGCGAGAAGTCAGTTTACCAATTATAGGCCAATATCACTGCTCCCACAGTTCTCAAAAATTTTAGAAAAGTTATTTATTAATAGACTTGATAAATATATTGAGAAGCATAATCTCCTAAGTGATAACCAATATGGCTTTAGAGTGAAAAGGTCCACTTCGATGGCAGTGATGGAACTTGTAGAAGGGATATCTAATGCTATAGATAATAAGGAATATACTGTTGGTGTTTTTATAGACTTAAAAAAGGCGTTTGATACGATTGATCATTCTATATTAATGAATAAACTAGAGAGATATGGCATAAGAGGGTTAGCATACAAGTGGATGAAAAGTTACCTGGATGACAGATATCAATATGTCGAATTCAATAATGTAAAATCTAAGCAGTTGAAGGTAACTTGTGGTGTTCCTCAGGGCTCTGTGCTGGGCCCTAAATTATTTATATTATACATAAATGACATATGTAGCATTTCCAAACTGTTAAAATGTGTATTGTTTGCTGATGATACCACTCTGTATTGCTCAGGTAAAAACCTAGAACAGCTTCTGACTACAGCGGAAAAGGAGTTAAATATATTAAAAAACTGGTTTGATGTAAATAAGTTATCATTAAATATAAAGAAAACAAAATTGATTATTTTTGGCACTAGACAAATGAAAAATGTATCTAAAATCAGGGTTAATGGAATTGAAATTGAAAGAGTGTACGAAAATAAATTTCTTGGAGTGATAATTGATGATAAGCTGAGTTGGAAGTCTCATATAAACCACGTGAAAACAAAAATGTCAAAAACCATTGCTATTCTCTATAAAACAAAGCATGTCCTGAACAAAAAATCATTATACACACTCTATTGTACTCTGTTGCTTCCATATATGACTTACTGTCTGGAGATATGGGGTAATGCATATAAAACGAACACTCTTCCTATTTTCAAGTTGCAAAAAAGAGCTATAAGAATTATAAACCAATCAAACTATATAGAACCAACTAACATTTTGTTTATTAATCTGAATACCCTGAAATTTTATGATTTAGTTGAATATAAAATGGCACAGATAATGTATAAAGCACAAAATAACTTGCTTTGCCCCAGTACTCAGAAGCTGTTCAAAGTCAGAGAGAGTCAATATGACTTAAGGGGAACAGATTTCTTTAAAAAAAAACAAGATAAGGACAAATATAAAGCAGAGATGTGTTTCTGTTAGAGGAGTTAACCTGTGGAATAGTTATGACAGTGATTTAAAAAGGTGTAGTTCATTTTCCTTGTTTAAAAATATGTTTAAAAATAGAGTATTAGAAAAATATATATATCAAGAATGAAAAGAGCAAAAAAAACAAAAACAAAAAACAAAAAAACCTCTTGATTCTTTTGCTTTGATGTAGTTACTTACTAAGGTGGAAAGTTTTTTGTTTTTTTGTTTTTTTCTTGTTTGTTTGTTTGTTTTGTTTTTGCTTTGTTTGCCTTCTCTCACCCCAACCGGTCGCAGCAGATGGCCGCCCCTCCCTGAGCCTGGTTCTGCCGGAGGTTTCTTCCTGTTAAAAGGGAGTTTTTCCTTCCCACTGTCGCCAAAGTGCTTGCTCATAGGGGGTCATATGATTGTTGGGCTTTTCTCTGTATCTATGAAGCGCCTTGAGGCGACATTTGTTGTGATTTGGCGCTATATAAATGAAATTGAATTGAATTGAATTTTATTATTTGCTTCGAGCCCTGTGTACAGGAGCTGCATGCTAAAAGATCTTTTGTTAAAAGGGTTGGCGTAATAAGCAAATGCTTCAGCCAATACCTTTTGATTAGTCTTGTCTCATGCTTTCTTGCTTTGTGGTAAATCTTTGTTCTGTCTTCACTGAGATATTTGAATGCTAATCAATAAAAACATATCACTTCAAAAACATATCACTTCCATTAACCACAACGAAAATAATAAAGAGAGAGGGCCTTGTTTTCTATGGAACGCCAGGACTGCCATAATGAATTAATTAAATACACCATTAAATAATTAATTAAATGTGTCAATAATTAATTAAAATGGGAAATAATTAATTAAATAAATAGTTATGACACATGTAATTAATTAATTATTGACACATTTAATTAATTATTTATGTATTTCACATTTTAATTAATTATTGACACATTTAATTAATTATTTATTGACACATTTAATTAATTATTTATGTATTTCACATTTTAATTAATTATTGACACATTTAATTAATTATTTAATGATATATTTATTTATTTCATTTTGGCAGTCCTGGCGCCTGGCTCTCATCATGAAATAATTTTATCTGTCAACCTCACCCATCAAACGCAGGGGGCGGGGTTAACGCTGCCCATGCAGCTTCTCTAACATTTGATTGGTTGCCGTGCAAAGTAAGTCAAAACAGGTCGATCCTAGATAATCGATTGCTTGTGTAGACTTGGGGCAGCCAGGTATCCCAGAATGCATTTCAAATCACAGGCAGCAATGTTGGTGGTGTAGTTTTAAAATACCCCGTTTTTTCTGTCACCAACTACACTTTTAACCGTGTTTTAGCCGCGAATGTCGCGTTGTAATCTTCACATGTCGGGTCAGGTTGTCAACCTTTGCAAACATGTTCTATACATGTTTGCAAAGGTGCTCAGATGTTTTCAGAGATTTCAGTAGCTCTGCTAACAGTCAGCATGCAGAGTGCACCGAGGGGGTTACGTTAACCGGTTTGTTTACATATTCCACTCTCCGTGTTCCACGTGTTGCATTCGCAGATTCTCATTTTCACCGAACGATCGTCTCTTTCCACCTGGTCTTGTGTCTCTGTGCTTCTGTAACATAAAGAACGAGCTGACATTTTTCTCACGAAACCAGCGATCAGCTCAACAGACCCTCAGTTTACCTGCATGCATCCTCCTCCTCACCTGTCAGCTGTTTAACACCTGCTGCTAATTCAAGAAACACGCCCACGTTATCTGGTGATAGTCACAGTTTAACTGGGCAGCCGGTGCTCGATATTACGCAACGTCAGCACATTTTTCTGCACAAGATAAGTAAATATAGTTTTTCCCGAGCGCAGAGCTGCTGGAGCTTGTTTCCCAACAGAGCACTTTATTGGCGAACCCACTTCATCAGCGGCTGATGTCCAATCACCGGCACAGCTTTGAAACCTCAGCTGAGTTTTAGCTCTCAGTGGTTAAACGCTGGACTTAATTCACTCAGGTTCTGTCTGTCGGGTCACGTTTACTTCGCTGTTTTATTTACAACTGAGCAAATCGGTTTGGCTGAGGTTAAAGTTACGTTTCATAACTGCACAGTTTTACAGACGTTTAATGGTTCACTGGCACATGTGTTAGACTGAACCATTCGCTTTTCTTTATCTGGTGTGTTTTGGATTTAACAGTAAATTTTGAGATTAAACTGACTTTTAAAATGTTTTTATACAAAGAGGAAAGAGAAGGCGCATTTCCACCGAGAGGAGCAGAGTTTCCAACTACATGTTCATAATGCAGACTGCAACCTGGACAGAAATATTATATCATCTGTTTTTAATAGGTTTTCTAAGCACCAGCGATCTGTTAGAATTTTTAGAGTTTACTTAACTAAAAATAAATGAGGTTAACATATAATTTGTGTGATTTTTTTCTCTCTCTCTCTTTTTATTTATTTATTTATTTTTTTGCTTTTTCGGTCATGTTATGTTTAACTGTCAAAGGTTTGTTACAAACTATGAAACACATGGTGCAGACTTCTGGATGTTAGAAGAAAACTAATACTGCTAATAAGGCAGGAAGGTGTCCTTTAAAACTAAACATGTTAGTAGGACTTTAGTATTTATATCATAGTTTATGAAATAGCACGTGTATTTCAGTAATAGCCTACTGATTTCAGTGTAGTGGTGAACAGTCACACAGCTCACGTGGGTGTTATCTGTGATACTCCTTAACTATAATTTATCCAGGTTAACTTCAGTTAACTCTGAGCGGCTGGATCGACGGAGGTCAGACAACAATTTTACATGTATGATCTTAAAACAGGACACAGCCATTATCCGTCCTGGCCTCATATCAAATGTGAACGCAGACTGAGTCTATGTTTGACGATTGCTTTATATCTAATCTTCCTCTCAAACATTTAAACAGTCTGCAGCTGAGGGAATACAAACTCAAATTGTCGGAACAGGTTTGCTCGTTTCTTGCGTTCATTTGGTAATTTATTAAATGTATAACTGTTATAACTGCTGAGTCTCTTACGCTGATGAAAATGCAGAAAACACAGATCACGAACACCTGTTCAACCAATCGCTTTCATTCCACTTTGACAAACTGACGCGTTCATCTCTGTTACAGTGTTGCGTTAGACTGCTATATTTTTGTGTTCTTTATGCTGTAGATTTTCACGTCTCTGGAATAGTTGGCAGTATTAAGGATGCTTTTCTGTAAAATCATATTGATATGACCCGTGAATTATTCGTAGATGACAGTTAGATTAGTCAGCTGGGAAACTCTGTGTTACCTCAGAGAGCTGAAGATATCGTGGATATGCTGACCTCGCTCTGTGGTGTACAGGTCCATTTACCCTCATGATTAATATTCACAATAAAAATATTAGCCGAACATCATGAAGTCTGTATGTGTGTCATAGTTTCGAACAACCTTTGTACAGTTAAAGCCAGCAGTTACTACATGAGGAAACACCAACGTTATCTCTTTTATGCGTTTATACACAGGTCACACTGATTACTGAACAAAAACCCAAAGATCAGCTGTTAATCGAATTTATTTGCTCTCTCTCCTCCTTAAACATGTTTTTAATGTTAGTTATAATTCAGAATTATACTGAAACATGTATGACGAACATCAGGAAATAAAACCCTGATAAATATAACCTCAGTAAAAGAAGTCCGTGTCAGCGGGGGTTATTACAGCTGTGTACCGGGGCCTGAGCTTTGTCGGTGGTAATAACAGCTCGTTTGCTTGTGAGGCGAGCGGGTCTATCCACGCTTTGCCGTGAGACTGGGCAGACATCTCCGAAATCATCGAAGCACTTTTGCAAAGAGGCTCTATCTTGAGAAACCGACCAGACACATGAGGATTAAACCACTACATTCTCGGCTAAAAAAATATTAAAACTGTATTTGGTGACACACATAAACAGGGTTTTCAAAGTTCAGTTCTGTTAGTTTCCACATGCTGGTTGTTGTGTGCTAAAAACAATGGCCACCAGGCCAAAGCAATGGTTTTGAGTCGATAAGCGTTAACCCCGCCCCCTGCGTTTGATGGGTGAGGTTGACAGATAAAATTATTTCATGATGAGAGCCAGGCGCCAGGACTGCCAAAATGAAATAAATAAATATATCATTAAATAATTAATTAAATGTGTCAATAATTAATTAAAATGTGAAATACATAAATAATTAATTAAATGTGTCAATAATTAATTAATTAAATGTGTCAATAATTAATTAAATGTGTCAATAATTAATTAAAATGTGAAATACATAAATAATTAATTAAATGTGTCAATAATTAATTAATTACATGTGTCATAACTATTTATTTAATTAATTATTTCCCATTTTAATTAATTATTGACACATTTAATTAATTATTTAATGGTGTATTTAATTAATTCATTATGGCAGTCCTGGCGTTCCATAGTTTTCTGTTACACATGCGCGTGTCATAAATACAAAAACATTAATTCAGTAATTACAAATGACTCTGGCTCATTAAAAAAATGTGAATCCTGACGCCTCGCAGTGCCCGGAAGCAGCAGGTACACCACCTGTCGGAACTGGGGCACCAAAGCCTCGTTTATTCGTGGTCACGTGATCTCTGTGTTCGGTGCAGTATTTTGAAAGGTCTTCGCGTCGGAGGCTCGACACAGCGAAGAAACGCTTTTCAAGCGTCCCATCCCTGCCAGAAACTCGGCCCCCTTCGCGCATGCGCTCTATAGTCATCACAGTATGAGGAGTGCAGAGAACAAGTAACGTCAGAGGTAAACAAGCTTTTATGTTTCTCGTTTACATATTCCACGCTCATGTTTGTAATTAAAGTGCAGATACATTTTATTAAATATTCCGCTGGCCGACAGGAGGCCTGCGGCTGCTCGCAGCGGTCAGTGAGACTTGTCAGCCTAAGCTGCTTCAGCAGGAGCGAACTGTTAGCTGTGTTAGCTTCTGTATTCACAGTCAATGGAGAGGCGATCCAACTCCGCTGAACTGCACCAGCTCAGGGGACAGCTTTAAACATGCGACTGTATCTTCTCTTACGCTGGTGTCTTTTACTGAAGTGTTCTTTTAAACTACTTTCCGCTTCGTCCGGTGTCATTCTGTGCTAATATTTAGAGCTAACATTGATAGCATTAGCATCTTAGCCGCTGTCAAATATCTGTTAAGCTAGACAGGGGAGGGACATTTAGAGCGACTGACGACCGAGACAGCCAATAAAATTGAGAGTAGGCGTCCTTAGGAGTCTTCAAGACCAATTATCTTCTTCTACTAAGAAAGCTAAGGAATATCAAGCGGAAAGTCAAAACAATGTCTGTTTCATTCATTACAAACTGTTCGAGTTTAACATTCGCACATTTGTTCAGTCGAAATTCAGACTGCACCCCTGGAAAGCTGATAATAACTACACTAAAAAAAGTTGGGCTGCAACCGTTATCAGAGACGGGCGCAACGTCATCATATGTATGCCGTCATCACGCAACGTGACGTACAGTAGCGTTCGCGACCTTTGACCTTTATGTGTTCTTGCTTTTTTTTTTTTTTTTTTAACTTACAACGATAGTTTGCAAAAATAGAAGAAAAAAGAAAATTCAAACATTTATTTGTTAAGGTAATAAATACAATATGGGGGAAAACTGTAAAGAAAATAAATCTTTGGCATATCTAGAGTTTGAGTTCATTTGGGAATTTGCTTAGTTCAACCTATACTCTGTTTTTAAGTTATTAGAATGGACCGCCTTTGAGTTTTTATTCACCTTGTCCATTTACACTTGTTGTTCCACAAATAATGAAACATAGCAAATAGAATATTTATATCCAACATTAAATATAACCGCTGTGCTCCATCAAAACAAAAGAAAATGGCTTAAAAATATTGAACTGTCAAATAAACTCCACAGTAAAATGACAGAAAATGCTCACATCAACACTTCCTGTGTTTTTGTACCAGATGAAGACACCTCCGGACCGATCAGGCATCACATTTGAAGTCGGAGCCAAGCTAGAAGCTCGAGACCGCCACAAGAACTGGTCAGAAGACTCCTCCCCACCACCACCTTCCACACACACACACACACACACACACACTTATTCTTTCCCTTAGGGTTCGTCACAGCAGATGATCTGCCTCCATCTCACTGTGTCCCTGCATCCTCCTCTGTTACTCCAACCACCAGCTCCATATTCAACAGCCTTTGCCCAAGATATCCATTCTCACTCTCTTACACACATCATAACCACCTCAGCCTTTCCTCCCTGACTCTGAGCCCTCCCTCTGATGCACTAATTTCTAATCCTGTTCATCCTGCTCACTCCTAGTCAACATCTGAACATCTTCAGCTCTGCCTCCTGTACAACCAAACATCACAATGGGCCTCACTACGATCTTTTAAACCTTCCCTTTCACTATTGCTGCTCTCCTTCTGTCACAAATCACCCCGACACTCATGTACACCCTCCTTGCACTCTCTTCCTCACCTCTCCTGTGCACTAACACACTCAAAATACCAAAAATTAATTGTTTGTTTTACTGAGCTTCTGCTGTTATGATGTACCCACTCATTCAAGCTTTTAAAGTAAAGTGTGGGTTAGCGACTTCTTAATAGTCCCTTTGTTATGAGTCTGGTCTGTGGAAATGCGATGAGTGGATGATTCATTTAAGTTCCCACAGCAGTTCAGCCAACATACAGGAAACTTTCAGATACTGGTGACGATTTTTTTTCCAGGATTTTAATAAAGTATTTAACTTTTTTATGATTTTTAATCCACCAAATAACAACAAAAAAAGCAAAAGGAACAGACTTATATTAAATGAGGTAACACTGACTCATTGCCTTAAAGATATGCAACCAGCTGTGCTCATGTGTGAATTCAAAAGGCCCAACCTTTCCTGTGGTGTGTAAATATCCTCTAATTTGTAGCTAAACAAAAGCTAATTTTGAATGTGGAAATTATAAAGATTTTTGGGAGAACATATTTCAAATGGTGTACTAAAAGTTTGTCCTTCTTTTAGGTACACGGCCACCATTGAGAAGATTGATTATGACAAAGAGCGGGTCCTGATCCACTACCTGCAGTGGAGCCGTCGCCATGACGAGTGGTTTCAGTGGAACTCGCCGTACCTGCGGCCGAAGGAGCGAGTCAGCCTGAGGAGGCAGGGCCTGAATCCAACGCGATCACAGCCGGTATAGAACACGTCAGACGTACACAGATGTTTCTTTTTAAATAGTTTTTAAAACATCAGTATCAGTGTCGTGGCAGGGATGCTGATACTCAATAAGATTTTTTTTTCTAAGATGCATGAACTGAAATAATATATTTAATTCCTGCTTTTGAAGTAAATGTGAAAATATCAGGAGCCTGTACTACGACTTGGTTCATCGTATCCACAATATATTTCTGTTATCATTTTGTGTTTTAGGGCTGCCACGATTAGTCGACTTGTCACGATTATGACGACTATCAAAAATTTCGATGACAAATTTAATAGTCGACGCGTCGTTTGAAGCTTTGTAAGATTCAGAAAGACGCAGGAATAAATATTAATAACGTGTAATAAGGACTGAGTGTAATAACGGACTGAAACAGAAGGTGGCAGCACTGCATGTACAAGGATGCCAGCTGCCGTTAAACCCCGAAGAAGAAGAAGAAGAAGAAGCAGTCTCCAGTATCGTAGCTGGCTGTGTCCCAATAGACCCTGTGCACGAGAAAATACTAACTTCCTGGTTTGAGACCAAAGTAAAGATAGCTTTACTTTGCGGTCAATCGCTACTGCGAAGATATACTCCAAAATCATGTCCAAAACTCGAAAACGGAAAGATGGCGTTAAGTTACAAAGAGCAGAAGGTGGGAACACTCACCGCTGTTGTGTGATAAAAATCTAATGATCAATTTTGAGGTTTAAAGAGTTTAAATGATCAGGTGTTTACATCACTCAACACAAGCAGAACTGCAGCAGAAGACACATCGTCCACATTCAGAAGCACATCTCTGTATAGTGACTGGTCTCATGATTTAAACAGGCAAATGTTCAGCATTCAAACTACAGGTGAACAATAGTCAAACCAGATGTTTCCCCGTTATGTCGATATCAGCTAGTCAAGTACACACCTACACAGCATGTTAACAAACCGTGAAAAAAGCCACACAAAAAATGAACGATTGCTGGTAACGGTTTCTATACATTAGTATTTACGAAGGGTATGTTGTGACTTACCTTAAAAATTACAGCGATCCCTCGCTATGACGCGGTTCACCTTTCACCTCGCTGTTTCACAGAGTTTTTAGTGTAAGTTTGCATTTTTTTTTCTTCTATGCAAAATGGAAGAAGGTGAAAAAAGTGCTTCATTTTTCTACAATCTGGAGAAACGGAGGCAAGAGAAGAAATCTATTAATACATTAACTGTAAATGGGGAAGAATGCACAAATCATAAGACTATAGCAGAAGAAATACATAAATTTTATTCAAATTTATACTCATCTAAATGTTTAATTACTGGTTCCTTTTTTGATGAAACTTATATTCCAAAAATTGATTCTGTATTCAGAGAAATGTGTGATTCTGATATATGACTGCATGACTGAGATCAAGCCTTAAACAAACTGAAAATGGACAAAGTTCCTGGTCAGGACGGCTTGACTGACATCTTTTATAAATTCTTCTGGAAAGAAATGAAATAATTTTTCTTCAAAACTATTAATGAGATCATTAGTAATGAAACATTAGCATCGACAATGAAACAGGGTATTATCTCCCTTATTCCCAAACCTGGTAAAGATAAAAGATTAATCAATAATCTGCGACCAATTACTCTATTGGATACAGATTGTAACATTCTTGCTCATGTTATTGCAAACAGATTAAAGGACGGCTTAGATCAGATTATTAGTGAAACACAATCTGGGTTCCTTAAAAATCGTTCTATCCACAATAATATTAGACTGGTTTTAGATCTACTGGATTATAATCACTTAATGAAGATGATGGTGTGATTCTGTTTTTAGACTTTTATAAAGCATTTGATACGGTCGAACAGCCTTTCATTTTAAAAGCTTCACAGTATTTTGGTTTTGGTAAAAAATTCATAGATTTAATTTCTTTATTATCCTCTGACATCAATAGTTCTGTTTCTTTACCTTTTGGAACGTCTGATTTAACGTCAGTCGAGGAGTCAGGGGTGTCCAGCTTCTCCGTTACTTTTCATTATTGTAACGGAACTTTTAGCTACTTTCATGAAACACAATCCAAACATTCAACCACTGAATTTGATGGGAGCCCCATTGATCATAAGTCAATCAGCAGATGATACTACACTGTTTTTAAAGAACACGTCACAGGTTCCTCTCGCACTAAATGAAATTTCACTATTTTCAAAGGCTTCTGGTTTGTGCCTGAATATTAGAAAATGTGAATTATTAACTATTCATGATTGTAAACCCAGTATCTCTTTTAACGTAGCTATTAAAACTGAAATTAAATATTTGGGTATTATAATCTCAAAGAATACAAATAATAGAGAAAATCTAAATTTTGAGCATATTACCCAGAAATCTAAAAAGATCCTAATCAGCTGGTTACAAAGACACCTCTCCATCTAAAACAGAAGGTATCTCTCGACTGATTTATCCATCACAGTGCTTATATGTTTTCAATAGACTAATCAATAATATAAATCAAATTAACTTTAATTACATTTGGAGAAACAAACAACATTATGTTAGGAAGAATGATGTAGTGAAGTCATTTGAAGGAGGAGGTTTGAATGCGATTGATTTTGAAGCAGTGATGGTTCCATCAAACTCAAATGGTTGCAGTCGTTCATAAATAACTCAAACAGTATTTGGTTTTATTTCCTCAAAGTAATCTTTGAGAAGCTTGGTGGCATCGAATTTCTCTTAAAGTGTGACTTTGAAATTTCCAAATTACCAATTAAATTATCCAATTTTCATAAACAGGTTCTCCAATACTGGAAAATGATTTACAAGCATAATTTTTCTCCACATACAAACTCGATTTGGAACAACAGATGCATACGATAAAAAGAAAATCCATCTTTTATAAGGATTGGATGGATCATGGAATTTGGACCGTTTTACACCTTTTAGACAATGACGGCAATTTATTATCGTCTAATAAATTCATAGATAATTATGTCTCAAAGTAAATTCACTAAAGTTGTGAAAGTCATCCCCCTGCAATGATTCAGATGGCTAAAGCCAGTTTAACCTGTTCGTCCTCTATAATTCGTGAACCGTCCTTAATTATTGATGATCGTCAATCTAAAGGAAAGACATGCAAAATTCTAACCAAAGAACTTTTTCCTTCTCAATTAAAAAGAAAATATTTGTTTAAAGATTATAACTCGAGGTTTTTGACTGAGTATCTTTCTGTTCCAATTCCACCAAAAGCAAAAGAAAATCACTTTAAAATCTTAAATGCCATATACCCGTCCACGGACCGTCTTCACAAGAAATTCAATATAGATACGAGCGCATGCACTTTTTGCAACACTGATATTGAGACTACAGATACTAATGATAGTTATATAAGAGCAGATGCTGCTGGTGCAATAAGCTGTACGTTTTACAGCCAATGGATGATGATCTGATTAGTCGACTATCAAAATAATCGTTTGTGGCAGCGCTAGTGTGTTTTAATAATGTTGGTCAAGAAGACTAGAAAGATTGTGACGATAATAAATTGAAGCTAGGAGAATGTTGACTGTGTAAGCTAACAGACTTCTTCTCTGCGTCTCAGACGTTTGTTTCAGGCTCAAAGGTTCTGGCCTGTTGGACCGACTGTCGTTTCTACCCGGCCAAAATCCTCCGCGTCAACAAGGACGGTGAGGTTCAGCTGTGACCTTTTACCTCTGCTGTTTTTCTACTGTATTCTACTGCTGGTTGATTTTCTGATTTTTGGGGAAAAAAGGTCAGTGCAGCTGTTTATCACAAGGTTTTCTGATGAATCACTAAGCACCTGCCATCTGCACCCCTCACTAACTTTTGGCTATTCAGTGGACCCATGCATATGTTTTCTTTCATAGTATTTATCGTAACGATTCAGATTCAGCTTGCTTCTGCACTTAAGAAGTGAGGAGGTCTTAATAATACTGGGAAAAAATGAGGTGAGAGGCCCAAAATTTCAGCCCACCCCTCTGTGCTTCTTGTTCCAGTAACTTGACTAGTATGGAGGTATGATTGTGTGTGGGTTCATTAGTTACTCTACAATATAAGTCAACTAATCCTGAGTGGTTTTCCTGATTCAATGATATTAATGATATAAAGCTGCTTACATTATTTTTACAGTTGAAGCTGATTGGACTGTTAAAAGCGTTTCATTAAAGAAAAGTCAAATAAATCCTGATTAATTCATACTGAAAACTCTGGTTTGGAGTCGAGTAGCTGCCTCAGGTGAGAGAGGTGAGGTATCTCTGGGCTTTGTTTGAGGTACTTAGGTGGAGATTGAAGCAGGAGATTGACAGAAGGGCTGGTGCAGCTGGACCGTCTGTTGTGAGGAGGGAGCTGAGCCTGAAGGCGAAGCTGTCAATTTACTGGTTGATCTACATTCCCTGTCTCATATGTGACCCCGAGCTGTGGGTAGTTACCAGAAAATAAGATTGTGCATTCAAGTGGCAAAAATCGGGCTCTCCCTTCAGACAGAGCTCAGAGTACAGCCTTTGCATCAAAAGGTGCCGGCTGAAGTAGTTCGGTCGGCTCTGACCCAGATAAGCTCCAGAAGTGTTCGGTGAATGGATGGGCGTCTTTTCTGTCCACCTTCATGCTGTTTGACTCCCGCTGTCCGTCTTTGTGCTGCGTTCCTGTTGTTACTGAAGCGAATCGGCTGTTTTTGGAACATCATTGATCTAAACCTGCTGTTTGTGTTTTCCTGTGTCAGACTCCTACACAGTGCGATTCTATGATGGCGTGGTTCGGACTGTGAAGCCCACCAAAGTCAAACCTTTCCAGGAAGTAAGAAACGCTTCTCTCTAATTGGTCCTCGTCTCCTCAGTGTTTCACACAATCACAACGTCTTTGATCCTAAATGTGTTTGTTTTTGTTTGTTTGTCGTTCTTAGAAATCCAGATCTGAGAAAAGTGCTGTGGGGAGCGAGGGATGGGAGGAGGGTGAGAGTGAGGAGGAGGAAGGAGGAGAAGGACAGGAAGAAGAGGAGGAGGAGGAGGAGGAGGAGAAAAAGGAGGAAGAGGAGGCAGATGAGAAGGTGACAACAGAAGAGACTGATGCAGATTTGGAGAGGGAGGAGGACAGGAAGAGGAAGGCAGAACCTTCATCCTCAAATCCACCTGCCAAGAAGAAAACAGATGACAGTAAGTAAGATGACCTCTGACCCCAAGCGCCCGCTGATTGTTAGCACACAGTAGATCTGTCCAGATGTTTGGAGGCTCTGCAGCTCGTCAAATGGTTAACAATGGTCTGTCTCTCCTCCAGGCAGAAGCAGTGGAACTCAGAATCAGCCAATCACAGCTGACTCCACCCCCCCAGCAGCAGCAGCACTTAACCCCGCCCACATAGACAGAGGTACACTTATCTGCACTTTTTTGATGAAAAATCTAGGTTGTTTTCTAAGGCTTATATTATATTATATTATTTTGGTGAGTGTATGTGATGTGTTGGTTGTCTGTTTGTTTGTTTGTACGGACATACTGCAAATCAGTTTCCCGTTAGGGACAATAAAGTTACCATTGACCACTGTAAACAGATATCTGCACAGGAATATGGAGAATACATAAAGGGTTTCTGGTTTCCACCGGTTTGAGTATGCACGAAAAAGTGAGGTCCTGTTTGCCGAAATAAAACCTGAGAACCTGCAGCTACAATCTAACAACAACTTAGGCTTTTGTAAGCTTTTCTAAATATGTCTGCATTAGAAAAGGGCTGCAAGTCTCATCCAGAATATCAACAGACGACACGGGCGGCTCTGCACCAGCAAATCCTACAGCAGCAGACTCGCTGATGGTGCCTGAAGTCGACAGAGGAGGATTTAGACATGCGTGTATTGGTCCAAACATGAGAACTCTGAGAGTGACGTCTCCACAGAACATGTGCACATTTTATACGGTTCTCTTAGCTTTAAGACGATGTCTGTGGGGACTGTCTCACTCAGGAGGACAGCAGAGGAACTCCATATTTAAACCGAGGAGATCAAACTCTGTACTGGACGTAGTTCTTATTAGATCTGGGTGAGATGGACAAAACTGTGACATGTTTTTCATACCAGTCGAATCACTATTTCTGTGCAGCTTAAAGACGAGCTCTACTCCAAAGTGAAGATAAAATGTTAATTTTGATTTAAATATTAATTATTTTGTGTCACACATTGAACATGACTAATGTACTGTAGAACAGCGGTCCCCAACCCCCGGGCCTCGGACCAGTACCGGTCGTTTGGTATCGGGCTGCGAGAGTTGAGGCTCAAGTGTGAAATGTATAGTTTTCAGGATTTTTATCGGTTTTCAGCGTCATTTTGTTATCGTTTTTATCATTTACTCTGTTTTCCTGGGTCTTTTCACGTGTGTTATGAATAAATCTTCTTTTTTTCGGTACCTGTACTGGTTTTATTTTGTTGTATTTATCCGCGACACTTTAAAGGCCGGTCCATGAAAATATTGTCGGGCATAAACCGGTCCGTGGTGCAAAAAAGGTTGGAGACCGCTGCTGTAGAATATTATACAAGTGTACTTTGAGTACATGCTGCTAGTGTATGTGAGCATATAATAAAGTAAAATCTTAATTTTGACCGGTAAGAACGTTGAAGTCAACCCGAGGATAAAACCATGGTGAACGTGAGACAATCCAGTTCTTAACAGAAGAAACAGTTTAACTTTGTTCGGAGGTGCTTCTCTTATTTGGATCAGTAAGTGGTTATGCTTCTGTAACGTACTTGATCTGTTTGTTTTATTTCATCTTTGTTTCAGATGTCCTGCTGGAGCGTCAGGCTCACCTTCCCACCACACACAAGTTCAGCAGAGAACCATGTAAGTCGCTCAGTCCTCCACATAAACACAAAAGATTAGAATGTCTTGATGCGTGCTCAATCATCCAGGGAAGTAAATCCCCAAAGTTTCTGTTCATCTGGTCGTAGCGTTTTCAGTGGGAGAAACGTTTCGTCTCACATCCAGGTGACGTCTTCAGTCTCAGCTGACTGCAGGTTTCAACCTTATAAACAGGACATTTAAATTAGACTGAAACCAGCTCAGTGAAGGAACAATGGGCTGGGAGGTCAGTTCCTTCATCTTAATTATGCAAATTCTCATGACCATTGATCAAAACTGGTTGATGAAACGTTTCTCCCTCTGAAAACGCTACGAGCAGATGAACAGAATCAAACTTTGGGGACAAAAGTTTAGAGTTTAAAAGTTGTTTTTTTGTCTAATGAGAACAAGTAGCACAGATAAAGACTGTCAGCTGCTCAATCCACACTTGTCATGGGAACAGATTGAACATGGAAAGGATATCAAATGTTTTAACTGAGAAAATTTGATGGAAGCGACGCCTCTCAAGAGAACAGGGTGATGTTTCCTCTGTGTCTTAAACATCTCAGAGCCGAGGTTAAAGCTTAAAGGTCAAAGCTGCTCAACAGTCCTGGCTCTTCTTTGGTGTCGCCATGCTCCGAATGTTTTCAGCCGCGCTGTTGGAATCGATGCTTTATGTGATTTTAGCATCGTTGTGCTGAAACATGAAGAAGATGTAGAAGTCAGAGATGCAGGCTTTTAAACTGAGCGCTGATATTGATCCACGGGGTCTCCCGTCTCTTTATTCCAGAAGAACTTTTTCCAAAAGTAATGAAAACATGTGTCTGACATGGGAACAGTTTTCTGTGAGTTTTGGTTCAGAGAAGACGACGTTGTTTCTGATCATGTTTAGATGTGGCGACGTGTTTGGAGCTTTAGCCTGCAGCCTGAGGGCCTGAAGATCACGAGCATCAGCCTCGATCCGCACGCAGATACTTCTCCAAATAATCTATAATAATAATTTATGATTTTATTTTATTGTAGATGAGACAGTTAAAGTCTTCACAATTTCACAACATTATTGTGAAATTGTTCAATTTGTCGACACAGTTCTTTGCAGATTGCTGAACGTCTGCCTCTCTTTATACCGACCTGCTGCTAATTAACCAAACAAGGTGCAACACGTTCCTCCAGCTGGTTCTTTCTTACTGTCACTCACTTCTCCTGCGTTTTGTCTGAAACATTTAATGAAACGGTAAAATGTCTCTGTTGAAATATTTAACTTGTTTTCTGCTTTATTGTGAATAAAATTCATAAGATTTGCAAATCATTGCACAGCATCCAAACTTTTGTGGAACTGAGGTTTTTCTTCAGCTCAGAGGAATTTTAGACGCCGTCTTAAATTGACAAATTGTGCTTCTGAGCAGACATTTAACGTAGCTTCCTGTCCTCTCTTCGTGCTTGGGGTTACAGTACAAAGACATATTATCAGTGTGCAGCTGCTCCCTTCTTCTTTCTAAGCATGAAAGTTTCCTAATCCAGTCCCACAGCAGTTAGAAACACTCGGTGTGTCCTCTCCTCTCAGTGTACAGGGTGATAAAGAACCAGCCTCCACCCATCCTCTCCATTGAGCTGGACCACAACCCCTTCAAGTGCCCTGCTCCCGGGTGCACCAAGTCATTCAGGAAGGCGAGCCTGCTGCACTACCACATCAAGTACTACCACTCCGACCAGCAGCTGGAGGAGCAAAGCAGCGCGGAGGAGGCCGTGAGGTTGGTTTGTGTCCCACGGATTAGATACGGTGAGCAGAGGGCGGTGAGTTTAACACTGACTGGAGCTATTTTGTTTTGTTTTGTTTTTTTAGGAGGAAGCGATCTTTTTCAGAGGGCGGCGACTTGGTGTCAGACAGGAGGAGTGAGAACTCGACCAGCGGAGAACATAGCATCGTGGGAACAGGTACAGAGCAGAGCACAGCATCAGGACATAGGAGCAGAAAACCAGGCCAACCAGCAGCGTTGGTCATTTCTCTCATGTGTGCCTGTTAGTAGAAGCCAAGAAGGACGGGGGGAAGGAGAAAACGGGAGGACTGGATAAGAAGGAGAGGAAGAACTTCCTGCGAATCAAACTGAAAAAGAAGAAAAAGAAGAAGAAGAAGAAGAAAAGTCAGACGGGTGAGACTCATTGTGTCTGTTGACCTTCTTAAACTGAGGTTAACAGGTTTGTAAGGTCTGCTCTCATCTAACAGTTTGAAATTCGCTGTAGAAGTGTCATATTTTACCATCCGTTTTCTTTCACTTATCTAAGTCAGAGTCATGGGGGAGGTCAGGTTGTCCCAGCTTGCACAGGGCGAGAGGAAGGGTACACCCTGGATAGGTCACCAGTGTGTCGCAGGGCTAACAGAGACAAACAGCTGTTCAGACTCACATTCACACCTGTGACCAGTTTAGCATCACCAATGAACCCTGTGAGGAAGACAGGACCCACCCAAACACGGGAGATCATCCAGTCTCCATTTCAGCTACACTGGCTTCCTGTTGAATTTCAGTACATTTTAAATCCTGGTCTTGCATGGACTGGCACCAGCCTACATCTCCGATCTGCTACAGCCCGATGTCCCCAGCAGGTCCCTGAGATCTGATCAGGACTATAAAACAGACTAAGGCTACGTTCACTCTGCAGGTCTTGATGCTCAATCCCGATTTTTTTGTCTGCTCGTTCACACTACAAATAAAATGCGACAGCAAACGCGCTCTAGTGTGAACGCTCAAAGCGGCCGCATGCGCAAAAGAAGACGTCACACACAACACGCTCTGTTTAGACCCAGACCAACAGTATTGTTTGACTGATGGTCTTAATATAAAGACTTCGGACTTTACGTTTCCCAATTTTTGCTTTAAGTTATTTTGTTATTTACATAATAATGTAAATAACCTAATAATGATCCTTATTGCTGTTTTAGAGGAGCGCTGCTTCAAAGGATAGTCGCAGATTTCTGTCAGAATCTGCAGATTATACAGTACAAATAAAATGTTCACGTTTCTCCAACGTTGTCTTCCCAACAGTTTCACCGGATGGCCAGGAAGCGTTCGCGATGTCTTCTCCGGCGCTGATAATTGGCGTCTGTCTTGTGTCAGTGACGTAAAAGACGGATTTAATGTGACATGACCATCAAACAGCAGTCGCTTTCTGAAACATCAGATATGTATCGGATTCAGCACCACATACGAAAGTGACCCAGATCGGATTTGAAAATATCGGATTTGTGCCGTTCACACTGTCACACCATGATCGGATATGGGTCGCATAGGGTCAAAAAATTGGATTTGATGCGCTTTCGCCTGCAGTGTGAACGTAGCCTAAGACGAGAACTAAGGGTGACGGAGCTTTTAGCCACTGTGGCCCCGAGACTGTGGACTCTCTCCCTCAGACATTAAGACTGTGGACTCTCTCCCTCAGACATTAAGACTGTGGACTCGTTCGTTGTTTTTAAAAAACAACTCAAAACTCTCCTTTTAAAACAGTTTTTGGTTAAATTTCTGCCTGTTTTATATTGTCTGTTTCACCTTTTTACTATTTGTTATCTTATGAAGGAATGAAAGTGCTATATAAATAAAATTGTATTTATTATTTATCTTCAACTCACATTTTATCTGTTATTGCACTTCTTGCATCCTCAGATTTAAATATAGAGTCCGATCTGACAGAAGTGTGAACCTGCGCATTAGTAACACCACAGAAAATGAACTGCAGCGTGTTTGGCTCAGATTTGCTGCTGAGGGCGTTTTGGCTGCTCACAAACACGAGTGTAACGGGAAAGTAAAAACATATTTATGTTGTGTTGGAAACGCTGCAGACGAAGCT
The DNA here is from genome assembly GCF_963576455.1 of Neolamprologus multifasciatus. Taxonomy (NCBI): domain Eukaryota; kingdom Metazoa; phylum Chordata; class Actinopteri; order Cichliformes; family Cichlidae; genus Neolamprologus; species Neolamprologus multifasciatus. The sequence continues at coordinate 1,741,597 of NC_140458.1, read as the reverse complement.
AAAGCACCTTCACGACCTGTTTGTGATTTAAAACTCCTCTTTTTCAGCCGCTTCTCATTAGTTGTTGTCATTACTGTGAGTTACTGAGCACCAGAACAAGTGTGACAGCGTTCACGCGAGCACTGAGCGTCCAATCATTTTGTTGCTTCGCTCTTCTTCTCATCAGGTTTCTGCAGCAGCGACGATGAGAGCTCAGACAGACCTCCGATCACTCTGAAGCTCTCAACTGAACATCACAACACACACATGCAAGGTGGGAAAACACACGCACACGAATATCACAAACACTGATACGATGTAAAAATTCAAAAACAGAGTTTCTGTACTTTTAGCCGACGACGGCAGCGATTGGTCAACGCTGACAGCAGAGAGTGGAGAGGACACGCCCTCCTGGCCTGTTGGCACGGAGACGGAGGAGTGTGAGGTGGTGAGGTGTGTGTGCGAGGTGGACGAGGAGAATGACTTCATGATCCAGGTGAGACACACACAGGAATGATTCGTCTGTAGCTGCTTTTAAAATGAATCCACAGAACTGACAAACAAGTCTGGAAGGAGAGAAATGAATCATGGGAAATATTTTACATCATCCATCAGGTTCTGTTCAATGTGAAGATTTAGCAGATTATCTTTTGTCACTGAAGGCCTTTGTCTGAGGAAACATGCTCAGAAACACAGAATTGTGATCCCAGTGTTTTCTCTGTGTGTGTCTGTAGTGCGAGTCGTGTCTGTGCTGGCAGCACGGGACCTGTATGGGTTTATACGAGGACAACGTCCCACACAACTACATCTGCTACTACTGCAGACAGACCGCAGGTAGGCTTCACACTGTGAGCACTTACTGCTGTGCCGAGCCTGAGAAAGAAAGCAGGTAAAGGTGGATTATTTGATAGTTGGTGTGATATAAAACTCAAAGCTTGCATTTTATATGTTACAGCAAAGGCCTGGAAAAGTTCCTCGACCCCTTGTCGAGCGGTCGTAGGAGGTAGCTCTCTGTGTTTAGGTGAATGCAGTCCCAAAGTTATACGGTGCTGCACCAAGAACAACCTTTCGGCTGCTTTAGTTGCAGTTTGTAGAGGCGATCACTTTTTCATTTAAAGGCGAACGGTCCCTGAGTCGAGTTTTACCCCCACTCGGTGGTTAATAGAGAGAGGTTGCAGCGTAGTCGGTGTCTTCCATTCAAACTGCGAGGGGACCAGCGCCATCATGAGGAACCTGCAGGAAACACTCAGCAGGCGGTCAATACACATTTCTCCTGTGACTGAAGGACGCCACAGGGGTCGCTGACCCGTCTCTAGGTCTGTGTGACCGAAGCCTAAAATAACAGAGAATCCATTAGTGTCCAGAAGTATATGGACGCGCTTGTATTAGGGGTGCAACGATACTCGTATTGATATTGAACCGTTTGATACAGTGCTTTCTGTTCGGTACGCATATGTATCGAACAATACAACATTTTTAATTTATTTTATCAACTTTTCTTCTGACGATGCTGTCTGTGTTGAGCGCTCAGTGGATCTGCGCTCGACAGTGCAGCCTAGGCGGAGTAGTCGAACGCAGATTCACTGAGCGCAGGGCAAGCTAGCAGACAGAAGCTAAGCTCGTTGCAACATGGCAAATTGAACCTCCCCCACCCTCATTCAGATCTGGCGTTTGGAACTATTTTGGTTTTCATGTGACGTATGACCCTGAAGGTAAGCGCGTCATGGACTAAAGTAAAACAGTATGTTGGATGTGCCAGCAATGCTCAGTTACATGGGTGGGAACTAGTGTGTTAGCGCAGTTAGCTCGTTAACGTGTTGACGCCGTCCAGCTCCACGCACGGGGCGATCCGCGGTAGCTCGTTAACGGAGATTTGCAGTGTTGTGGCGTTAACGTCATTTCAGATTAACGCTGACAGCACTAGTGGGAACACAACGAATATGACTGCACATTTACTCCGACATCATCCTCGTGCAAAGACAAGTGGAAGCAGACAAAAACAACAAGCACGCATGCTACAAACTTTAGCCGAGTCATTTAGACAGCCGTTAGCACATGATTCTCCTTATGGGGACCTGATATGTTTAATATGCTGCTGAGAATATAGCCCAGAAGAAGCGTATAGTAGAGCTTTTATTTTGGAAAGAGACATTTCTCTGTAATAAACTCTCTTTTCCAAAGATGAGTGATTTCTCCATCAGATAGATTTATTTTTATTTTGTTGTTTCAGCAACATTAAATTAAAAAACTGTACTTTTGAGTTAAAATATATATTTATAATTTTAATAAATGACAAATTAAAAAGGCATGAACATTTTTTTTGTATCGAGAAAATATCGAACCGAACCGTGAATTTTGTGTATCGTTGCACCTCTAGCTTGTATGTCTTAGATCAGAGACAAATCAGTGAAACTGCATTTGTGCTAATTGTCTGGTCAGGTTGGTGAAGAGCAGCAGCACGAGGAGGCTTTGATTAGATGTGACACTGCAAGTCAAAGTGTGTGTTTGTATTGTAACCTTTTCTAACTGGTTGGAAAAGGACGGAGCCATGTGACTTATGTGACTTTGTACCTCAGTGAGTGTGTGAGGCTTCGACGTCACGAGCGCCACAGCTCAGGCTCTCTGTGGGTTCCTGTGTGGTGCTTGTGCTTCTCCTCTCATCTTGTTTTCATCTGTAATCCTCATTGGTCCAGGTTGGCGGTGTGCTCAGCGTTTCCGGTCTGAGCCCGACTTGTTGAAATCCGGTCACATGTTTGGCCTGTCGTGTGTGAAGGAGAACTACTCCGAGGTCAACGCCTCCAAGATCTCACACACCAGCCACCTGCTGGCGCACACGTACGGCATCAGCCAGGTCCTCAGCGCCCTGCAGCTCAAAATCAGCCTGCTGCGGTGAGTGCGATCGCGCCGGCGGCTCGGCTCATCCGTTCGAGCCCGCAGAGGCGTTAGCTCGGTCTGACTGTGGCCGTCTTTCCCCGCAGCTCGCCGTCCCACCCCGACCAGCAGCTGTGGAGGTCACCGTGGAAGCAGGAGGAGAGGCACAGACTGACGTCCAGCCCGAGAGGAGAGCCGCCCGTCTGCTACGTCAGCAGCGAGCACTGCTATCAGAAGCCCGGAGCATCATGGGAAAAAGGAGAGGAGCAGGAGAAAGAGAGGCCGATGGTGACGGTGAAGCAAGAGCGCAGTGGCGAGGAGAAGGTAGAGACTCAGCAGACACTCGTGTAGCCTTTTAACTGTTCACACGTTTCCTACTCAGGAAGCTGAAACACTCGTTCACAAGTGTTCACCAACTCTCTCCACTGCCCGAGGTAACAGGACTCAAAACATCTTTGTTTTCATGTATTTGTGCTCTTCACACTGATGGGGGGAAACATGAGCAATAAAATCTGGGATTTCACTCCTGCATTAAGGCTGAACATCATAAAATCAGATTATTTAGAGCAAAGACGATGAATCTCTTCTCTGCTGTGAATCTGAGACGCGTGAATCTTTAGCTGCTGGGAGGTTTAGGTGTAGTAAAAAAAACAAAGCCTGGCTCACAGAGACCTTGAGCAGAAGCGGCGCCTCACGCTCGCAGCGCTAAGCTCCTGCTGTTGCTATGAGACCAGTGAAGACCAGTTAGAAGCTCATTCTGGTGAATGTGGAACTATTTTTACCTTTTACTGAGTGTGAGGGGAGAGGAGCTGCAGAGGATACTCTGTGAAGATACACCAACAGAAAAGCTGTAACAGGCTTCCTCTGCACAGTCACACAGCCAGAGATTTTACAAACGTGAGGCTCTTTGGGTAGATCATGAAAACCTGTCATCTGTTTGATTTCATGGCCAGTTTCTGATCCTAAATTGTTTTATTTCTCTTAACTGTTGGAGAATTCTTGTAGAATAGAAAGAATACATCATTAGTAGCAACGAAATGGAGCTAAAAATAAACGATTGATGGAGACTCAACAAGTGAAACGAGCAGATCACAGTGAATTTATTTAAGTGGACCAGAAGACGAGATGTGAGATGTAAGAAAGATTCTTTCATTCCAGAGGGGGTCACAGAAGCAAAAGGGTTCGACAGGTGAGCCTGTGGAGGGGTTGTACGCTCCCCTGTGATTGGCTCATGAGTCAGTAGAGGCTGTGGCCGTAAACTGTCTTTGAATTTTTATTTAAATCTTAAGGAGATCACCTGTAAAAAAGAAAAATAATTATTTATTTATTACAGAATAAGCAGGCCATGACTTGTAAAAACCTAAATTTCATATTAAATTGTAAAGTTACTGAAATATAAACTGGAGATGTAATCTAATAATATTCTAATTTCAGTTCGGCTATTAGATGAAACTCGATAAAAACTGAAAAATGTCCACCTGCTGATCAGAATCAGCTGATCTCTTTGAACTTTTTAAATACAGCAGAAATCTCCAGGACTCAGAATCCAAAGCCAGCGTTATTATGTGTTTAACCAACTCTGAGCATCACGGCTTGTATTGTAGCTGCAGGTTTAACACTGTGATGTAACAGAAACAAGGACCCTGCATGTGTGACCCGGGGTTCTTTGGGGGGCGAGGGGGGGACCGCATTTTCTCCAGAAAAGGGAATTTTCAAGCATCATTGGTAGAGTGTCGTTATTCAAACTACAAACTACTACTACAATCTCCAAGTTTGTCAAATTCACTGAAAAACGAATTCGTCTTCGTCTCTGCTGCTGTTTGTTAAAAGCATCTGTCATTCTCTCTGTGTAGGAAATAAAACCTGAAGATGTCAACAGGAGCGCAGCTCGTACCGCCACAGACGGAGACGCCACCGCACTCACAGATGTGCACAACATAAAAACAGAGAATCACGCAGGCGGCGGCGAGCAGGCGCACACTCGGACGTGCGCAGCGGAGCCTCGCGCGGCGTCGGTGGCCGAGTGTCAGCTGAACCTGCTGGAGCACATCGAGTCCCTGCACCAGCAGATCAGCGCCAGGATGGACGTGATCGAGAGAGAGCTGGACGGTAACGCACACGTTGAATGTAAAACACAGAGTTGCACACGACGCTCCACATTAATCATTCAGTGTTATTCAAATAGTCACGGTGGCTTCATCTGGTTACGAAAGCAGAGAGAAAGAGAAAGCAAGTAAGTAATTATCCACCACGAGTTAGAGCTAGCTGGAGGAGAATAATTACTGAGGCGTGGGAAGAAGGAAGAGAGAAGGTTCGGTTTTTTGCGTCGCTTCACTTGGAGGGGTCGTGAAGCTCATGCATCCTGATCGCCGTGGTCCTGCCTGCTGCTCTACTTTCACCGTATTTCATTCAATAACACTTCATTGCATGTTTGGCCTTCATTTTAATTTAATTGGGATTAGAGAGGTCTCGCTTCACTGCTGTACATCACGTATCTTGTGTGACTGACAGAGCGGCGCGTGCCTGAGCGTGATACAGCAACGCTGGGTTGGACGTGATGAAGCGTCAGAGTCAAGTCACACCTCGGTGTTAGTTTGTGTCCACATGTGCTCGGTGCTGGTCGTAAAACTCGCTCTTCTTTGTCTTCAGTTCTAGAGTCCTGGTTGGACCACTCCGGCGAGCTCGAGCCTCCTGACCCTCTGTCCCGCCTCCCGCAGCTCAAACAGCGAATCAAACGGCTGCTGTGTGACCTGTGCACCGTGAGGCGCCTGTCGGTCTGCCGCTGACCGCCCTTCCTCTGAACTCTGATGAGACAAAGAGCGTGAAACTCCGAGTTGACTGTGGTTTGTTTCCCTGCAGTTACAGGACAGCGCCCCCCTGTGGTGGAGAAAAGGTGCTCTGCAACAAGATGGTGTTTTTTTGTTTGTTTGTTTTTAATACAACGCGACTGCTGATTTACGTTCCTGAAACGCCTCCAGCAGGACTTGAGAGTCCGTGTGAGCACCAGGCGAGGACGAGTTAGGTCATTGATCAGCTGTCATCCGTCTCATCGGGACGGGATGATGTTTGTCTCCTTGGAGGCTGAACGGACGCGTCGTCTGCCATCAGCTCGTTGTTTTTCTGCCAGCCAGCATCGAAGTGTAACAACGCACACAAAGGATTTGGATATCGTATATTTTCTAATTGTACTAATATTGCCAGTACTAATAATTGTTTGTTTTAAAGACTCTTGGAGGGTTTTACAAGGGTTGGTGACCACTAACTGCCAGTTGAACTAGTGCTAGTTAGTCGCAGCAGCTCTCAGAGCTCCTCTCTCTCTCTCTTTTTCATCATTTTATTCACCAATGAGGAGAGGAAGAACGCTACAGGCTGACTTAAAGGCAAGCTGACTTAAAGGCAAGCTGACTTAAAGGCACGCTGACTTAAAGGCAAGCTGACTTAAAGGCACGCTGACTTAAAGGCACGCTGACTTAAAGGCAAGCTGACTTAAAGGCAAGCTGACTTAAAGGCAAGCTGACTTAAAGGCAAGCTGACTTAAAGGCAAGCTGTATTATTTTTAAATCATTGGTTCCTTTTTTTTATTGTTAGGAATCAGTGCGATGTGGAGCAACAACGCCTGCAACAACAAAACAGCTTCAGTGTTCCTCAGGAAGGATAGCCTTCAAAAAGCAGCTTATTTTCCTACCCACACATATTTAATCTGACTAATTTACTGCAGGACATATCCCTTACTTTTATTTTGAAAGTCCCTGCTTCATTGTTGTATCCACCCTCTGTGTGATTCCTGATGACTGATGTCATCACCGCTGGGGTGGGGCAGCACCACAGGTTAATTAATCATTGATCAATAATCATTATGCCCAGTGTGAGGCCCACCTTTAGTTTATTTGTCACTCCCAGCATGAAGAGACGTTTACACATTTGTGTAACGTCACGACTGATTATGACGACTCGTGAGCATCTGTAGGACTCTGCAGCAGTTTCAGCGTTTTTGCTCAACATTGGACTGATTCCAAGCTTTTTTGTCTTCTGTAATAATTTAAACCCAGAATGGAGCAGCGGGCTTTGTACCAGACCGTGAACAGTGAGGCATGTTTAGGCTGGTGTTATACAAATCTTGAATATGGTTCAGTTTTCATGTACGTAAAGCTCTGAACCAGTCAACAAAGATGCAGGAGGTCATCACTGTGCAGACTGCAGCAACAACCAGGCAAAACCTACTGGGGACTCAAAGTGGTGAGCAATGGCCTTGATCTGTCCCACGGGCCATGGTTTGTTCCTGGCCTTTGACTGAAGGAATGATGTCACAGATACATGCAGCTGAAAGTTTCCCTTCAAAGAACGTGTGGGCTCTGCCGTAGAGTGGACGAGGGGCTGTGGCGTCCCCGAGGGAGCTCAGAGTAGTCGCTGCACCTCCACGTCTAAAGGAGCCCGGTCATGAAACTGTTGCAGAGGGAGTCCATGCCTGGAATACCTGCTTAGCCCACTGCCTCCAGCAGACGGGCAGAAGGAAGATGGAAAACTCAGCCGCAGGTTAACAGATCCTGAGGTTTTCCTTTCACGAGCTGTCTCAGTTGCTAATTTGAAGTTGATGCAGTCAGTTTAACCGTTTCAGACAACTAAAAATTCTGCTCCTGCATTTTTGACTCATTCACAATCAAACAAAATATCTTTTGAAAGCACAAAAACTCGACACCAAATGGTGTGAACCACTTATAAAGACACAGAAACAGTAGCTCTTTGTACTGATCTGTCGTTTCTCACCTCTGCTGAGCGCTGTTTGTACTACAAGAGTCCAACAAACTAAATGCTTCCAGAAAAACAGGGTTTAAAAACACGCATGTTTAAATGGATGTAAACAGCTAACTGCAGAGCCGATCACATTCAGTTCTGTTAGAAAGTTATTTGGGGAAATTCTGGGAATCATTTTGCAGGAGGAATTCATTCATTCATGGTATGATTCACTGCTTGCTCGAGCTGTGAGAGGTCACCCAGAGGAGGTTGTGGTGACAGACTGAGTGTCAGCTTTGGCGTCCTGTTGGTGTTTCTCTGTTAAAAGCCTCATTGAGGGAACAGTTTTCTTCCCCTCCTCCTGTCCTCATTTATCTGCTTTTCTGCATTTATTTGTTTGCTCAAATACGCAGTATCTTGGGTTGTAAACAGCATGATATGTTTTTTATTCTGGACTCTACAGTGGTAGCTTTGCTTAATTCACAGTTAATAATTCATCTGCTCTGAAACTGTTTTAGCTCGTCTGCCTTTAAGGCTACTCTTTCCTAATTGGTTGCTCCTCTTAAATAGAAGATTTGGACAGCAGGTGGGTGGGGCTTATGTGCCCGAGATGACCATATTAGTAATATCCTCTTTCTGTGACATCATACAGATCCAGGGATAGAAAAAAAGCTGCCTGATATGTGGGCTCACAGCGAATTGTTCTTCATGTTAAACATGAACTTCCACTGCTGGCCCTGGAAACAAGGAAAAGCAGAGTATGTCCCCGGCTTTTTATTTTCTAACAGCTGGCTCATAATAAGTTTTATATGTATGAGTCCTGAACCAGACTGTCCCGCACAGAATCATATTCAGATGGAGAAAACTGCTGGTGCTTTTTGCCGTTGTTGGTGCAGTCTGCCATTAAAGCAAACAGCTGTTCGTTTAAGAAACCCCAGCAGCTTTAAAATGTACATATGTCTGAATGAAGTTTTATATTCTTGAACAAGAAGCTAACTGTATATAGCTGTAGATTTTATTTTGATAGAATGGCTTGAAAGTGGAACTTTCCAGGAAAACAGTTGTTCGTTTCATGTTATTTTCATTTTTCCTTCAGCGTCTCGTTACTCTCTGAAAAACTTAACGCTGATGTGTCTTTAATCCAACCTGTTGCTTCAGTTTTTTAAAGTTTTATTACCTAAAAGGCTAAAGATGCTCTGTGTTACGTATCGCAGCCCGCGGGGGCGTCTGACTCACACCACATGAACTGTATATAAAAGATGGACACATAACATAAAGTCACCAGAACAGCGATTCCTGAGATATCAGGAAGAGTCTCATAGACATTTCATCCAATCAGACAGCTTTTCACAGTCGCCGCCCTCTGCTTGTCATCAGAAAGCAGGTTTAAGGCGTTTATGTCTTTCTTTCATACAGTCCCAAGTTTTCATTTTTATATTCATACTCTTGTTTAAAGCACGAGGAAATGTGTTTTTCTGAGGAGTTGTAGCTTTGAATAAAGGTATAAAATCCCAGTCGGTGTGGTTGTGTCACATTCAAGTGTCTGGATTTAAAGACCGCAGTGCTTTCCAGACGTGTTCATTACTTTGTTTGTGGTTTGAGTTATTTTTAAAAGTTTATTTACTATGGTCAACTTTTTAGTTCAACAAATGAGCACATCTGCATGCTTTTCAGCTATTTAAAGATATAATTTGCATTACTGAGACGACTTTTTAGACCACATGTATCCCAGCATTGTTGAGTCACGCTGGGCGAAGGAATTCTACAGATCACACAAACAGAACAGCTTGGAGAGCTTTTTTATTCTAACTGGAATTGAACGGATTAGAAAAGATTGATACTTATTGAAGAGCTGAGATTATGCTTCAAATATAAGATGAAAATTATCCATAAAACTGGCAAATATTTATCATTTCAAATGTAATATTCATAACTGACCCCGAGATGTTTACAAGGTAACACACAGAGCACGAGTTACTCCCTAACCCAAAGCATATTCCTGTTTTTGTTGTCCCGCTGAGACACTGATGGGTTTTTCTTTGTGTTTAAACCTAAAATCAGAGGCTTTAATCTGAATGAGAGGTTTCCCAGGCGAAATAAAAAATGTAATAATGGTAAATGGCCTGTGGTAAAGCGCTTTACTAGTCCCTAAGGACCACAAAGCACTTTACATATCCAGTCATCCACCCATTCACACACTGGTGATGGCAGCTACATTGTAGCCACAGCCACCCTGGGGTGCACTGACAGAGGCGAGGCTGCCGGACACTGGCGCCACCGGGCCCTCTGACCACCACCAGTAGGCAACGGGTAAAGTGTCTTACCCAAGGACACAACGACCGAGACTGTCGGAGCCGGGGCTCGAACCGGCAACCTTCTGATTACAAGGCGACCTGCCAACTCTTGAGCCACGATCGCCCCGCATACATTTATATAAATATATAAAGAATAAAAAGGTTGGAAAATCAAACTAAAAGTTTGAGTGAATGGAAAAAAAACCCATTAACATACAGAAATGAAAAGATGGAAACTGTTAAATGTGTGATCATCTCTCAAACAGCATCTACAGATTATGCTGATCCAGACTTTAGGTCACTGATTAGAGTCCTCAGCAGAGAAGCGAAACCTCATGTTTAAACCTCTGACGTCCATCATCTGCCGCTCTTCCCTGTTGAAGTATGCAGTGCCGTCTCTGATCTAAAGAGCAAACCAGCGTCATTGATGCCCACGAGTGAAGAAGGGATATAATGTCCTGCAATCTTCAGCAGTTAGTTTACTAGATTTGACCAGGATTTCATCAGTAAGGGATGGGATGAGATTTTATGGTTCTTTCCATCCCATGATCTTCACTTAACTCGTGTTCATGTTAACAATGAGAGAAAAAATGGTGAAAATATTCAGGACAGCAACAGTTTTGAGATACCTGTCCTTTGATAGATGTGTCAGTGTGTGTGCAGTGACACAGAGTGTTGTGTTCAGGTCCAGTCAGCCAGATGGTCTCACTGTGCGTCCGCAGACCACCGGGACATTTCCTGTTGGCACAGACTGTGTTACACACTACAGTCCACTGAGCAGCAACATAAAAATGGTATTTCCAGGATTTTATAGACGAGCTGGGACAGTAAGGATCGCATCATTAGTCTGATAAACAGGCCTGTAATCTCCACACAATTTCCAAAAAAACCCAGGACAACAGATCAGATCAGCTGATCAGAATATAAATGCACAAACACAGTCCTGGTGGATAAAGCTTCTCAAAGGAACTAAGGTCTTTGATCCATTTGTTTCTGCATGGTGACCAATATTTGAGCTTAATCTCATTGTGCTGGACGATTTTCAGCTGCTGAAATAATTTGGACTTTAATTTGCTTTCATCTGTTTTTACAACATGCACAAAAAGAAACCATTCTTTTGTTTTTTCAGTTTGAAACTAAATGCCAGGATTTTGTTTCTCTTCTTGCCAGAAAACCGAACATCCCATCTGGCTTCCTCACTGGTTAACTCTCCATTACTCCTACATTAATGCAGAAACTACCAACTCAAAGTTGGTAGAGAGATCAAATGTAATCCTGTGTTTTGTCTCAGACTGATTATTATTTCCTGTTCCAACACGACTGTGCACATAGCAAGGTCCACAAAGGATGAGCGAGTTTGGTGTGGAACAACCTGACGGGCCTGCACAGAGTCCTAGTCCTGTACTCAGGCCGACAGAACACTTCTGGGATGAATTCGAGCGGCGACTGCGAGGCAGGCAACTGCGCTTGTGGAAGAATGTTCAAAAACTCTAATAAACCTGCACAAAGCCTTCTTAGAAGAGTTGAAGCTGCTATAGCTGCAAAGGGTGGTCCGACATTATATTTGACCCTATGCATTAAAATTGGGATGTTCCTCAAGTTCACATGTATGTGAAGGCAGACAAGCGAATACGTTTGTTAATATAGTGTGGCATAAATATATCGTAATACAACATAAAGTCATTGCAGGTGTGTTATTAAGGTTTATTAAATATTTAACACATTTACAGTAAGAGGAAGAACAAACCAATGTCTCTACATACAGTCATGAAACAAAGTACACTCTTTGAGTAATAACATTCAATATATCAGGACATAATAAAAAGCATTGTGTCTATTTCAGGACTTGAAATGAGGTAAATCCAACCTTAAATGAACAACACGTGATATATTACACTGTGTCATTGTTTACTCCTCAAGAGGTGTGTAAAAATGTAGTAGTCCCTTACTGCTCCCATAAAAGTTAAGCAGGTCAGTTGGTTTGATTAACCGATTATCCGGATTTGGGAGCATCTCTGTGATAGAGAGGTGCTGTACAAGAGCATTCAGGTGTGTGAACACAGTGCCACAGTCTTTAAAGTGGTCGATGTTCCAGCAAATTCCCCTCAAGGTCAGACTATACAATGCTCAGAGAAATGTAAACGATCCCAGGCCGCATTTAAATGTTTAAGATCAGGACAGGACCATTGAAAGACTGAATATTAAACAAGTACAGTTTATTAGCAGATTTGCAGAAGAAAGTCTTGTCTCTCTAAAAAGAACATGGCAGCACAGCTTAGATTTACTGCATCTTAACAAACCACAAGACTTCTGGAACAATGTCCTTCAGACAGATGAGAGCTACATGCAGATGTTTGCATATAATGCACAGAACAACACTTGGAGTAAAGCAAACACAACACATCAGTACAAACAGCTCCAGTGTTGGGGAGTAACGGAATACATGTACCGCCGTTACGTATTTAAAATACAAAATATGAGTAACTGTATTCCGTTACAGTTACCGTTTAAAAAGGTGGTATTTAGAATACAGTTACTTTGTTGAAATAAATGGATTACACGGCGGTACTTCCCTGTTTCATATTGTGGCGGGTCAGGACTGTTTGGGTTTTGTTTGACAGCTACGTTCTGTTGTTCCAGGCAGCGTTACGGTTGCCATGGTTACAGGGTGACGCTCTCTCTCTCTGCGTGTTTCCTGGGTGAGAGAGGCCTTTTTGTTGTTGTTGTGCTAAGCTAACAGGCAGAATGCTACAGGTATAGCTCTAAAGAATGTAGCATCATGGGCAGTGTAGTCCGTGCTGCAGGGAGAATGGACTGCCATACACGTTATGTGTCGAGGGAGGGAGAAAAAGGAAAAGTACGAGCTGTCATTGAGCAAAAACGAGAGCTGGAAGCATGTAAATATAATAATAACCACTGCAGCCAAGAAGAGAGCCTGACGAGCCCAGCTGTAAGTAAGCTATTAAGACTCGACTGTACACCGTGTTCGTGTTTTCCTCTGAAACAATAAGTTCTGTTGGAGCAGCCTTTCAACGCCTCTCTCTGTCTCTTGCAAGCAAAGTTGACCCAGACAACAAAGTAAAGCTAGTTTTCGGCCGAACCCACCGTATTAGCCAGAGGTCCCTTTACTACGGTTCGGAGCCGCGGACCTTCAGTAACAGTAATAAATCACAGCAATAGTACATTCATGTAGTTGTAAACAGCATGATAATATATTAAGTAATCCAAAGTATTCAGAATACGTTACTCTCATTGAGTAACGTAACAGAATACGTTACAGAATACATTTCGGGGCATGTATTCTGTATTCTGTAATGGAATACATTTTAAAAGTAACCTTCCCAACACTGAACACCTCACACCAACTGTAAGCACGGAGGCTGAGGGTTGGTGATTTGGGCACCTTGTAGTTATTGACCATGAACTGTTTTGTATAACAAAGTACTCTGTATTCCGTTACGTTACTCAACGAGAGTAACGTATTCGGAATACTTTGGATTACTTAATATATTATCATGCTTTTACAACTACATGAATGTACTATTACTGTGTGATTTATTACTATTACTGAAGGTCCACGGCTCCGAAGGGACCGCTGGCTAATTTGCTAATTTAATCAAATTAAAAACTACAAATAAAGTTTCCCAGTAAAAAAAAAAAAGAATATATATATATATATCAGAAACAAAGCATCTGGTGCTCGTGGAAAATTTTGACACCTGTTGAGAATATGGCGGCTGATCTCGTGACCCGTTGTTTACGCTGACGTAGCTCCGCCCCGGACTGTCCGCGTGCTGCTGGTTGCGAGCTCAGTCAGTGAGAGAGGATCCTCGCGACCACGTCGATCTTAACGGCTGTCTTTGACGTTGAAACGGTAACAAGCGGCTGGATTAAACCGGTAACCTGAGCAGATTCCGGCGTTAACAAAACACGGTGAGTACCGTCTGGTCCGACTCGGCTCGGCACGAACTTATGACTGCTCTTCAGGATAATTAACCAGTTAACGGGTAAATGAGCGGGTTAGTTTCAGTGTTAACTGTTACTAGTTAGTGGTGGAGGTTATTAGCTCGGAGAACTAGCTTACATGGCAGCGGTGTGTTTGGTAACAGGTGTGTGTCGGTAACGTAGCAACGGTCGGTCTGCGGCTTAGCATCCGCGCTCATTAACGTTGAACGTTAAAGATCCTCCACAGCATAACTCCTGCCACTGTGTGTGTGTGTGTGTGTGTGTGTGTGTGGGCGGGCGGACAGCCTCGGTACATCCCGTTCAGCCCAGCCTCGCATCTATTGTTGTTACAGCCCGTTAATTAGTCGGATGGATGTCGGCAGGTGCGTAGCTGTTTGAGGCGTTTACAAGAACGTCGTGATGAGGCTTGTTTATAGAGCTGGGATTAAATAAATCCGCTCATGATGTCAGTCTCCTCACTTTTGCTAGTGCCGCACGTCCTGATCATTTACCTTTGATTTTATCAGCTCGTTTTCAGCCCCTTCTGATATAAAGCTGCAGTTCATTCCATTTGTTTATAGTCTGGGCATAATCAATCAATTTTATTGATTTTTTTATTGAGGTTCCTGGCTTAAATGGCGCTGTTCCATATACAGTTAAGGCAGAGGGTCTGTGTTATCTGACATAACAAATGTCTGTGTGGGTTCCTGAGATTTATGGCCATTAAAAATGTGTTTCAACAGCGCTTTCATAAACCCTGCAAGAATCACCGATAAATATTAATGTGTAGGATGAGACCATGTATGAATCTGTAGATGAAGAGCTACAGAAGCGCACACAAAGGCACTAAAAGAGTGAATATATGATGGCTTTAAGGACTCCTGTGTTAGGCTCACAGCACAGCTTTCTTATCAGTTTCACAGTCTAATAATATAATAATAAGATCACCATATATCTCCTGGGTCATTGGGAATTGGTCTTTTAGAACGTATTTAGTTGGTCAGTCCTTAAAAAGCAGGTGGACAAGCAGAAGCCCACAGACTGGGAGGCAGGGATGAATCTCCAGAAGCTGATATAAGCATCTACAGTCACTATATCACAGAAACATGTAAAAAAATGTGATTTAGATATGCAGTATGTTTGTCACATTTAGCATCAGTTTATGGACAAGGGTTCTGTGTATAAGGATTTTTATTTTCGATAAGAGAAATAAAAACTGAAGCTGCGAATAAATGAAACACAAATTTTTTGCCCCTGTGACACAAAACTTTTGGCCATTGCTGTTCATTTGTTCCTCCTGGAAGTATTATAAAAATAAAAATGGGAATCTTCTTTATTTATGGAGTATTTTTTCCAGGGATTGGAGGAGCTTCACAGGAACCAGAAAGAAACAGATGAAGTTGAGAAACTGCAGTGTATACGACAGTCTATGTTAAAGAAATAACAGTATTTATAATAGTAACTTGTTGAATGATGGGAATTATGAGCTTGTGACTAATCAGCAGTCCTGAATAACAGGAGGGGGGTAAACTGAGCTTTTTGATGTGTGGCGCAAACCAGGAAGAACCAGCAGTGCAAACAGTACATGAGGAAGAGGAGGGTTGTTAACGGCCCTCAGCAGGAGAGCTGGATCAGGACCAGAGGCACCAGGACCGCTCAGACTCTGTGAGATTACAAGGAGAAGGGCCAACTGATCATTTTGGTCCTTAAAAGGTTCCTTTTGGTCGGCCTGTCATCTGTACGTGACGACCTTTTGCAGGTGTGTTTGTATGTGTGCTCTTCTGTCAGTGAGATCAGGTTTGTGGAGTATCCCACTTGTATGTTTACACATGTAGTCACTATATCTCTGTTTTAGAAACAGAGTAGCCCTCGTTGCTGCCTGGAGCACACGTAAACATGGACACGGTGTCATGTAAACAGTCGTTCTGTTAGCAGACGTGTCCTCAGGCTGAGTGATCCACTCATGAATCCACCAAACAGAAATCCACTCACAAACAGTACCTGCCTGGTTTGTTTGGGCCTTGGGAGCCTTTAATGAAAAAAGACACATGAAGCAAAGAGTGGAGTGACTAAATCAAACGTGGTTAACAGCCACACATTGGTTAGAAGTCAATCTGGGAGGCTCGAAAAGCTCATTTCTATTACAGGATGTACTGCTGGTACCTTGAGCTTTAATGTAGGAGCGGCAATGCTCAGCGTCGCTCTCAAGAAACTGAGAGGATAGCAAAGTTTAGCATAAACTTATTTCACCTGTTCTTTGTTTCTGTGTTAAACAAACCTCTGGTAGACAGGAGTGGCTCGAAAAGTCACTTCTTCATATTTCAGTTGATCACACGGTTTATTAAAGGACTCTTAATGGCTTTTTCCCCACTGAGCTTTTAATCACAGTGACGAGTGGTGCTGCTGTCGCTTTGAGTCCTTTTCTTTCACTCCGCCTGGGCTCGCCGTCTCGGTCGTGGCTCCGCCTCGTTGCCACTTGCTGTGAGCGAAGAGGCATCAGCTCACCATAAACTACAACAGCACCATCTGTGCTGCTGTTTTAGTCACAGGTGTGCTGCGAAACACATTTTAAAGTCTGCACTCCATCTTTAGACACATGAATGAAACCGTCACCACAGACACCTTCACCTGTGTTTACCACACCACTAATAACAGCCTCTGTGTTTCAGTCGCCTCACACGCTGCCTTAATACAACACTGAGATACCATCAGGAAAGAAAAACTGTTGGTTAGTCAGGGTTGTTACAGTCTGTTTGCTGATTGGAAACAGCATCAGTGGCAGGAACAGACCAATGGCTGACCAGTCAGCTTTATTGGGCCTGGACCATCAGGTCATCGGTTTTGTTGCAGACTGTGGATGCAGCAAAGAGCCTGGGGTGGACACAAACCCAGATTCTCACTCCCAGCTCATCACATAGTGGCTTTTATATGCGAGGCCCATCATTCTCAGCCAGATGAGCTCTAAAAGCGTGCTGTGATGAGCCACATTTGAAATAAATCATGTTGAAATCAGATGGATTTTTACACTAATTGTGAATTTTAATTTTGCACTTGTTGGACTTTCATATAACTTTGATATAATAGGTAATGTCTATGTTTTTCCTCAGAATGGTAGTTAAAATAAAAACTGCAGCATGTCTGAGTTGAGGTGTAGTTTTTGGATTCGCCCCGTGTCTCATATCAGGTTGCTGCAAATGTTCAAAAGGAGCCTCAACTACTGCATAGAAACAGTTATCCTCCCTGGTCTCTGATCCCAGGTCCTGAGAAGACATTTTCTTTTAGAAGACGCATAAATCTGTTTCACCTCAGTGCCGCGTAATAAGAGTAAAATCTAATGTAAAAAAGATCCGTTTAATTTCTGTACCGTTCATGTTTGGGTTTGATCTCGTTTTGTTTTCAGTTTGAGCTCCATCTGACTCGCACGCCGATAGTGTGTTTGGGTCGGAGCCAAAGTGCCCACAGGAAGCTCAACATCCATCCAAACCACTCTGCTGAAACACTGTTACCCAAGCTGTCTGCCCACACACACACACACACACACACACACACACACACACACACACACACACACACGAGGATGGCTTACTTCCAGCCAGAGATCACTGATTCCATTAGAGTCACACAGTTGGATTACACAGGGTGAAATGTCCCACAGGTAGACTGTGACAGAGGCACAGAGACTGGGTCCATCCATCCATAGAATGTCGGTCCAATGGAAATCAAATTAATTCACACCATGACATTTTCTGGTATTAGTGAGAGTTAATTCCGTTCATCTGGATGTGTGATTTTGGGTGTGAGGGGTGTTTTGTCGCTTGTCCGGGTGACCTCTGCATTCTGAGCCGACTGCAGGTTTCCCCAACAAACGGTGCAGTTGTGTGGTTACTGGAACTAGCATTATTTAGCAATGTAGGATTGTTAATATGCAATTCTACATTGCTAAGATGGTGAAAGATGTACTCTAAGACCTCCTCCTCATTTCAGAGATGTTTCTTTTTCCTTTTCACGTAAGCGTCTTCCTTGATTCTGTTTAAACCAACGTTCCTCTGTGTTGGTTTAACACCTGCCGAGTCCCAGCCTGATGATTTCTGTGTTCTGCTCTCCTCTAATTTGGTTGTTTGGTTTACCCAATATGTGATTTGCGGTAGAGCAGAGCAGCAAAAAAGTCCAATATGTATTTTTCGGACCATAAGGTGCACGGGATTATAAGACACATTAAGCAAAACAAAGCAGTCAGATAAATCAAACTTTACTCAACTCATTCTTCTTGCTTCCTCCACTTCTGTACCATTGATTCATTAATGCTGTATTCTATCACAGCTGCTCTATTCCCATGTCGTTGCAGTATATTAATGACTAACCTTCTATTGTGGATGAATAATCTCAGTTGTTCTCCTGACTGAAGTTTGGTCCGTTTACAGCATATTATATACCAGCTAGTCCAACTTCAGTAACCCTACAAACGTCACTGCTGTTTAGTTTCCTGTCTTCATTTATGTTGGAAGTGACAGCAGAGCTGTACGTTTGAATTTGTTTCAGAAATCTCTCAGTCAGAACATGCTATATCATGCTTAGGTAACTAGCGAAACTAGCAAGCTAACTTCCTGCTAACTTCTAACTCTGTTAAATTTAATAAATTCTGTTTTCATGGATGTCTGGATGTTAAACTTCATAGTCACACCTGGTAAAGCAGCAACGCTGATCATTTTATTAAAGATGGAAGAATTTAGACAGTTTTTAACTCTCAGTGATGCCGCAGTGATCGTTTGACTTTGAGACCTGAAGCGTTTTGGACCCAGATTACTCCCAGATTTACGAGCGCCTTAGTCCGACAAATACCGTAATGACGACGGCCGCTTGCATGTTCTACAAAAAAATGTGCTTTGTTGTGTATCTGACGGACAAACACCAAACCAGTTCCACATCACTGACGTTGCAGCATTTTTACAAACCAATTCTGGTTCATCCGTTTCACTCAACGATCCGCTTTCCCTCATTCTCCGTCGCCGCCATGCTTTTCGGCCATGTGCGTATGAAAACAAAGGCACTGCACATGCGAGTTTTACCCATATTCTATCGCGATATTTTATTTTCTTATTAGTTTGTATGAGCTCACGGCCCATTGTTGGTCAACTGTACTGCTGTTGGCTGGGACTGAGGAGCTCACTTAGATGGGTGAGGAAGTGTTTCTTCCACTGATAGAGCTCTAACTCGACTCTCATGCATCATGGCATTAGGTGTTTCATTTATAATATTGTTTTTAAAATAGTCATGAAAATTTTATTTTTAATTCCATTGAAATTAACCAAGTTAATTTGAAAATAAATGAGATAATTGTGTCATGAATAAGACATCAAAAAAGAAGAAAACAATATTCTCACAACTGTTTTATCACACGCTGACACATATCTGTTCCACACTTACACTCGTCATGGAAACACATTCACAAAAATGAAATTGTCTGTGTTAAAGGAAACCTTCAGGAAGAAAACTGTTAAATACTTGTGACAGTCACACCTGTGAGATCGTCACAGCTGCTGGATGATAAACTTTAATGCCAGCACTCATTTATAAAATCCATTGAATTAAAACGTTGAAATTCTTTAAATTCTTTGTGAGTCTGTTCTAACATTTTATGTGCTCATTTAGCTCACGTGGACCAAATGAAACCAAATTCAGCTCTTAGCAAATCTTTATCTTAAAAACAAGCGTGTCGAAGTTTCTTAGTGGAGTTGTAGCTGTAGTGCTGCAGTCCACGCAGGGCAAACTAAAGAGACGGGCGCAGCCAACAGAAAGTGCAGCAAAAATGAAAGTTGATGCTGAAGAGAATTTCCAAGCTAGTCGAGAAACTCGGTGCTTCTCCAGTCAGTGTAAAGAGAAGCTGCCAACAAAGAACAAAGGGGTCGAGGCTTTGGCACAGCGGGCTGTTTCTCTGAGTCTACTTTCAAAGCTGGATATGAAAGTTTCACGTTTTTGTGCTGGTAAAGTTGGCCTGAAGGGTTCCAGGTAAACTACAGAGCTGCCATGTTCAGGCCTGAGGGGCTTTAAGACACCTGCATGGATAAAATTGGATTAAACATCAGCATCTTGATGTGCCGCGTACGCCCAGCAGCTTCAGGTCTGAGGCTGTGTGGTTTCCTTCCTGCAGCACAGGAATCAGAAGGCTTCGTTTTAGTGAAGTCGTTGTTTTAAAGGCTAATAAACTGTAGTAAAATGAGCCGAGCTTTACTTCCTACACAGTTTGTTCTTAATATTTGTTTGTTTAAAAGTTAAATTGTTGTGTCAGCTGTTTTTTATTTACTTACTTTTGCTTATGCTTCTGACCACCCCCCCAAAAACAAACAGGAACGTTGTTTTTATTTATATATGTATTTATTTGTTAATGTATTTATTAGAAGTCTCGACAACTGCAAGTAAAACAAACTGTTCCTCTTCCTGTTTGTGTGCTTTAACAGGTGGATTGTCCTATGATGGAGGAGCTTCATGATGTCCAGCTCACTGAGATCAAACCACTGCTGACAGGACAGGTGAGGGGGCGGGGCTTACAGGGTGCCCTCAAACCTGGATTCCAGGAGTTGGATGAAGTAAACTGTGAACTTTTATTAAGCGACTTCTGAGGAAAATGATTTTCTGTTTCTGTTTTTCAACTAATTTCCGAATGAATTATAAAATACAGAGGTACAGTCGTCTTTGTGTTCAGTTCCTGGAAACTGCGAGTGACAATTTTGTCTCCATCTCTCCAGAATGGGAGGAATCTCCAGGACTTTGATTGTCAGGTGAGTGACTGACACTTCATCAGCAGAAAGTCTGTTCATATTGTATTCATGGACAACATTGAACTGTTTCTGAGATGTGACACGGCCACCATCCGTGAGAGTTTTTAGTAATGAATGAACAGTGAAGTTTATTTGATAACCTGTAGCTGAGAATGAAAGTGACTGTGTGTGAGAGAAGTGGATAAAACCTCAGAGATACTTGTGATCTCTGTGTAATTACAGGCCCATCAAACTGTTTGCTGTTTGAAGGCTGCTGTGTGTTGTTGAGCAGAATCGATGTCTACACTGATCAGTCACGTTCAATATTAGCTATTATTAGAAGCGGCGCTGATGGAGGCACATGTTTTATTGAACTGTTGTTCACCTTTACATGCGTGGAAGCAGAGGGGGTGGAAGCATTTACAGAGCAGCCTGTTTTTGTATCATCACCCAGCTGTGGTATGTGTTTGGGCTATTTCAGCACTCTAACTGTCCAGAACTGGAGGTTTTCTTCATTTTGGAGTGTTGATTTCCCCCTCACTTTGATCTAGTTCTTGTGTTGTAATCTGAAGGTTTGACTGTGAAAGGGGCTGTTCAGTTTTTGGACTTTCTCAGCTGATTTAGCTGTGGCCCTCTGGTCCAACCTCAGTGTGAGTTTAGGGTCTTCTAAACCTGCTTGGACCGATCCTGAGATGACATGCATGATGTCAGCTGATGTGATAAGACACTATGCAATCTTCCTGCCTTGTAATAAAAACAAAGGCTGGTCCAAAAAAAGACAAACAAGCAGAGTTGAACTGTATGGATGGAAAGTGTCCCAGGCTGTCATATTTGAGGAGAACTGTGAGGCTGAAGTCAGCAGGACTGCACATGGATCGATCCTCTGGACCCGTCATATTAACGTCACAGCAGGTCAGTCTGCATCAGCGACGGGGTAAATGTAGAGCAGTGAGCTGCTGCTCGCACTGTTTGTTCCCCAGCTGTGTTCGTGTCAGGGAAATCGACATTTTCCTCACAATTTAAAACAAAAATAAAAACGCCAATAATACAGTAGATGACATTCAGTGTATTTCATATCACCCACTGGTTACAGACTGTTTCTGCTGTAGATCAGAATTAGTCAAGTGGGCACAGTGCTAAGTTATTAGCTAATTCTAGCTGGGATATCAGCCTGCACCCATAAACTGGACAGCTGCGTCACACAGACACCTGCTAGATAGTGCTCCACAACATCTGGAGAAAAAAATCCTAGGATTTCCCAAATCAGCACAACAGCACGGTCCACAGGTCCAGACTCGGGTGTCTGTGTGTTCTGTTAGAGGACTGAAGATTAATCAGGACAGTAAATTCTCAGCAGACTTTTAAATTAATCAGTTTCAAGAACAGGAGATGAAGTTTAATTAAAAAGTTCCACAAACGTCTCAGGTGGTTCACTCAGTGTGCAGCTGTGACTCTGCTTCTTTTCTAGTGATCTGAGCTTTTCTTAAGAACACAGCCGGGGGGATAAATCCACTGATTTCTGGGTAATGGTGTTAAATCCACCTGTTGAGCTGGCAGCTGCACCTGCAGTACGCCTGTGTGGTGGAGGGAGCTCTCATCAAACCTCCTGCAGGTAGAAATAAAGTACCTGAAGCTGAAGGAGACTGCAGATAGAGAGAAGGCAGGTTCCACTGTTTAGACTTTAAGACCTTCCACTTCTCGGCCAATGACCACATGGATTATGTCTCTTGATCCAATCATACCACCCCCGCTTCCCGTCTCTGTGTTCACTCAGCAGAAGGCTGAAGGACGTCAGCACGGCTGACCTCCATCTTTCTGAAACCTTTCTGTCAGGATGTCTCTGGATCTGCACCAGATCTTCTGTTCTTTAGAAGTTGGGGTGGTGAGTCAGCTGCTCATTAGCTCCTCTGGAGTCACGCTTCACCAGCTGATACCTTACAGCTGCTGAGCCAGTTTGCTTCGTAGCCTGCTCTCTGCTTGTAGCTGCCTCGAGTTAGCTGGAGAGGAGTCGGCTGCTTTTCCACGCTGTGATATTAATCCGTTAAAATGTTACTTAAGACACGTCCGTCTATGTACAGCGCAGTTTCTGCCAGTTCAGACGTGCTTATCGTGTCTGAGGACTGTTCTTCATGACTGTGGCTGCGTGTTTGGGCTCACTGTCACTGCTCTGATGGTACTGCATGAGTAACGGCACTAATTCTGATTGCAGGGAATTCACTTCCTGCCTCACACGGTTCAGAGGTCGCCGAAGTGGACCTCAGGACCGTGTGAGGTCCACTTGAATAAAGCGTGCTGTCAAAGCAGAGACTCAACCGCTGCATTGGAAAACTGTGAAAACAAATTTTTGAGTTGAGTTCAGTATAGAGGCTTCATAATGTGTTTTCTTATTCTTTAAAGATATACGGTTCCCCCAAAGTCAGGAACAGCTGTAACACAACACTTTAGCTAACGCACTTTGTTTTAAACATGCTTGGAGCTTCACTCTGCTGCCTGCAGACTTTCATCCTACAAACTTCTGTTAGAGGAAGTATCACAGTTTGACTCACCAATCCAGAGAAAAGCTCTCACACTGTCATACAAAGGTGAATCCCTCCACTTGTCTTCCACATCAGAGGTCCTGAGCCCGTCTGACCGCACTCCTGAATAAAGGTCTGCATGAAGCGAGTCCTCAGATTCACATCATCAGGTCTGCTTATTTCCAGTCCTCACGTTGAAGCACGTGTCTTGTTGCTGTGCTCACTTGTAGAAATGAGACTCATCAAAGAAACTGTGACTTTTCAAGCATCCTCGTGTTTACGTGCACCGAACCTCACACACAGGCTTGTACTCAGCCTGGTTTCACGCAGGAAGTTTCAGAAGAGTCGTCCTGGGATCTTTTCCACAGTTTTCCTCTCACATGAAGCACGCAGCAGGAAACGACCTGCTTTAGACACCATTCTGAATTGATACTGATAGTACCTTAAATAATTCGTACAGAAGTCCACGTACTATGGACACGATTATTTAACAAGGTTACTCAAAGACTGGAAAAAATTGAGAGTACATCAAAATAGAAATCTGTGTTTTAATGAAGTGGATTTGCTTGAACTTTAATTACAGTTGAACTGGAAAAGCTAAATAAGTAAATCTGTGTACTGAAGCAGTTATTCCACAGCCTGGAGGGGAGAGTTTGGACTTTTCTGGAAAAGTAAAAGAAAAATGTGCTGAAACAAACTTCTGTTCTTGTTCTGATATTAATTGGAACCCAAAATTGTAACTGAAATTAAAAAATGATCATTTTGTTCATGCAGACTTTTTCAAATGGAGCTGAAGACCTGGTGTTACAGAGCCGCTGAGGTTAATGCAGTGCAGGTGTGAAAATGGCGTAGTCACGTGTCACACGATGTTGTTTATTCGCACGTTTATAGTTTATTTATTTAGTGATGCGCTCTTCTGTGTCCGCTGACTCTGTCTTTGAGTAAAAGCATACGAATGCTCTCACTGTGCCGCAGATGCAAACATGTAAAACTGTGTGTGCATGTGAGTAAGTATGAAGCTCAGATCCATTAATGGGATCTGTCAGGTGTTTACATGAGTCCGTAATGAGATTACAGCACCCATGAATCCATTCACGGGTCTGTGCGCCTGCCTGTGTTTCCATCTGTTACCAGATGAATGTGGATGATTTCCTACACAGCCTGTGACAGGCTGAGAGTCGCCGCGCTGCAGCTTCGCGTGGCGCCGTTCGGCTTTTTAAAGGAAACTACGACGCGTTCATGTGGCGTGCTTCCTGATCACATGAACACGAGTGATCTGTTCAGAGCTGCTGACACTTGTTTACTGTTTTAAATGACTCCAGATATTAGAGCCCCCCCCCCCCCCCCCCCCCCCTCCGTGCTGCAGTGCATGTTTGTTGTCGGTGCTGACAGGGCGGGGTTTGTGTGTTGTTCGCGATGCTGCTCAGGAGCATGATGTGGAGACGGCCCACGGCGTGCTGCACGTCACCATGAGGGGGGCCGCTAAAGGCAACCGGCCCACGATCCTCACCTACCACGACATCGGACTCAACCGTGAGTAAAACACGGACACGGTTAATGAAGCAACGAACTATGTGACAACAAAAACACAACACATTGTTCTCTTTGTGTGTGTGTGTGTGTGTGTGTGTGTGTGTGTGTGTGTGTGTGTGTGTAGATAAGTCATGTTTCAACAGCCTCTTTAACTTTGAAGACATGCAGGAAGTGACGCAGCACTTCTCAGTTTTGCATGTTGATGCTCCGGGACAGCAGGAGAACGCTCCCATATTCCCTACAGGGTAACACACACACACACACACACACACACACACACACACTCAGCATGCTCTGTTGGGTATTAACACACACACAGGTGCCGTTTTCCATGGTGTAACACTCACCAGTGTTTTCTTGTGTCTGATCTGTTGTTAACACAAAACTGTCCCCATTAAACAGCTGCTGTGTTTTTAAATCATCAACAACATACTTCAGGAATGCTTGCTGCTTTTTTAAAAAACCCGTATTTAACCTGAAGTGTCCTGATATTTGCAGCATTTTGACTTGTTAGCAGAAACAGGAGCTGTCAGAGAAACCTGCACCAGCTTAGGAAGAACTCTTCCTTTACACACAGTTACAGTTACAGTGATCGGTTACATTAGTGTCACATTAACACTGGACCCTAAATCTATGCAGAGCTATTGTGTAGAATATGCTTCTTCACAATCTGCTAATTTTCCACTCAGATTTGTAAATAATAAAGCAGAGAGACAGACGGTGTCAGACGGTGGTTGTTCCCACCTTCAGCTGTGCAGTAGCAGCTTCTGCTGGTGTGTGGAAACACAGCTCGGACAATCCACCCACAGCAGCTGTACACTGTGACAGCAGAAGCAGTTTGTTGTTATGAATACGATTACAGCTGATAAGAATGATTTTTACAGCGCTGGATATTATGATCGCTGCACTGCTTTAACTGTCCACTGGCTGCAGTTAAAGCAGGTTTGGATGGGGCAGGATGCTGAGCCCCACGTTCCTGATGCATCCATCAGTGTGTGTGCATGATGGGGAAAAGCTGTAGAACAAAGTGCTGCAGGACTGACTGTGTGGAAGGGTTAATGTGGCCTGTGATGGATGTTCTTTATTTCAGCAAGAACTTTGTTTTCTCTTGTTTTCAGGCAATAATAATGACTTTATATTATGTAGTGGGTTTACATTACATTACCGGTATAGTAGTAGTAACAACAAATAATG
Organism: Neolamprologus multifasciatus; assembly: GCF_963576455.1. Lineage (NCBI taxonomy): Eukaryota > Metazoa > Chordata > Actinopteri > Cichliformes > Cichlidae > Neolamprologus > Neolamprologus multifasciatus. The sequence goes on along the minus strand of NC_140458.1, from coordinate 1,715,779 downwards.
ACCTACAAAGTAAACAGCAGCTGACTAAATCTAACAAAGAAACTCTGGAGAAGATTTTCTAACAGCGCTTAAAATGTTGGTTAGTGATGTTGGTCGCGAACGAAACGGCTCCTAGAGCCGCATCTTCGAAGTGAACGACACGAGCGGCTCCTTATTGGGAGCTGTGGTTTTTTTTCCTCCCCTCTCTCTCTCACCCTCTCTCTCTCACTTTTTCCCGCTTCACTCCGCACACGAGCCTCGTGCTTTGCGCTGGGCGGGGGGAGGGGCGGTAGTTACACTCGCAGTAGCACAGGAACAGAGCGGGAGGGAGAGAGAGAGAGAGGCAGGGACAACAACGTCACATTAGAAAGGTATAGTAATCATCCACAACTATTTTCAGTTGCAGATGATAAAGGATTCAGAAAGTTTATTCATGCAGGTCCATGTGACAGAGAATGTGCATCTTCTTTTTGTTTTATATTTTAATTTATATTTAATTGTGTTGTGGTTTGCAGTGTTTTGTGTTGTTTCACTTTAAATTTGTAAAAGGAAAAGCTGAAATTTAAATAGTTAAAAGTTAAAATGTAAATATTTGGTTTTGTATTATATGATTTTTGTATTATATGATTTATTCACTCCACATAAAATGTGGAGTGAATAAATAAAAGTATATTTACGGTGGTCCCTACAGACAAAACACGTACAAACTTCAAAACACGTACAAACACAACAGAAGTGCTCCAGGATGCTAGGGGGCAGTGTTGAGCTTTTGTTACCTCCTGGCTACACAAGCCAGCAAGTACCAACGACTGGATTTGTTGTGTGGTAGTAAACAGGTAAATGAAAGGTTTTTTTGATTATTTGAATAAATATGAGTGCTTGTGTATAAATACACAAACAATACACACATGCTTTCAATTGTTTAATTTAAGTCATCTCGGTAGCTCTGTTTTGAAGTTCAGTTAATGCTAGAAATGTGTTTTGGAGTTTGTTTATATATAAACATATATAAATAAAACCATGTTGTTGTTGTTTTTACATTAGTAATTCCTTTTGTGCATAATTTTATATTGTTGCTGATAATAAATTAATTAAGCAACAAAACAACCTGAAGACAACCTTCCATCTTTTGGAAGTAAAATGACACACAGACCGCCTACGATGGTCTCTGTCTTGACAAAATAATAACCCACTGAACTATTCTCCAGGCGTCAGTTATTTCTAGAAGTCAGTGGCAGTGCTGTCTTCTTTACAAGCTTCTCCCCGAGGTTCCCCGTCTCTCAAAAGTTCTGTTCTACACAAACGAAGACTATCTGACACTGACACACTATCTGACACACAGATGTGAGTAACTCACATCTGTGTGTCAGATGTGAGTAACTCCGTCCCTGAGTGGGTGTGATGTCCTCTGAAGTGATGTAAACATGACTGTGTGTGTAGGTACCAGTATCCCAGCATGGATGAGCTGGCTGAGATGCTGCCATCTGTCATGACCCAGCTTCAGTAAGTCTGCTGTCTTCTGTTCAGTCAAGTGCATGATGGGTAATTTTCAGACAGACAGCATACCCTAATGTGTATCTGTGTGACATCATCAGCATAAAGAGCGTGATTGGTATCGGCGTTGGAGCCGGAGCATACGTCCTCACCAAACTGGCAGTAAGTAGCAAACAGGACGGGACAGGAGGGTCGCTGGTTTTCAGCGTTGATGATGATGATGTAACTGATGATGGTTGTTGTCGTGTTTCAGCTGAATGAGCCCAGTTTGGTGGAGGGTTTAGTTCTGATTAACATTGACCCGTGTGCCAAGGGTTGGATCGACTGGGCTGCCTCCAAGGTAACGCACGCACGCACGCACGCACGCACGCACGCACACACACACACACACACACACACACACACAAACTCTGGATACCGACTCCAGCTGTCCTCAAACATCTGCAGGTGGAGAAATGTGGAGTCAGGATCAAATGAATACGTATGATTTGGTTTTTTAAGTTTGCATCTTTTGAAAAAGAAGAAAGTCAACAAAGAGGAAGTTTGTTAATTTTATTGAACTAAAAGTCAACTTCAGATACTTTCTTATCGTTAATGGTTTGAAAGAAATGTTCTCACCACCACTTTTCCATGTGCATGCATGTAAAGCCAAAAGGAAGAGAGTCTAAGACCCACACAGAAAAAAGTGAGAGGATGCAAAGCATGAAATCGAGAAGCTGCAGTGGAAGTGGCTTGCAGAGTGGCTTGCAGAGTGGCTTGCAAAACCAGCAGCAACTGAAAGCAGGCTGAAGCAGCTAAAGTGGCTCATGCCATATAATATTTACCAACAGGATGCACAGAAAACTGTCACCATGCTCAGTTTTGAGAAAATTATTATTAAGGTGTTTTTTTTGCCACAAAAAGTCTGTGTGATGTCCGAGCGGTAATTATTTGATGGATGCACAGTGAGAGGTTCAGCTGTGCTCAGGCAGCATCCTCGTCTAAACCACAGAGAGCAGGTCGAGTGAGTGAGAATACGGAGCAGAAAGACACATCTGCAGGCGAGCTCTGAACGAGCTCAGGTCTGTCTGCGAGCTCCAGAGTTCAACTGTCCTTACAGATGGCAGTTAGTCACTGTGTGTGAACAGAGACAGCATCTGTTCAACTGTCAGCCGAACACCAAGAATCAGTTTCTGTTGGTCTTTTGTCTCCTGCAGCTGAGCGGCTGGACAAGCAACCTGGTGGACATCATCATGGGGCATCACTTCAGCACTGTGAGGACAGCAGGCACCGCAGGCTCGTTCTGTATGACTCTGCTGTGGTTAACCACCACTGACACCTGTGTGTGTGTGTGTGTGTGTGTGTGTGTGTGTGTGTGTGTGTGTGTGTGTGTGTAGGACGAGTTAACAGAGAACAAGGAAATAATCCAGACGTATCGACTCCACATCTCTCAGGATATACCACAGGACAACCTGGTCATGTTCTACAACAGCTACAGCAGGTAGGACACTGAACACTGAGTGGATGTGATGAATAAATGCAAACAGAAGTAGAAACAGAATTAATATGAATGCTGCTGAACTGTGTTGATGGACAGATATGATGGAAGTGGGAGAGGAATATTTTGTCTTCCTTCACAGTTTAATACTTAAGGAGCCTAAAGAAGATCTAATACAGCACCATCAGACAACCTTCTACATCAGCTACGTGCGTTACTAACAGCTACTGTTGGATTATCATCTGAAAAAACAGTACAAACATCCAGACTTCATTATGGCCAGAGGGGCCGATGGCGCGATATGGCAGCCTCGCCTCTGTCAGTCTGCCCCAGGGCAGCTGTGGCTACAGCTGTAGCTGCCTCCACCAGTGTGTGGATGTGAGAGTGAATGAATAGTGGAATTGTAAAGCGCTTTATGAATGCAATCCATTATTATTATTATTATGTAATCATATTTTACCTGTTCAGCTGATTTCCTTCCACTAATCAAGCTTAGCGCGCTCCTGCTGGTGTTTGTATACACGCTACTTTGTCTTTATGCTGGAAGTGGGAGAAGAAATGAACTCTCTGTTTACCACATTAATCCTCGCCTCAAATCGTCCTCCACAGCTGTCGGTTTATGTGCTGGAAACCTGGATGTTTCCTGCTTCAGAGCTCGATCTGAAGCTAAAGATCGAGCTCTTTAGCTGTGATCTTTAGCTTAGAAGTGATGCTTCATTTTTCAGAAGCACCCTGATCCAAACACTGAGGTTGTTTGGATTAATTGCATCTTTCAGGGCAACAAAATGCTCCGTAATTATCTGACAAACAGTGTTTAACAGAGAGCAGGCTGCAGAGCGCACACTGACAGCTTTGCTTTCCAGCCCCTGTAATCATCATCAGTGACAGCGGACGGGAGCTGGAAATAAGAGCTGTGCTGATCTTTAGAAAGAACACACGTGTTTTAAGAGCTCAGGTGGCAGAACAGACATCGTCACATCACAGGTGTGAGCAAATCATTATTCACATCAAGTTTCAGTGCAGAGTGCTAACAGGCTGGAGGAGCCTTCAGAAAGCTTCAGATTCTCATTGGTTTTATTGTTGCTTCCATCTGATGCGAGCTCCTTCAAAGAAAGAAAATCCCAGACTCCCTGATGCTGCCGTGTTTTACAGCAGCTCACTGTGTGTGTGTGTGTGTGTGTGTGTGTGTGTGTGTGTGTGTGTGTTAGTCGCGCCGAGCTGCAGATGGAGCGTCCTGTCTCTGGTCTGAATGAGAACACAACCACCACCGTCAGGTACGTCTTCGTCTTCTTTCACCTCGTTCAACATGTCTGACGGTCATGTGACTCGTTCCGTTATTCGGCGTGCTCGTTTCTCAGGTGTCCCACTCTGCTGGTCGTCGGAGACTCCTCGCCTGCCGTTGATGTGGTGGTGAGTGGCTGCCCTGTTTCCATGACAACAGCCAGTAAATGATGTCACATTCTAGTGAACACTGTGTCTGTGCGCTCTGCAGGTGGAGTGTAACTCCAGAATGAATCCCACCAAGACCACATTGCTCAAGGTGCCGTCTCTACTCATCATTTATTTATGACACCTGATGTCACCTGGGATGGGGGGTGTGGGGGCTAGTTAGTTTACGACTGCAGCTAATCAAACTATGTGGATGCAACACATGTATCAGCGCACACATACCAAGTAAGGGACCCATAAAAACACCCGAATTTCACTCACTGCAGCTGAAACACAAACATCTTGGATGGTCTGAACTGCACAGCTGACCATATCAGTGCTGTTATGTTATTTATGTTTCTAATAGAGTCTCATATATCATAATAAATACCCCGCACCCTTTAAAACCCCCACCCTCCACAGATCTGGATCTTTACTTTTTGTCCTTCAGCTGTAAAAGGCTGATGGGGTAAAGTCGTCACCCCGCTGGGTGGGCCGATGACAAGGTTTGACTTTCTGAGTTTAGAATTTAACTTTTAATTGTTTGTTTTTGTTTCTATGAATTTATTGTGAAAGTGGGATTTTCATGGGGGTTAATTTAATCTCTCTTCCCATCATACTCCACCACCACTGATGAGTGATTATTGAAATGTGATCTGAATATCCAAAAATGAATCTGCTTAATAAACATTTCTCAGACTGTGTAAAAGAGTCTCTGTATGTATTACAAACCTAGACTTTATTGTGCTTGTTAGTTTTTGTCATCGTAGCGTTCAGGGCTCTCGTACTCCAGTCCTCGAGAGCCGCTGTCCTGAAACTTTTCCATGTGTCCTTGTTGCAACACACCTGACTACAGTTAGTATGTCATTAGCAAGACTCTAGAACTTGACTGCATGCTGAGGAGGCAATTCAGCCATTTGATTCATGTTACAGCAGCTCATGAGTGAATGAATGTTAGGGGTTGCCACCTCAGCATGCAGTCAAGTTTTATACTCTTGCTAATGAGCTACTAATTGTATTCAGGTGTGCGCAACAGGGACACATGGAAAGGTTTCAGGACAGCGGCCCTCGAGGACTGGAGTTTGAGACCCCTGGTTTAAAGGCTGTTTTATCCCCATGATGTTTTATGTGTCTCCACTAGATGGCAGACTGTGGAGGACTTCCTCAGGTGGTTCAGGTGAGCCTCAGCAACTCCCTGCTTGTTCCTTCTCCAGCATGTTGTAATAATAAGAAAATAATCCTGTTGTAATAAAGATTAGCACCAGGATTTGTCCTTCATATTTGAAGTTTTGAAACTTAATAAAACTTTAATGTTTGTAGTTGTTAGTAATTGTGTCAAATTGAGGAAATTTGTGTTTTGTTTTTCACCAGCCTGGAAAACTAGCCGAGGCCTTCAAGTACTTTGTGCAGGGGATGGGTTACAGTGAGTACCATTTAATGACTCCCCTTAATACTAAATGAAAAGCGTCTAACAGTTTGTTAAGTGTGATCTCAGCTTTGGTTTATGGTTTGTACATTACCCGAGTCGTGCACTGTATTCAGTGTAAAACATATGAATTCTACCAACGACCAGATTTGTTGTGTGGTAGTAACAGGTAAATGAACTTTTTTTTGAATTATTTGAATAAATATGAGTGCCTGTGTATAAATACACAAATAATACACACATGCTTTCAATTGTGTAATTTAAATGATCTAGGTAGCTCTGTTTTGAAGTTCAGTTCATGCTAGAAATGTGTTTTGGAGTTTGTTTATATATAAACATATATAAATAAAACCACGTGTTTTTGTTGTTGTTGTTTTTACATTAGTAATTCCTTTTGTACATAATTTTATATTATTGTTAATAATAAATTAATTAAAGCAACAAAACAACCTGAAGAGCCGGTTGGGAGCTGAAAGAGCCGGCTCTCTAAAGAGACGGAAATCCCATCACTGTCCTGTACGAATGAGTAAATATGTTAAACAGCTAGCATGTCTGATGGCAGCACGTTTACAGGTCTTGGCTAGCTGCACACGCCCACAGTGGTTGTGCCGTTACGTTTGTAGACATTTCCTCCTGCAGGACTAACGCAGCGTGTGGCGCCCTCACACTCGTGTCTTTGTCTGTTTGTGCGTCTGTAGCTCAGCTTCACTAGATTTTCTGTGTAAGTAACAGTTTGCACAGCATGACCTGCCTTAGGATTTGTTGTAAACACACACACCTGATGTGTGTGTGTGTGTGTGTGTGTGTCTGTGTGTGTGTGTGTGTTATTAAACTACAGCATGTTGGTTTCTCACCCTGCCCTCCTTCCTCTCTGTTCCTGTTTCTCTCTGTTGTTCTTTTCCTCCAGTCCCTCATGTTGCTTTACACCACGTCAGCAGCCAATCAGGTATCAGGATTCCAACCAGAATCTGAACCCCTCTCGTCCTCTCCATCGTCCTCCCCCTCATGTGTGTGCATGCTGTCGATCAGCTGATCACGCTGACATTTTTCTTCCTTTGCAGTGAGCGACCAGCAGGGTGCGCTGCATGCCAGCACATCTCTGTTCACACTGTCGGCTCTCGGGCTCGACTCTGAGCTGCTGCTCGTGTCTGAAAGGTTGAAAACACTGAGACATGAGAAAGCTATGAACACACCTGTCCCACCGCAGGAATCCAACACTTCCTGTGAACTCTTCTGCTTTGTTTCCACTGCTGTACAAACCTCAACACTTCAGAAACATGCTACACAAAAGGAAGTAGCTCTGAAAGTGTCACTTTTAACACAGTTTATCAAAACACCGGGACACTCAGCAAAGAGACAGAGCAGGACAATCAGGACTCAGTCCTTCGCTTAAGTCGAAGTGAGTTTTCTCACATGAACGGAGGGCTGGAGAGTTGGTCAGGATGTGTTGCAGGTGATAGTCTGCACCTGAACCATTCACAGGCTTGTGTTTAGATGAGGGAGCGTGCAGAGGGAGGCCACACTGGACCATTAGCTGCGATATTCACCAGCACAGCAGAACATCTGAGTTTGTACTGAGGACCTGCGAGCTTAAAGATCCAGGATTTGCATTTACACAAGCACAGGGTATCAATTCTGCTCATTTCCATATCCATATTTTATTCTCGTTAAAGCAGCTTTACAAGGTTCAACTCTGTTTGTTCCTCCATCTTTACTTTTCCTGTTTGAGGTATTCTAGTTTATTTAAGCTTTTGGTTGCTACAGGTTGTGTTTCGTGCTGACAGGTGAGCGTTTCCCAGTGTTTGGAATATTGATTTTGTATATTGAAGTTAGTAATCAACATGGACCCAAACAGAGGTGGATCCACAGCAACATTATTCTTTGGTCGTCAGTGATTTGTTGCTTTTATTTTGACAACAAAGTAGCACAACCTTCGATCCGTGTCCTCCTGAAACGTAGTCATCCGTCCGGAGAAGGAGAGCAGTGGGATGAAAGCAGAACACGTGGACTTCCTGTCACAGCGGCTTCTCTTCGTCTGTGTGTAAAGTGAGCGTCACGCATGACAGGACAAAGCTTCAGTGTGAACAGACCGTCATCAGATTTGAATCCAGCGGCTCGGCTCACCGCGGACGATTCAAATCAGCCTCCACTCATACATTCGCTGGCTCCGCCCTCTGTTACTCTGTCACTAACGCGTTGTCATCTGTGTCGCCCCCTCAGTGCCCACGGCGGGGATGACCCGGCTGGTTCGCTCCAGGACTCACTCGGCCTCCAGCGTGGGCTCCACAGACGGCGTCCGGAGCCGCAGCACCACCAACGAGGGCGCCAACTGCGCCGAGGCTGACAACACTGCAGTACACACCGTTGAAATGACTGCATAGGACTGTTCCTGTTTCCTCTGTGTACCTGCAGTTCTCTCGTCCAATCAGATCCTTCCTTTCTTTTAGTTGTAAATGTTTTTCCTGAAAATAGAAAGCCCTCAAAAGCTTCACTTCCAGCCGCCTGTTCTCTAAATATGTTCCCTGTGAGTTTAGGGTTCGTTGAATGATGTCATAAACATTTCGGTGTTAGCTGCCGCCATGTTGGCTCCTTTTTCCTGCGCTCTGTAGGCGTTACTGCACACAGGCCAGTCGGTTTGTATGTATACACAGCTGTTGTGTTCCTTCACTGCTCCTTTCTCACTCCTGAGTTCTTCTTTTAGTTCTTACTCTTATATAATCAATATTTTGTTTATCTTTGCTGGTCGTGTTGGTTGATATGAAGCTCGTTTCTTAAATGAACCCGTCTTTGGTGCCCATTACAAAGTGGATGTGCTTCCGACCCAGATGTATTTTTGTAATCGCACTGACAGAAGATCTGTGACGCGAGTTTGACCTGGTTTAACGACAGAAAACGGCATCGCGAGCCGCGGTTCCCTAAATGGTTCCCTCGGTGTTTGTGAGCGTGCACCATGAAGCCGGGTCCTCGTACAGCTCAATAAACACATTAAAACATGAAGGTCAGCGGGACCGAACTGTGAGCTGGTTTCGTCCGATGCTGTTTTGCTGATGTTTAAACAGGATTTTCTTTATTCACTTTCTGTGGCCGTGCAGTTTTTTTTGCCTGAGCTTCAAGTGTAAAAACAACTTAAAGAGATTTTTTTCCAGATAATTTAGCGAAACATCCTGAAGTCTGTCAGTTACCTCCACAGTCTCCTCTCTTTCCCGTCTCTGAAGCTCGGTTCATTCGGCCCGTCCACAGCATGCTCCTTGTAGAGTGTTGGCATGCAAACTGTGCCGTGGTGTCAGTGTAGTGAGTAATGAGATGTTGTTCAGCTGTAAACCTGCTGCTCTCCATCTGAAACGAACCAAACCTCAGATGAGGATTCTCTAGGCTGAAGCTGGCAGCAGGGGGCGCTGCTGCGTTTATTGTAAAAGGTTCAAAAGAAATGATTTCACTGGGTGAAAAACAGGACACACCATCCTGATAAAACCACAGCCAGGACACACTACGCTATCTGAACACTTCACTTTTCCAGGTAATTTACCAAAAAGTTTGCATTCCCAAGACAGCCCGACGTGATGCGGGACAAGTTACCAGGAAATGGAGGTGGTCGTAGTTGCTGCAGAAATCTTGGAGCATTTCTTGGATTCTGATTATTTGTAGGAATTATTTTTTGGGAAAAAAATGTTAATGAAAACTTTCACCACAAGGTGGCAGTGTTTTACCAGACCTGTGATGACTGTGAAAGAAACACTACTGTACAGATGTTAAATGGGAAATGGTTTGCATTTGTACAGCGCTTTACTCAGTCCCTAAGGACCCCAAAGCGCTTTACACTACATTCAGTCATTCACACACACACATTCACACACTGGTGATGGCAGCTACATTGTAGCCACAGCTGCCCTGGGGCGCACTGACAGAGGCGAGGCTGCCGGACACTGGCGCCACTGGGCCCTCTGACCACCACCAGTAGGCAAACATGGGGTTAGTATCTTGCCCAAGGATATTTGGCTGGGATCGAACCACCGACCTTCTGATTAGTGGCTGACCTGCTCTGCCACCTGAGCTACAGCCACCCTAATGCTGATTCACGGCTCCATCTAGTGGATCAAAGTGGTATTACGTGATAGTACAGCTCAGCCTTGTTTCAGTTGGCTGAGATCTCTGCAGTACGTAGATGTTGTAGACGTGAGATGGGAGCTGCTGTCAGTTTTCTCACTGCATAATAAAAGTGTCACACTTGGCAGAAGGCGTTTCTACTGGAAACAAACAGCTGATGTGTAAAAGAAACAGAATGAACCAGGTTTTTTTCACCCACTGAGAAGCTGCTTTTCTCCTACAGTTGACAGCAGGCTGTTTGGCTTTCTTGGAAATGTCCTGCAGCTTTCAAGGAACATTTTCTTGGAACGTGATGGAAAATACAGCCGAGGCCAAAGGGTGACCTTGGTCGTGGTAGTAGTGTTGCTGCCCCCTGCTGGACCATTCAGCAGGAAACGAACGCCAGTGTTTGTCAGCAGCTTTTCATGTCGACTCTTATGAAACATTCAGGTTTGGCGGGGACAGCAGGGTCGACCCATGAACTGTTCACTTCCTTTCTTCTCTATATTCTGACTGTGGTTCTGTCCTTGTTGTATTTATTACACTTATTTGTGTATTATTACTTTGGAAATTTCTACTGAAGCTTTGGTAGCGGTTCTGTTACAGAGAAGTTTGTTTCACTGGATGTTCCACGATGTAAACACGGTTTGTAATGAAATAAAACTCGTTATCCAGAGACACGGTCGAGGCCGAGCGTCTCAGCTTTTCTTTAGTGGGTAAAAATGCTCACATTCAGATTCTACTGGAAATAAATCAGCTGTTCAATGAAGCTGAGTGGCACGTCCACAGTGGGACATGAATAGTCCCACAGCGAGAGATTCTGATTCAAGTAGGGGTCTTTTTATGTCCTCTGTGGTTCAATTAAATTTTATTAACCGCGCCAAATCACAACAACAGTCACCTCCAGGCGCTTTATATTGTAAGATAGACCCTACAGGTTCAAATAGGTATCAGTGATATCTCATGTTTACCTTCACAACAGTCTCACCTTTATTTTCTCAAAGCTCTCAAAGCATACAAAACACTTCTGCTGGTCAGCAACACAAATATTTTTAACAGCTTTTGAGGTTTTTCACAGCTAAAAACCAGAAAGCAGCAGAAGACAAAACCTGACCGACGAACATTTAATCCAATGATGCAGCTTTAAGTTTCTTTACATTATTTTGCAGGAATGAGTGATGTGCTGTTACAGTCTTGACTCTGTCAGCAGTGAACAAGTCTGATACTGAGCGGGCAGCTTCGACGCGCTCGGCGGGTCGCTGGGGTTTAGCTGGCAGCGGCGGGCGCCGTCTTGCTGCAGAGCCGTGCGAGCAGACCAGCCATCTGCAGCAGGGAGTTCACGCCTTCAGCTATCCGCATGTGGGTGTAGCCGATCTCCTGCAACAGAGAAACAACGAGATGGGACAAATCTGCGTGTAAAGTCGTCATTAAAGGAACAGCTGAAACTTTTAGGCGAAACTGCACGGCTGCTCGACTCAGACGGTCAGAAACGAGACAGAGTTTAAATGAAGTTACCTTTGAGTATTGTAACTGAAGAATCAGTCACAATACTCAGATTACCAACAGGTTTTACTTCAGTCACACATCTGACCTGGTAAAGTTGGTTTGTATTTTAATAACTTCAGATGTTTCCCACAAAAAATATAAAAGCAACTCAAAGTAGCCTGAAAATACACCAAGAGCATCCCAGTGAAATTAAAATGTCCAAGGATCCGTGAGCTCTGAAGCCAAGACTTGCTTCAAGAAACTATTTAGAATAAAAAGTAAACAGATTTCAACACTTGAGCTCCTCCAGCTCAGACTGAGCAGCAGCTTGAAGCTTGAAGCTGCTGCAGTGCTCGACTTCATGCTCCGTCAGACCGAAACGACACCATAAAGTGCTCACGGGTTTCTGCCTAGAGACGAGCTGATGAGTGGGATTGATGGATGCAGACGGTCGGTCATGAAGCTGTTTCACTCCTCGATCTGTTCCCGTCCTCACCTCAGAACAGGACAACATAAATAAATCATGGAAGCTGGAATGAGTTTCCAGGGAAGGAGGTGGCCATGGAGAGGAGAGTCTGGATATCTCAGCTCTGACATTTACTCTCAGGAACACGATCAAAAATCAATGTTTGTGTGCCTGAGCTCAGAAAGTTCAGGAAAATTCCCAAAACCTAAAACATCCAGATCTGTAACAGCAGCGGGGAGCCGTCCAGCAATGATCAGCACTTTGTTTAAGCTTTCCTTTAATCAGTAGCCATCAGTAGAACTGCTCCTCAGTTATTATTCATATTTCCTGAGCGCTCAGATGTACGCAAGTGGCCACCGTCCGCTCAAGGCAGCAACCCAGCAGACAGCAGCATCGTCCTTCCTGTTTCTCCGCGTGACAGGAAGCTGAAAAGGAAAGCAGATGACAGCTGCTCGAACCAGCACAGTTGACAGTCATTTGCATTTAGAAAATAAACAGCGGTACGTGAGCCCAGTGAGAGTAAACAGACATTCAACTGCTCTACCAGCACTGAGTAATCACATCCTGCATGGGCGTGGCTTAGCAGCCGCTGACTTATGCCTGGGTGCCGCTCACAGTCAGTCTGACAAAGATTTGCATATTACAAGTCAGCCTTGCAAAGAGAAGCAGCGCTGAGCCCCGTTTCCTAGTGAACAGAAAACCAGAGTGTGTGAACAGCGCTGACAGTCCCATCCAGTCAGCAGGGGATTTCCCCGTCAGGTGACTCGGGAGGGAAATTCAGTCACATCTGGTGCTCTAACAGGGATCTTTGTATAGCAGCGTGAGACTTTACTTCCTGTTCTGTTGCGGAAGAAACCTCTGGTTGAAAGTTGGTTTCAGTTCATTGCCTACATGCTTAAAAATAAGAAATAAGCAGAAGCCTCAAGAACCTGAAACACAAACGTCAGAGGAGGAAGAAAAAGCAATGAGTGAGGCGTTTCCTCTGAGTGAGCGTGGGTAAACAGAAAAACATGACCTCAGATGCACACTAAGAAATCTGACCTGCTACTATTCTGAGCAAACATCTCAGACCCGCTGGGCATGTTTGCATGTAAAAGTTCTCAGATGTATGCTGGTCCTCATCCGTGCAGGACCTTCCAGAATCTGGACTTCCACTCTGAAGTTAACAAGGAGCTGGTGCAGTGAATTAGTAACTGTGACACACGCGTACCTCGCAGAGTCCTTCTGAGCAACCTGCTGACGCTCCAAGGACGCTTTGAGTAAACGATGAACGTGATGAAATAAAGGAACTCAACTGTAAAAGATTTCAGTGATTTAACGTGAGCGTTTAAGTGAAAGCTGAGTCAGAGAGGACGCGTCCACAGAAGGACGCGCTCGGGGTCAGCAGCAGCATCTGTTCCACGCGGCAGGATTTCACCGTATCCAAGTAACATTAGGGTTAACTCTCGGGTCTCTGGACTCTGGAGATGGTTCACTTCCTAATGGGGTAAATCGCCATGGCAACTATACTGCAGACCAACAGGTATGAAATCATCGTCTACAGACCAATCAATTCTCCAGAAAAAGACTGTCATCACTCCTGGACGATTCTCTGCTGGGAGAGCAGGAGCGTCTGAGGAATTTGTGTTTGCCTGATCACTAAAATGTTTACGTCTTTTTTCCTGTTCGCAGCACAATCAGACACTTTTCTGTTAGCATTAACATCTGAGGTCGTGTCCAAATTCATGGGCTGCATCCTCCCGAGGACCCGGCCTTCTCAGTCTACGTGGGGCCGGGTCCTCAGAAGGTCGGGTAGGCTGAAAGTAAACGGCTGTGAAATGGGACGTCTCGCCTTCAGATTAGCGTCACCGCTGTATCGGTGGAGTTTAATAAACTCAGCCGTCTGCTCCTTGCTGTCTAAAAATATAACAGGACACTGGAGTAAATTCTCGACCGTCTCAGTCAAGAATGTGGTGTATAAATGTAGTTCTACCTGCTCGTCCCCGATGTCTCACACTTCTGTTTAATCAGTTTTCTGTTTGATGTTTATTCAGCTGTGTGAAAACTAAAACTTTAATCTCAGCCAAACCGATTTACTCACGAATAAAAAGAAAAAGCCCAACAGTAACATTTGTAGGTTGTCTAAGTGACTTATGTATCACGTTTAACCTGAGTAGCAAAAGACCGCGGTGATCTGAAAATGATCCGGCCGGAGTTGTGCCGTTCTCGGCGGCTCCAGGGACCCTCGAGCTCCCGGTCAGCTATAGAGCAGGTAGGTAACAGACGTCTCTGAAAACATCGAAGCACTTTTGCAAATATGTGATATCTTGATAAACCGAGCAGATATTTGATGTTTACACAGCTGAAAATATGTTAAAAGTTTATTTTGTGACCCAGAAAGATTAATAAGAGTAATATTAAAACTTAGTAGCGCCGCCATTGTTGGAAACTGGAGTTTGGCTGGGCCGCGCTATGAATTCTGGGATATGGTAGGCCACGAAGGACACACCTGACCCATCCTTCAAATTCGGGGAAAAGGAGGACGCATTTGTCGGCCGCATTCGGAGGAGTCTACGAATTTGGACAGCCTTCGGCATGTCGCTGTGACGTAATCGGTCTACAAATGCGTCCTCAGGAGGAAGCAGCCCATGAATTCGGACACGACCTGATACTAAAACAGAACAACTACACTCTCAACTCTCATCTTGTACAAACACTATATTTGAATTCTGTTTATATATTTAATCTCAAAAGTGCATCATGTTGTCACGGGAACGTCCTTGCTTTAATGTGGTGATGTATAAATGTAGTTTACACTGACTGCTCACCTGCTCGTCCCCGCTGTTTGGTTACATGAGTCCAGATAACGACGCCTACGAACTCACTGCTGAAAACACTAATGGCGGCGTACGAGTGAAGGGTATAATAAGATCTAATAATCTGCCTTCACAGAGCAGCTGCCATGTGCTGGCACCACCAGAGGTTTATAAGTTGTCACGATCAGCTGATTTTTAGCGGCGCCGTTGATGAGCTCACCTTGATGAACTCCAGCTTCAGGTACTCGGCCATCTGGTAGGTCTTACAGACCCTGAAGATGTTCCCGATGATGTCCACTGGAGAGTAGCCCAGCGCCCACAGCTGCTCCACGACTTTGTAGGCCTCGTCGATGTTCCCGTCCACGCAGTGTCCCAGCATGCTTTTCACCATCAGGGGGTGGGGCTCGTCGCACACCTTAAACACATTCTCGCTGTTGATGTAGCCAAAGCCGGCGTGAGTGGACTGCAGGTTGTTCAGCGCCTGGAGAGAAAAGGCCAAAACAAGTTCAGAAAATCCATGTTCAACCTCTGGGATGAGCGCCCGACTAAGCTCCGCCCCTCACCTGTCTCATGTCTCCCTGCGCAGTGAAGATGATGGCTTCCAGTCCATCGTCGGACACCGAGAGGCGCTCTTTCTCCACCACTTCCTGCAGCCGGACGAGGATCTGGCCGTCGGTCAGTTTGGAGTAGCGCAGCACGGCGCAGCGGGACTGGATCGGCTCGATGATCTTATCGGAGGCGTTGCAGGCGAGAGCGAAGCGCGTCGTCTTCGAGTAGATCTCCATGATCCTCCTCAGTGCCTGCTGAGCTCCGTCTGTCATGCTGGGAGGATGGAAACGTCACAAACTGCTCTCAAATCAGCGTTCACGCAAGACGGACTATTTTACTGTCAAACAGCTTCGCCTACACCCCCACCCGCCCCCCCACGGCCTGAGGTAACCCACGTCACTCAGGCTACTCACACAGACTCTACACTCACATCAAGTCCTTTGCACTACTTATGTTTTTCTCCTATTTGTTGTTTATTGCTGCACAGCGTGGAGCACCCATATTTGTTTGTACATGTACAATGACAATAAAGGGCTATTCTATTCTATTCTATTCTATTCTATTCTAGTCTTTACTGTCAAACAGCTGCTGCCGAGTCACATGTGATGGGGGCAGGTACAACTGAGCAGGTTGTCCGGCTGCATCTGCGCATCATGACTTTTTATTTTCATTCACAGCTCATATTAAGTTCACTGTGATGAACAGCTTGATTCGATTCTCACGTCGCATGAAGTTTATTCACCAAGCGTCCGAGTCTAACAATGTTAGATCCAAAGAAAGTTTCACTAAAACCAGTTAACAGAAACAAAACCAGCAACAGTTACTGGCAGCTACGTTCATCACAACGAATCACCTCAGCATCGCTGCCATCGGACACAAGTGAGCTTCTCCGACTCATCGTATCAGGCTCCTTTCACAAACATTTACAGCCTCTCAGAGTAAACAGAGACGAACACTTCTGACCCGCATTGACAGCCGAGGTAAACGCTGGACTGACCGCCTGTACCGGTGGGGGAAACCTCTGGGAATGACCTGGTCCAGAGTCACTTTGCTGCTCGCCACAGATGAATGGAGGCCAGAGTTTTTGAGGTGACGTAAAAGCGTAAAAAAGCCGACAGAATATTTAAATGTATGTATGTTTTTTTATTTATTATTCAACTATTAGTGTTGATATTATTCAAATATGTTAAAATGTTGTTTGTGCAAAATGTATATTATGACACAAACAGAAGGAGCCGGTCCGCACCGTTATGGGACGATATCGATTTAATGTTTTTGATATCTTGGCGGACTAAAACCGATTTGTCCTACAGCAGCCACCGTAGCCAGGAGCACACCCTGGACTTGGAGGGATGAGAAAATAACTCAGTTGACTGCAATCTGCTGACATCTAGTGGTGGGATTTTCCATGACGTGTGTGATGTCAGTAAAGTTTTACTTGCTTGTCATTTTCACTCTGCACAAACGGACTTTACGGCCGAAGGACCTCGGCTTAGAGATTTGTTGGTTTTTTGTGCTTTTAGAGAACAGTTGACTTTCACCACTGTGGGCAATGCAGAGCTACTGAAGCTTGACTCGTTGCTTTCGTGGGAGCAAAGCATGTTTTCTGGAGCTTTCACAAAGACGGGGACCAAGACACAAAAACTCAGTGTGAACATGACCGACGAGGGCAGCAGATCTTTCTTGTTATCATTATTCCGTACTTCATGTTACCTTGAAGTTTTAGCCGAAGTATTGGAATTTCCTTATTTTTAAAAAGTCACTGCACGGCTTGCTTACCTGTCGGCTTCGTCCAGAATGATGATCTTGTGCCGTCCTTTGGGCAGCGTGACCTTCTGCTGAGCAAACATCTTGATCTTGTTCCTCACCACGTCGATGCCCCTGCAGATAAAAAGCTTACAGTCGACTCCCAGTCCACCAAACAACCAGAGGTCGTCCTGAGCGGCGCCTCACCTGTCATTGGAGGCGTTCAGCTCCAGCACGGCGTCCTTCATCGAGGTTCCCAGCAGAGCGCGGGCCAAACACAAGATGCTGGTGGTCTTTCCAGTGCCGGGAGGACCTGAATAACAACATGCATGACTCAGCCAGGGTTTCCAGATTATCTGCCTGGTGGTAGGTGGTGATTATACAGCACACATCTTTAATGACTTTAAAGCGTGAGAACACAATTCTTGTTTTGTTTTTTTTAAATTGGATTTTTTCTAATCCACACGGGTTCATATATAGAAATATTCCCAGACTAATATTTGGTTAAACGTCCCTTAGCAAGCTGCACTTTGACCTGATCCTTTTAGTTGCCATCAACTAGCTTCTGTTGTAACTGACTGGATATTTGACGGCTGTGGTGAATGGGTGAGTTTCCTGATACAGGCTTTATTAGCCTGTTGCACAGAAGAGTGACAGGAAAGCAGAAGGAGAGAGAGGGGAAGACCGGCAGCAAAGGGTTCGGATTCAAACCTGGGCCAGCCGCCCTCAGCCATACGGCATATGGTCACCTGCTCATCACTGTGAGCTGCACTGGCGGCCCCACAACCAACTTTTAAGTGTAGTTCAAAATTCTTAGAGTTGAGATCAGACTTTTGGAAAGGCCATTCCTTAATGTTATCCAAAACTACTTTTGATGTGCGTTTGGCCCATTAGAACCAACAACAAACACACAAGTGTGTCTTAGTTTCAACCATCTAATTGATTTGATTTGAGATCAAGCTGACTAATTGGGAGATTGTCATCCTCCTTCATCCTTTGTGGAATGTACCAGTACCACTGGCAGCAAAACAGTCCCAGAGCATGATGCTGCCATTACTAACGGCTCTACAGTTGGTGCAGTGTTCTTGGGTTTTCAAGCATCATATTAACTCCTGCAAATATACCTCCTTTCATCGAGTCCAAACAGCTCAATCTTTGTCTCCTCTGACCATGAAACTCTTCTCCAGAAGGCATTTGGCTTGTTCATCTGGGCAGCTGCAAATTTCAGGTGAGCTTGAAGGTGTCGATTTTGGATTATGGGCTTCTTCCTTGGTCATCTTAGTTCATGGAGATGCTTAACTGGCTTCACTGTGGACAGTGACACTGGTGGTCCAGCAGTTTCCAGCTCATGGTAGTGTTGTGCCACGACGGGTCCTGAGTTGTTCCAGAACATCCTAACAAATTTCCTTACATCTGAGGGGAAAAGTTTAGGTTTTCCTCCAGACACATCTAAATAACTTTACCTACGTGCATTTGTCCAACCTTACAACCTCGAAACTGCAGTTGTTTACAAATGACTAAAAGACAGATCTCCAACTTGCGAATTTACAGTTGTCCTTGTTAGAACTACACCGGGCTCTGAACATTCATAAATCCAATGAATGCATTTTTTTTTTACATTTATTAAAGATGTATGCTGTACAATCATTTCATCTTGGAAAAAGAAAAGGTCAAAGAAATGAAAGCCCTAAATGACCCTGATAGTCATACCTCTGATGACTGGATGCACAGCTGTATTTGGGATCTAGTTTTTTAAGCTGTGTGTGACTGAGCTCAAAGAAAGCGTGATAAACGGCACGTGGTCTCTAAAGTAAACCGATGAGGAACATAACACCATGTGTCAGAGATCTGTAATGTTGCATTACATTTTGGTAAAATGATGGTCAAATTTCCATCATAAAAAAAGTTGTGCTTCTCAACTCTGAAAATGTGCTTTTTTTCCTGTAGGTACAAAAGTCATTTAGGAGTTTCTCAGCAGCTAATCAAACTTTTGGTAACTTAGTTCTTCCTCGAAGTAGCTGTACTGTTTCTTCTCCTCCATACAGGCTTCCTGTAAACTAATCTCTAACCTAGCGGCAGCCTGGGGAGCACGTAACCCGTCCAACCCTGTGCATGAGAAGTCCTAACCGTGTAAAAGTCCTCACTGACCTGCGATGATTATGTTGGGGACGTTTCCCTCTCTGGCGAAGACCTCCAGCCTGCTCACCGTCTCCTCGTTTCCCACAATCTCGTTCAGCTTCAGCGGCCGGTATTTCTCCACCCACGGTAGCTCGTAAGCGCTCCCGGAGCCTTTAGACGAGGACTCTCCGGCCTCCGTGTCCGCCTTCTGTCCGCTTTCTGTGGGTTTCTGCTTACACTCAGTCTCCGCCATCTCCACATCCATGATGTCTGTTTCTGCTCCCTGACAGCCCGCGAACGGAGGTTTCCCTCCCTGACAACAGCGCCACAGCAAACAAACTCCTCATTGGCTGAGTGTTTATGGGCGAAGGTCGTGATTGGCCAAGGAAAACCTCGCGATGTTTCACATTCACAACAGTATAAACGCGAGATGTCAATAAAAAACAAAAAACGTTTCACGTAAAAACGAATTTATTTACTCTTTCAACTACATGTAATTGTATTTTTTATTTATATTTATTTATTTATTTTATTATTATTATTATTTTTTTTTTTTTTTGGGGGGGGGTCTTTTCAAAATCCAAAATGAATGATTTACTTTAATAATGCAACGATTAGTCGATTATTTCAGAACAGAACCATATTGTTAACACTTTAAATAATAATTTTAATAGCTTTAACTAAACATTTACTCATTCCTGCTCCTTTCTTATTGACATTTTAGGATCTTCTTGTCATGCTTGAAGTTTTTTTTTCCTTCTGTAAAAACAAAAAATACATCAGTAATGCACATTTCTCACCGTTTTCTTGCTATTTTACATGAAAATTATTTACACGTTGTTTTCAGTGGCTGCACGTAGTTTTGAAATGGGTTATATCCTTACACACAGGCACACTCATGCTCAGTATCAATTATTGGGTACACTGGAGTTTAAGTTGGCTCTAATGGGCTAAACGTGTTCCAGGAAAATGACACCAATACCACCACCACCACCATTACACCACCAGCAGAAGTCTGAACTGTTGACACAAGGCTGGATCCATGTCTTTATGTTGTTTATCCCAAATCCTGAGCCAACCGTCTGTAAAATGCAGAACAAATCAAGGCTCAGAGCACGTAACATTTTTCAGTCTCAGTTTCGTGTTATTAGCTGACAGTAGTGGTCTTCTGCTGCTGTAACTTATCTGCTTCAGGGTGTTGTGTATTCAGAGATGGTCTTTTACATGCCTCGGTTGTAACTGGTTGTATGACTTGCTGCCTTCCTATCAGCTCTGACCTCTGGCCTCAACAACACATTTTATCCCAGAGAACTGCCGCTCACAGGCAAGATACAACACAGAACGGGACAAATTAAATCGATCTTCTAATTGAAATAATTTTCTTAATTTTTTGCTGTGTTCAATTTTGTGACGTTTTATTAACTAAAAAAATAAATTTTATTTAAATGAATCTTTACGTTTGCTGCTATTTGTTTATGATTCTCTCATATAAATTTTTATAAAAATTATATATTTTTATTTTTTTTAATCTTTTCTTACTTATCTAAACGTAGTCTGTTTGTTTTATTTAATATTTTATTTTAATTTATTAGTTTTGGTGTTTTGCTTCCCCTGCTGGTGACTCCGGGGTAGTTCGCACGTCTCCTGCCGGAATTCGTCATCGTCCGGGTCTGAGCCGTTTCCTACTTCCGCAAACAGAGGGCTGCGAGCTTCCCCGTTTATCGGCAGATCAATGCGGCGGCGGACTTCTGCTTCTCATTTCCTGGCTCTCTTTAACATTTCCGACACCTCTGACATTTATGAGTGATTGATCGGCGTCATGACGGCCAACAGCCGCTGCTCCGCCGCGGAGTCCCCGGGCCTGGAGACCCAGCGACGTGAGATCGAGTCTCTTCTACGGGAGTGCGAGCTCCGCGCTGGGGAGAGCTGGTGAGAGTCCGACCGCCTCTCCGCTCCACACATACACACACACAGATAAACACGGTGACAGGGCTAACGATTATCTCCACACGGGTAACGCTGCTAAACGGTGATTAACCGCTTTAACTGTGGGGTGGAGCAGCTTTGGTGTGGCTGCTGGAGTTTTTCTGGGACGGTTTAACGGCTCAATGCTACGTGTTAGCCGTGTTAGCTTATGCTAAGCAGGCAGACGTTGCTCTGACCTAGCATGCGCTGTTAACGTTAGCCTGTCGACCAGCTGTCTCCGGTGAGGCGTTCAGGGTCGCCTCGTATCCCCCGGATCGTGTTTTTATTTATCGCCGGTTTCAGTCCCAGTTTATTCTCCTCTGGGCGACCTCCTGCTCATTTAGGAGTTGGAATGCAGAGCAGGGCCGCCAGTAAATATTTTCAGTTTCATTTTCCAGTGAAGAAGGAAAGATTTAACTTGCAGTTTTGTAAAACTATAAAACACTCTGTCACGACTGAAAGTCAAATAGAAAAATATGATTGAAACATTATCTGCAGGAATGATATTTGTAAATCAGCTGATCAGTCAGCTCTTCATCAGACCGGCTTTTCAAAATAGTCTAATTAGTTCGTGAAATAGTGACAATCTAAATTTTTTACATTTTTTACAATCTATAATTTATTAACCTGTTTGTGGACCCTGAGTTTTCATCTGTCTGGTCTCATATATACCGATGTCTGTCCACTTACTCACAGTTAATATTTTGCCCTTTTAAAAGGAAAGAAAGTTCCAGTGAATTAGCTTTAACACCCAGGTGAGGTGAGGACACGAGGCAAGAGTCTTTATGGACTGTGATGTTCACAGAAGACATTGTGATTTGAAAGACAGGCAGCTGAGCTTAAGGTGCTCAGATCTTCACAAGGAGTGAGCAGGATGGGCGGGAGTGGAAATGAGTACACAAGCTCAAAGTTAGAGAGGCACGGTTGCGATGGTTTGGACACGTGCAGAGGAGGGATAGTTGATCTACTGGACAAAGGATGGTGAAGACAGAGCTTCCAGGCAGGAGGAAAAGGGGAAGACCTCAGAGAAGATTGATAGATGTAGTGAAGCAGGACATACAGACGGCTGGTGTGACAGAGGAGGATGCTCAGAGGTGGGATGGGGTGGGCAGATGATCTGCTGTGACGATCCCTCGTTAGGGGCCGACTCCACAGTGTAGTGGTTCAGACAGTTTGTGCACACAGCAGGAAACACAATTCCCTCTGGTGCCCACGAGGAGCAGCTGGAAGTAGCTTTATTTCTACGTTTTATGCATTAAAAAGAACTTGGGTAGGCTATCATCACACATCCACGACAGTTTGTTTTTCCTTGTTTGCTCGGTGAGATTAGATTTGACTGCACAAACAGGAGAAGCCTGCAAAGTCCACACCATGAAAACGTCTTGTTTCAGCCAAGTGAACTCAGCTGACCAGAGAGTAAAAGCTGCGTTAAACGTCTTATTACTGAACTGCTGCGTTTTTATTTTTGACCTTTTCTGGACGTATGGATAACTCTTCAGAGTTATTTCAAACTTCAGCAGACACTGAAGGAATCAGCGCTGTGTGAGTGCAGCCTTTATTAAACCGGCAAGTCTTTGGAAACACGTTTTTATTTCGAGTTATTTCATTTGTAAAAAGCTTTCAGTCAAATATTGTTTTATTAAAACATTTAGATGACGGTCAGTGAGAATTCTGCTGCGATCACAGAAAGTACCTTTAAAGGGAAACTCGGTGTGTTTACGGGTGCAGCGAGCTGCTGATTGACTGAGAGGCTGATTGACAACGGCTGCATCAGACATACGACAGGAAATAAACAATAAAATCCAGACGCTGGTTAGAACACGCCCTCATTCCTTCACACTTAAAAAACCCGTCTTCAGAAGCACCGTGACTCTGCAGGTTTGCGGCGCTGCAGCGTCAGACGTCACCAGGATTTACTTTCTGTTCAATATTCAAATAAATCACACAGCAGGCCGGCGGCTGCTCGCAGTGAGGCCGTCCAGGCTGACAGTTTGATGCTTTTGTTTGGGCCTTTTGCTCACCTTCAGGAAATCAGCCACAGATGGAAAATGATTTATCCATACAAGAAAGTGCCAGCTACATTTTTTATGAAGCGTCGGCAGGCAAAGCGTTTTTCTGTCAAACAGGAATAAAAGAATAATGAGTCCTTAAAGCAGAACAGCACAGAGACCGAACGCTGCAGTCTAACCTCTGAGGACTGATGCTGCGACGGATTTTCATCGCCATCAGATTTATTAACGCCCGCCACTGTGACGCTTCCTGCTCTGCTGCTTTGGTTTTAGCAGCTTTGGTTTCACTTCTAATTTTGGAGCAGGTCGTGTCTCTGCTGCAGCTTCAGATAAGACAGAAAGTCTCCGGTTTGATGAAAACAGGTTAGAAATGACTATGTTAAGCTCTAGAGGTGGGAATCACCACACATCCCACGATACGATATTATTGCAATTTTTAAAAATATTTTGCGATATTCAGATTCTGTACATAAAGGTAAACTTTATCAATCATCATTTTCTCTAATATCAAAGTCTCACACTCAGTCTTTCTCTCATTTCAGTTTGATTGTTGACAAACTGAACGGTTTGTATTACAGTCTAGTCCAACTTAACTGAATCAACCATCTGGTACAATTATAGCTATTCTGAACTATGCAGTTTATGAAAACTATGCAGCCCCTTCAGCAACTGAAGAATTTGAAAGTAAATTAAAACAAAATATAATTTTACATTAAATAAAAAAGTTTTAAACTTAATTCAAATAAAACATGTCTTAAATTAAAATAAGTAAACTGTCATGTTTATTGCTGCCAAAAACAAGTTAAACACATTTGGACAGTGAAGGAATGTCAGGATTCTTGCTCAGAAAAAGGATCAACATGCTCTGAAGTCAGAGCACAAAAACCTTTTTGTAACAAAGTATCGATTTCTGCTGTCCCTGTATCCATACATTATTAGCAAACAAAATATCACCATGCTACACAGTATCCATTTTTTCCCCACCCCTAACAGATACCTGCAGTATTTGTACTTTGTTACCTCGCTCCTCTGTTCGGTGGGTGAAGCACCTGAAAGTGCACGAGTGGGAGGTTTAAATCCAGTTTTAGGCTGTCGGGCTGGCTGTTGTTTTTTATGGCTTGAGCATCCAAGATGCTGCAGCGTTTGTCATCAATTATTGATCAGTTATTGTCATTAAATGTTTGCATCAAACATCAAACCCATGTGACTCCACAGGTGTGGATAGATGCTGGCACTCAGATCTTTTTCTCCTACGCCATCGGCCTTGGTGCTCTGACCGCTTTAGGCAGCTACAACCGTGCTACACAGTATCCATTTTTTCCCCCACCCCTATTAAGCTCCGGCTTTTGCTTCTGGTCACAAAGAAAGCAGAAGAAATCCCAAACATGAATTTATTTTTAGCAAAACATCCGATATTTGCTGCTTCTGGCGTCTCAGGATGCAGTGATGTCGCACTAATGTGAACTGTTTACGGCGATTTATGTCATCTGTTTGTAGATTTTACATTAGTGTGATTTCCCAGCCTGCTGGTTTTGTTTGGACTGTTTTTAAAAAGAAAATCCACTAAAATAAAACCGTGACAGAAATAATGTTTGTGACACATCATCCTGTCGCTTCATTTTTAGGCAAAAATAATGAAAATAACGACTTATTCAAAGCTTTTGGTGCCTTTCATCAGGATATTTTGGGGGTTTCCACCATTTGGTTGAAGAAAACAAACAAATGATCAACAGTCACTTTGTTGCTTTGTTTTGTTTTATTTATTTATTCATTCGTGTTCGGCTGATTTGTTGGCGGTAAAGTTCATGATGGAGGCAGCAGTGTTTTATGAATGTGTCCTCAAAGAGCGGTGTAATAATGTGTGTGTGTTGTAGGTATGTGGTAGATCGCCGCTGGTTTGACCAATGGAAGGAGTTTGTGGAGACCGGAGATCAGAACTCGACGTCTTTCCCGGGTCAGATCGACAACGCGGAGCTGTTCGAGGGTCAGTCACGCTTCGTTTGCTTCAGCGAGACACAAAACGATTTGTTGTCTTCAGCGAAGTGTCGCGTCCTGCTTTCAGATCTGGACTCGTACCACCTGAAGGATCGTCTGGTGGAGGACGAGGACTTTGTGCTGGTGCCGGCGGAGGCGTGGCACAAGCTGCTGTCTTGGTACGGCATGGCGGACGATCAGCCGCCGCTAGAACGCAAGGTAACGTCACCACGCGCCGCGCGGTGCCCTGAGTCCAGAATGAGGGCAGAGAGTTTTTGTTGGCGAGGGTTTGAAACACATGAAAATGAAAAACCTCCCCTGATGTAAATCTGGCTGCTCTCGCCTTCAAGGCGTCTCCTCGCACAGCTCTGGGCTGCGCGTAGTCTGGCTGCTGTGTTTACATCACTTCCTGGAATCCCTGTTTTGCATCTCATTCTCACATCTGAGCGCCGCCGTCAGACCGAGGATCAGTGCTGACCCCCGAGGGCGGAGCAGCCGGGCAGGAACGTCACCGTGATCGTCACTCTTTCTGTTTCTCGTCCTCCGACTGTCAACACAGTTTTCCTGTAATCTCGTGAGAAAGGACGAGACTTTTAAGCAAAACTAACATTAGCTTGTCACTGATATGACGCTGGAATAAAATGATAAAGAAACAAGAGGGCGAATGAAAACTTTTTTATTCGCAGCCCAGATAACTCGTGACACGCTCTCTTTTCCTGGAAGTTTGTGCATCGTTTTCATGTAACTTCCATGTAAATTCAGATATTTTAAATCACGATGGTCCCGATCCGTCCTTAGGCAAACACTTGTCTGCACGCCATCCCCGTCTTTGTTCGCTACGTGACAGATTTGGCAAATTTGTCTCTTGACTGAAATAAAACTTCACGATGAAGACTCGTGTTTCTGATGAGACTCGCT